>NW_020954737.1:1363285-1557466 GCF_900497805.2 Vombatus ursinus
ATATATAGATATAGATATAGATATGTATATATATATCTATATATAGAATGAATGAACAGGAAATAGATTTGTACAAGAAAGGTAGTTTAATCAATTGCAATGGGAAGTGTTTTCTTCTGGTAGTGATACAGTCCGTTCTATTCACAAAGATTTACATGCCTATAATTGAATACAACTCAGAATCTAGGGGAGAGGTAAGCAAATGTCATACAGTAAAACTGAATGCTAACAGAAATGTGGTTAACATTAGCCATCTGCTGAAATAACTGGCCACACCCCACCAAAAAAAAAATGTGTACAGATGGTGCTAATAAGATTAGGGTACCTCCTGACACTAATAAAAATGTAACTGATATATCGTAATGTATCCTGGAAACTACATTTGTCATGAACACAAAACAGAGGCAGTGGTCTGCATGTAGACTATTAATAAGAATCTTTACTTAAGAATGTCAGTGTTTGTCCAGCTCTATCCAAGGGAGAGATATGTATTCCAGTCACTGACTGGGATTTATTCTCTACCCAGCTCAGAAAAATACCCCCAAATAGACCCTCATTTTTTCCCCTCATTTTCATTTGGTGGTACTCTGCTTATTTTTTTTTTGTCAACCTTGAAATTATTTGTTTAAAAATCCCTTTAAGAGCTTAAGGTGAGGGGAAAACTTATTTTACAGCTCATAATTGTTAACTCATATTGGAATGCAGTGCTGGGTAAAATGCCAAACCAAGCTAAACCTCAAGCTTAACAAAACACACGATGCTGAACTCAAACTGACTGCTAATTTGTGTCTGCTCGCTGCTGAAAGAAATTGGTGACAGTATGTTAGACATTTTGTAAGGGTTATCTGAATTAGTTTTGACATATAATCCTTGTCTCATGGCTCCAAATGCTTCTGAACTTCACACCAGGTGCAAGGTTTTCACCAGCAAAAATGTGAGTTTTGACCACTATGTTAATGCATCAATTGTTTGCATGCACACTGGGTATTCAGAGCCAAATGATTAATAATAATAGAAATATATAGAAATACATAATTATAAATAATAGGATAAATAATAGAAATAATCATTTAGTTTTACATATTTTTTGTCTTTTTATTCCACCATTTCAACACAGTGCCTGGCACATAAACACAAGAGAATGAACAAATGACTGCTTTAAGATGTACCAACTTCTTTCCCTGCAACGACCTGTTACCTTCAGGTTAAAAATAGGTAAAGTTTAAACTGAGGGACAAATCCAAGATCCATCCCATTCTTGCCACAACCCAAAAGATGTGTCAAAGATCTACTGTAGTCATTATGATCTGATAAAAACAGATGAGCGATCTTCCCATGTATCCAGGGTCTAGATGACATCCGTCAGTCAGTAACAAGCATTTATTGAGACTTACTGTATGCTGGGCACCGTGCTAAGCCCAAGGATACCAAAAAAAAGGGGGGGGACAAAAGACAGTTCCTTCTTTCAGGGAGCTCGTAGTCTAATGGGAGAGACAATCTGCAAACAACCATGCAGCTATGTACAAACAATATAGATAGCTGATAGATAAATGATAAATTAGATAATCAACAGAGGGAAGGTTCTAGCATTAAGGGAGATCAGGAAAGGCTTCTTGTTAAAGGTGAGATTTATCTGGGACTTCAAAAAAAGCCAGGAAGTGGAGATGAGGAACTCAAGGGTCACCAGAGCTGGTCAGTAGTAAGTGTAGAAGTAGTATAATAAACCTATAGCTGGGTAGTGATCTAAAGTACGCAAGACAGCTAGAGTGAGATCTGCGACCATGGGCTTTCATGGTAGATAAAGATTAAGATCCAGCTGAATGTTGGTCCATGAACCAGTGGAAAAATATCAAGAAAATGTAGACACTACCATCTAAGTTTCCTAGAGTATCAGAATGTGTACCCCTCCATGTGGTTCCCCACTCTGAAGTAAGAGTGAATAAGATATTCTTTGGAAACAACTGAAGAACACAGCAATACTGTCTCAGAGAAAGAAGGTGACATTTTCTTCTTCAGCACTGTCTTCAGTCACCCTTGCTGCTCCGCCTCATTTGCTCCCAGGGCCCAGGGTTCTTCTGCTGAAAAGACCCTTGGTCTGGAGCCAATGCCTTCATGTTCCCAATAGGCCATTGATACTTAGGACAAAGGAAACAAAGGCCGAAGGAATAATGGGGTGAAAAGAAACTTAAGGAGAAAAGAAGAGTCATGATGAGAAATAGTCTTTCATTTCTGTAAAGAGTATTTTATAATTATATTTATACAAATCTTGAATGTCTTAGTAAATTAACTCCCAGATATTTTATGCATTTTTACTTTTTCTTGGATTCTGTCATTGCTTTATAGAAGTGCTGGTGATTTTTGTGGATTTAATTTGTATGCTGATACTTTACTAAAGCTATTGTCTCCATCAGTTTCTTTATGGACCCTCTGGCATCTTCAAAGTAAATATATCATTTACAGATGGCAATAGTTGTCTCCTCTTGGCCAATGTTTATGCCTTTAATTTCTTTCTCTTTTCTTACTATTATCACTAACATTTCTAGATCTATTCAATAATATTAGAGATGACCTCATCCTCATCTTGACTGAGAAAGCTTCTAGTGTTTTTCCACTGCAAATAATACTACCTTTGGGGTTTCAATTTTTTTAAAATCATATTAAAAGGGGTCTTTCTATTCTTATGATTTTTAGAGTTTTCCACATTTTTTTAATGTTTTGTATTTTATTTTTCCCCAGTTACATGTAAAAACTATTTTTAACATTCATTTTTAAAACTTTGAGTTTCAAATTCTCTCCCTTCTTTCCTCCCCACCACTACCTCCATTGAGAAGTCAAGCAATTTGATGTAGGTTATACATATGTAGTCATGTAAAACATTTCCATAATAGTCATGTTGTGAAAGACACATACACACACACAAACTCAAGAAAAATAAAGTTTAAAAAAAAAGTATGTTTTGATCCGTATTCAGACACCATCAGTTCTTTCTCGGGATGGATAGCACTTTTTAGCTTAAGTCCTTCACAGTTGTCTTGAATCACTGTGTTGCTGAGAATAGCTAAGTCATTCACAGCTGATCAGATTACAATATTTCTGTTAACTTTGTACACAGTACATTTCACTTTGCATCGGCCCATGCAAGTCTTTCCAGGTTTTTCTGAGAGCGTTCAGCTCCTCATTTCTCATAGCACAATATAGCACATATAGCACAATAATATTCCATCATGATCATATACCACAACTTGTTCAGCCATTCCTCAATTGATGGGCATCCCCTCAATCACTAATTCTTTGCCCCTAGAAAAGAGCCTCTACAAATTGTTGTACAAATAGGTCCTTTTCCCTTTTTTTTTTTTAATCTCTTTTGGGATACAGACCTAGCAGTGGTATTGATAGGTCAAAGGGTACGTATGGTTTTATAGCCCTTTGGGCATAGTTCCAAATTGCTCTACAAAATGGTTGAATCAGTTCACAACTCCACCAACATTCATTAATGTCTCATTTTTCCCACATTCTCTCCAACATTTGTCATTTACCTTTTCTGTCCTATTAGTCAATCTAATAGGTATGAAGTAGTACAAAGAATTGTGTTAATTAGTATTTCTCCAATCAGTAGTGAGTTCAGGTATTTTTTATATGGCTATAGATAGCTTTGATTACTTCATCTGAAAGCTAACCATATCCTTTGATCATTTATCATTTGAGGAATGGTTCTTATTTTTATAAATTTTATATTCATTTCCTTATATGTTTGAGAAATGAGGCCTTTGAGAGAAACTTGCTTCAAAAATTTTTTCACAGTTACTGACTGTATTTCCCTCCATCCTGTTCCCACATTTATTCTATTCTCTCTCTCCTTTCACCCTGTCCCTTCAAAAGTGTTTTGCTTCTGACTACCCCCTCCCCTAATCTGCCTTCCCTTCTATCACCACCCCCCTTTTCTTATCCCCTTCCCCTCCTACTTTCCTGTAGGGTAAGATAGATTTCTATACCCAATTGAGTATGTATGGCTCTTTGAGCCAGTTCTGATGAGAGGAAGGTTCACTCACTCCCCTTCACCTCCCCCCTTTTCCTCTCCACTGTAAAAGCATCTTCTTAACTCCTTTATGTGAAATAATTTATCCCATTCTACCTCTTCCCTTCTCTTTCTCCCAATACATTCCTCTCTCACCCCTTAATTTTATTTTTTTAGATATTGTCCCTTGATATTCAACTTATCCTTGTGCCCTCTGTCTATATATACTCCTTCTAAGTACCCTAATAATGAGAGTTCTTATAAGTTATGAATATCTTCTCACATAGGAATGTAAATAGTTTAACCTTAAGTCCCTTATGATTTCCCCTTCCTATATTACCTCTTTTATGCTTCTCTTTAGTCTTGTATCTGAAAGTCAAATTCTCTATTCAGCTCTGGTCTTTTCATCAACAAAGCTTGAAAGTCTTCAATCTCATTGAATGACCATTTTTTCCCCTGAAGGATTTTACTCAGTTTTGCTGGGTAGGTGATTCTTGGTTGTAATCCCAGCTCCTTTGCCTTCCAGAATATCATATTCTAAACCCTCCTATCCTTTAATGTAGAAGCTACTAAATCCTAAGTTATCCGGACTATGGCTCCGTAGTACTTGAATTGTTTCTTTCTGGATGCTTGCAATGTTTTCTCCTTGACCTGGGAACTCTGGAATTTGGCTATATTATTCTGGGCAGTTTTCATTTTGGGATCTCTTTCAGGAGATAATTGGTGGATTCTTTCAATTTCTATTTTACTATCTAGTTCTAGAATATCAGGGCAGTTTTCCTTGATAATTTCTTGAAAGATGTTATCTAGGCTCCTTTTTTTTGATCATGGCTTTCAGGTTGTTCAATAATTTTAAAATTATCTCTCCTGGATCTGTTTTCCAGGTCAATTGTTTTTCCAATGAGATATTTCACATTGTCTTCTATTTTTTTCATTCTTTTGGTTTTGTTTTATTGTTTCTTGATTTTTTATAAAGACGTTAGCTTTCATTTGCTTAACTCTAGTTTTTAAGGAATTATTTTCTTCACTGAGCTTGTGGAACTCCTTTTCCATTTGGCCAATTCTGTTTTTTAAGGCATTCTTCTCCTCATTGGCTTTTTGGACCTCTTTTATCATTTGGCCTAGTCTGTTTTTTAAGGTGTTATTTTCTTCAGTATTTTTTTGTTTCCTTTACCAAGCTGTTGACTCTTTTTTCATGATTTTCTTGCATCACTCTCATTTCTCTTCCCAATTTTTCCTCTATCTCTCTTACTTGATTTTCAAAATCCTTTTTGAGCTCTTCCATGGCCTGAGACCAATTCACATTTTTCTTGGAGGCTTTGGATATAGGAACTTTGACTTTGTTTTCTTCTGAGTGGCGTTTTGATCTTACTTGTGACCATAATAACTTTCTATAGTCAGAGGTTTGTTTTATTTTCCCCCATTGATTGCTCATTTTCCTAGCTTATTACCTAACTTTTAACACTTTGTTAATATAGGGGTCTTCTTCCAGGGTGGAGGGTGCACTGTCCCAAGCTTCAGGGGTTTTGTGCAGCTGTTTTCAGTGATACTTCAAGGGACCTGTAAGTTTTCAGTTCTTCCAAGATGGTGTGATCTAAAGAGCGATGTTTAATACTCTCCTGGCCTGTGAGTGACCACAAATATTCTTTTCTGCCCCGAAACTGTGAGAAGGGTCTCCGCTTCACTATGGCTGCAAACTGTACTATGCTAGTGCTTCTCTTTGCCCTGGGACTGCCACCCAGAACTGTGACCTGGATTCAAGTATGGACAAAGCAACAGAGTTCTGCCTTACTGCTAGCCAAAAAGACCCCTGTAATCTCCTACTGACCACTTGTTCAACCCCTTTATTGTCTGTAGGTTGAGAACTCCAGAAGCAGTTGCTGCATCTCTTGATTCAGTTACTTCCAAGGCCTGCCCCTGGTTTGCTGTGGCCAGGGCTGTGCTAGAGTGGCCAGTGCTGGACTGCTCTCCACTCTCACCCAGGTGTGACAGACCCTTCCTGCTGACCTTGTGAGATCTAAGTTGTCTTTGGCATCTGTAGGCTGAGAGGTCTGGAAGCCACCACTACATGAATGATTGTTGCCTCAAGGCCTCTGGCCTGCACTGGATTGCACTTCTTTCTCACCCTGGTGCAACAGACCTTTCCTACTGACCTTCCAAGTTGTCTTGGGCTGGAAATTTATTTCACTCCATCTTTTTGTGGGTTCTGCTGCTCTAGAATTTGTTCAGAATCATTATTTAAAGGTATTTGTTGGGTTTGGGGGGAGAGCTCAGGAGATTCTCTGTCTTTATTCCACCATCTTGGATCCCATTTTCCACATAAATTGATCCTTTATTTTGTATTGAACTTTTTCTATATTTATTGATTTGATTAACATTTTCTACATTTATTTATTTGATTAATATTACTAATCATAGTAATTATTTTGCAAATGTTGAATATTCTTGATTGCCTGGTATAAATCTAACTTGATCATAGAAAACATTTTTTGGATATATTGCTATAATATTTTTTGTTAGGCTCCTATTTAACATTTTTTACATCAGTGTTCATTTGAGATAATGGTCATAAAAGATGTCCTTAACATAGGGATAACAAAGATTCCCAGGTCTATGAACTTGAATGGGGGAAAAAAATTACGTCTTAATTTTCATTAACCTCTAACTAAAACTTAGCATTTCTTTCATTTTAAGCGTTTTTTAAAAAAAAAAATGTTTCTGAGATGGAGTCTTTTGGTTTCACCAAGCTGTCAAGAGAGTCTATGAAACAAAAAAGGCTAGGAATCTCTGGTCTATAGTTTTCTTTATTAGCTTTATCCCTCATAGTTTTGGTATTAGGATCATATTTATCTCATAAAAAAAGAATTTGGTAGGACATTTTATTTCTCAGTTGTTGAGAGCAATTTGTATAGAACATATATTAACTGCTGTTTCATATTTTTTGGTTAAAATTCATCTTTAAATACACCTGGATCAAGGGTCTTTTCTTTGATAATTTCTTTATACCTTATTCAATTTATTTTCTGAGATTAGGTTGATTGGGATATCTATTTCAAGTTCTGTCAGTTTGAGTACTTATTTATTTTTGTAGTTATCATCCCTTTACACAGAGATATATTATAGATGTATATGCATGTACATACACACATACTGTGTCTATATTATAGTGACCTACCTGAACTTTATGTTCTCACTTTTGCTAGCATATAATTGAATATAGTAGAGTCTGAAATTTTCTTTTATTTCTTCTCTTTTCATTTTTAATTTACCCCTTTTTTGTAAGTAAAGGCTTATTAATTTTATTAGGTTTTTTCCCAAAATACTAATTTTTAACTTTATCATTATTACCATCTGTTTTCCTTTTTAAACTATTTCTTCTATAATTTTCAAGATTTCTTCTTGGTGCTTCTCTTGTGTTTGTTCATTTGTTGATTCTCTAGTTTTTAAAATTGTATATCCAATTCATTAATTCCCTTTATCTGGTTTTGTTAATGTATGGGTTTTTTTTTCTTCTGAGGACGGATTAGCTGCATTTCATAAATTTTGATATGTGTTTTTATAATTACCTTTCTTTTCACCTTTCTTTCCAATTATTTCTATGATTTGTTTTTTAACACACTTATTTTTTCAGGATTCCTTACTAAGTCTTCATTTAGGCTTATGATTTTTGCTTATGTCCCATGAATTAATTACTTTTATTGTGTCACAATTAGCAATATTTCTGTTTTAAAAATTATTTATAACTTCCCTGTGCCCTATCACATGGTTTATTTTTAAGGTACAATATAATGTTCAGAAATATGTTTTCTTTAATGATCCCATTCACGAGAAAATCTAAACTACTCTTTTGGAATCAATTAGAAATGGCATATTTGTTACCAGATTTTCATAGTTATTATCCTGTCTTTATTTTTAGATGTATTTGTCAGGTTTTTTTTTTCTTATCAACTCTGCTCTTCTCTTTCAATTTACTAGATAGTTTAATCCATTCACATTCAAGTGTATGAATGTCTGGTTTGGTTTTTCCTCCATTTATTTCTAGCATATTGATCTTTATTCCCTTCCTGTTTTTATGTCCCATTCACATTCAAGGTTATGATTATTATGTTTGTTTTTCTCACCATCATATCCCATTTGTCCTTCCTTCCCAAAGGAAAAATATGTCAAAAAGGAAATGAAATCAACACTAGTAATTTATAGTAGTACCATATAACCCCTATCTTCTCTTCACTCTTCACCTAACCCATGCCTAGGTCATTGGTTTTGCTCTTTCTTTCCTTTTATCTCCTCATAGTCAGCTCTCCTTAGTTGAAGTTTATTTTGCTTGTGACTAATCCTTCGTCAAGTCTACCTGTTTTCTTAAATGCCTTTCTTCTTTCTGCTTGTCTTAGCCAGTTCCCAGAAACTCTGAGGGTCTTCCCCTTCCTGATTCTTTTGTGAAGGCAAAATAGACCGTATTTTACCTAGCCTTCAACTACTGAATGGGTGTTGCCTCAGACAAACTGAGACCTGGGAAAGACCTTAGTTTATAAAGGCCATCCTCTCTCACTGCATCCAGGGCCATCACCAGTCATCCTGACCTATGTCTTGCCAGTGGACTCCAATGACTCTGCAGGAGAATGGGGCTCATGACTTTGCACAGCTCTGCCTCACTTAAATCTAATTCCCTTGCAAGTCAAGACATTACCCTGCTGATGTCATTGGTATTCTTCGAAAAGAAGGATGAACAACAGCAGCAACAATCTGTGAGCCTAGTTCCATTTACTTTGTTGTATTTCTACACTATACTTCCCTCCCTCCCCGAACCCCAAAACATACCGTTACCTGACTGGTATAAGTGTGAGGTTCAAGAAATGTCCACTCCCAGGGGCAGGTAGGTGGCGCAGTAGATAGAGCTCTGGCCTTGGATTCATGAGGACTTGAGTTCAAATTCAGCCTCAGACACTTGACACTTACTAGCTGTGTGACCCTGGGCAAGTCACTTAACCCCAATTGCCTCACCAAAAAGCAAAAAAAAAAAAAAAAAAAAAAGAGAAAGAGAGAAAAAGAAAAAGAAATGTCCACTCCCTCTACCCCAACTTCCATGCTTGTATTATCTTCTCTTGCAGTACTCCAATTGCAGGAAATAAGTTCTTTTTTCCTCCCCATCATTCCTTCATTGTATATTCCTTTATCTCCTTTTTTGCTTTTTTCTTTTAAAATGAAACAAAACTAAAATAAATATGTAAGCCCTAAGTTTGTTATTATTTCTTCCTTCTTTGACCTTTAAAAATGGTGGGATTCAAGATGAACAATAGTCTTATTCCTCTTTCACGATGTAAGTACTTGCTCATCATTTAGCCTTTTAGTTACTCAAATATGTTTACCTTTCTAGCTTTCTGTAGACTCCTGAATTTGCATTTCATAGATTCTAAGCAACTGTTTTTCTCAACAGGTTCTCTTGGAAGTAATTTATTCTATTAAAGATCCATTTTTTTTCCTCAGTCATATTTTCCTCAGACTTTTGGAATAAGTTATTTTTTGGCTGTAGATTATATGCTTTTTTTGGTATATTGCCTTTTAAGTGTTCCTTTCCTTTTTCCTGTTTCCTGCATAATCTTTTATGATCCTGCCTATGGTTCCTTGGCATGTGATTTGTGTCTTCCTCACTGCTGGACCAGGAATCAGGAAGACCTGAATTAAAATCTTTTTTCAAATACTTACTAGTTGGTTATACAACCTGGGCAAGTCACTTAACCTCAGTTAAGTGGGGGTTATAATAGCACTTATCTCCTAGGGTTTTTGTGAGGATAAAAGCAGATAATATCTTTAAAGAACTTTGTAAATGCTATCACCACCATCCTCATCCTCGTCCAGCCAGATTTTAGGAGACATATTACATATTCTTTTCCCACTTTCCCCTCCATCCCCATCATGAGTTTTTTCACTTCTGTACTATAGATTCTGCTAAAACTGAGACTGGACTACCCACAGTCATCGGAAGAAGATAAGATGCACCTCCAACTACTCTATAGCTGAGGGTTTTATTTTATTTTATTTATTTATTTTAATTACCTGGGACTCGGAGAGGCCAAAGGACTTGCTAAACTTTGAGAAGAATGTGGAATGGCTGTTTTAGGGCCTTACTTTTCCTCTCCTAAAGTCACCCTTGTGGTTTGTGGAAAGTAGAAGTAGAAAATGAAGAGGACTGATTGGCTTCTCCTGTGCACATTACTTTCTACATTTAGTTGGAATTGCCCTGTAAATGAGGGCTTTTCGGTAAACTCACCAACACATCCAGGGGAAGAAGAAACAGGCTACATAAATAAAACTTAGAAACCTAATGGGTTTATTGAAGGATAGTCTTTGTAGGTAGCAGAGGTCTCAGCACAGATAGTGAGATGAGTGGCTGCTTAGATCTATTTCTTCAATTGTCTCTGCCACCTGTCCAAGAGGACAAGGGCTTGTAGTATCGAAATAACTTTTCACAAGGGCAGAGACCCATTCTCTAATGTCAGCTATTGGAGACACAAGGGCGGGGGCTTAGAAGGTGGAGATGAAAGAGGGGTTGGGGGTCAGCAGATAGCTCATAAGTTTTCCATGTTTACCCAAAATGGGTCCCATCTGCAGCCTATTAGCGATGTTTCAATTCTTCTAGCTCCCTGGGAGTCTAAGGCTGTGATCAGCTGAATGGAATGGTGTAAGTGGAATTCAAGGCTCATTCTTCCTATCTCTACTTAGAATGCAAAATCTTTTGGGTTGAACTGAGCATTATCACAGTTTTTGAAACAATTGATCTTCCAGTCAATTTAGGAAAGTAAGAACAAGATAGTTAAATGTAAGAGGGAAAACAAAGTATTCTAAGGAATTTTTCTTGTTCAAATTTGACCACTGCCTAGGCGGATGGCCTTGAAGCTTTCTTCCCAGCAGAGAACAATGGCTTTTAGGAGCAACTGCTTTCTCCTTTGGATTTTACATATGAATGCTGATTTAGATAGGATTTGAAGGGTTGGAAGATGTGGAAAACCTATATGAAGATTCTAATGTTAAGAAGAAAAAGCCTTAGTCTAACAATGTTAGCTACCTACAAATGCATAATTCTCTAGCAAGCAATATGAATTCATTTACATGCAGGAAAGAAGCTTGGCACTTGCAGATAAAAGTGCACAGTGGATAGAGCACTGGCCCTGGAGTCAGGAGGACTTGAGCTCAAATCCAGCATCAGACACATAACATTTATTAGCTTCATGACCCTGGGCAAGTCACTTAACTCCACTGCCTAGCCAAAAGAAAAAAAAAAAAAAAAGAGCCCACTATGTGCCATGCAATAACAATTATATCCATATGTATGTATTGTTTGGTTATTTTCAGTCCTGTCCAACTCTTCATGACCTCATTTGGGGTTTTCTTGACAAAGGTACTAGAATGGTTTGCCCTTTCCTTCTCCAGCTCACTTTACAGTTGAGGAAACTGAGGCAAACTGTGTTAAGTGACCTAGGAAGTATCTGAGGTCAGATTTGCACTCGAGTCTTCCTTACTCCAGTTCTGGCACTCTATCCACTGTACCATCTAGCTGCCCATATGTATGTATAGAGGTTGTATGTATGTATGTATGTGTGTGTATGCATATATTATATGTATATAGATGTATATATATGCATATACAGATATACAGATATGTGTGTTTTTGTGGCCCTTCCACAAGGATCAAACACAGATTCCTTGAATATTCCATTGGAAGGTTCCTTTCCAGTCAACATTGAACCATTAATGACTACTCTTTAATGAGGCCATTCAGCTACTTCCGAATTCATTTAATTATACTGTCCTCTAGTCTGTACTTCTCCAATACTTTCCACAAGAATAGCATTAGAAACTTTGCTTTGCTTTGCTAATATCCAGGTAAGCTATATAGCATTTCCCTGACTTAGTAACCACAGATAAAAAGGAAATTAGATTAACCTCATTCTTTGTGATTACTGCTTCTTCTTTTAACTATTTACTAACCACTCCTTTAGTAACACAATCTAGAATTTTATCAGGAATCAAAATGAGGCTCACGAGCCTGGCCTACAATACAAAGACTATTCTTTTCTCTTTTTTGAAAATTGGGACATTTGCCCTTCTACAGTGTTGTGGTACCTACCTCTCTAGGTCCTCCATGGTTTTTCAAAGATCACTGAGATTGGCCCAGCAATCAAATCTGCCAATTCTTTTAGCACCTTAAACATAAAAGAGAGGATAGGACTTTTAACTGCCATTCCCAAGCACAAGGTGAGGAGAGATTCACACTTGCCTTTAAAACACATCTGAATTGTTGCTGCCCCATACCTACCTCTGCCTATTGAAATTCTATTTGTTGTTGAAGATATTAACTCAAAGATTATGTCTTCATGAAGTCTTTCCTACAGTTGTGAATAAAATTCCCTTTTCATTCTTCCCATAAGACTCTATACTTTACTTGAACATGTTTCATTTTGTATGTTACTTGTGTATGTATCACACACACACACACACACGCATAAACATTCACCAAATTGTAAACTCTTCAAAGGTATGTACTGTGTTATTTACCACTGTATTTCCCAACATTTAGCACCATGCCTCTGAAAACTATAGATGCTACATGAAGGTTTACTTGATCTGAAGGGTTATATTCCCTACAGTAGTTCACGTTTTTTTTCTCTACTCAAATTATCTTGTATTTATTTGTGTATATGTTGTATTCTGATCTCCTCAAGGACAGAGACTTTCATGTTTGTCTTCATAGCCTCAGAATATGCTTAATAAATATTTAAGTGGAACCGTGCTCACTGAAGAAACACTGCACAGAGACTCAATTTTCTGGTCCCCTTATCTCCCAATGTCCAACAAAATTATTAACATTCTAATCTCTTTAAGTCCTACTCGTCAGAAATCTATCATCCTTCTCTCCCATTATCCCCATCTCCATCCCCAACTAGGTTAATTTACCTTCAACTAACAACGTGGAAATACCTTACGGGCTGTTAGACTGTGTCCTCATTCACCCTCAGCCCTGGAGACTCAATGACGGCTTTTGCCCTTTCTATCTGTCCTTGATGACTCCCGAAATTTAGGGACCTCCACTCTGATGCCACTCAAATCTAGAAATAGAAAGTCTTTCTAACTACTTATTTTATTTAGCCTTATTGACTCTTATCAGGGATTACTCAGCTTTTCTTTAGTTTAAAAAAAAAAAAAGAATTTACTATGTGCATTGTGCCGTAGTAGCATTGTGAGAGCTAGAAGAAGCCTCCTCCCCAATGGTTTACAGTCTCATTGAGATAACCTAAGCACAAGAAGCAATTGAATAATAATGTGACAAATGACAAGATAAACAACACAGACTGAAACAGAGTTATGGGTGGTCAAGAAGAGGAGAGAACAATGAGTAATTAGAAAAGGATTCCTTGAATAAGTGTGGCTTGAGTAAAGGCCTGAAGTATGAATAGTATGTATGTAGATGTGAAGAACATCTTAAGATACTCACTATGTGATTCCCCTACTCCACAAGGAGCAGTTTCAATGAAGGTGTGAGGAGGTGGTCATCTTAGGAAGAATGATGTCATGAGGAAAGGTGTATAAATGCACACATTTCACTTATGTGAAAGGCATATGGAGGACATTGTTTTGGTCTGGGGTAGGAGGAAAGGCAAAGTGTTCATGTTAAAGAGTATTTTGAAATAAGTTAGGCAGTTAACAAGTATTGTGTATGTGTGCGTGCGTGCGTGTGTGTGTGTGTGTGTGTGTGTGTGTGTGACACAATCTGGATTAAGTGACTTGCCCAGTGTCACATAGCTAATAAGTGTCCAAGGCTGGCTTTGAACTCAGGTCCTCCTGAGTCCAGGGTCAGTGTTAGTTAGCAAGCATTTTAAAAAGCCTACTATGCACCAGGTTGATATGCTGATTAGGCAGAGTGGGGCCCAATTCTTGAGCATCTTAAATACTAAGATGATTTTAAGACTTATAGATGATGAGCAAAAGAGTGACAAGATGTTTTAGGAAAATTGCTCTGAAATGTACATGATTTATTGGAGTGGTGAGGGACAGGAAGGAGGGAAATCAGGTGGAATGCTGTTGGGAGTAGAAGGATCTAGGTGTGTGGTCACGTGAGCTTGCCTTTAGTAGTTTGGTCATAATAGAAATAGGAACAGGATAGAACAAATTAAAGAGAGATTACTAAGGAAGAATTGAGAAAACTTGTCAGACTGGATAACAGAGGGAGAAATGAAATATGACTCAAAGGACTGAGTGGCAGTGGTTGTATTTTGAGGGGGCTGGGGGTAAGAGATGTATAAACAATAAACTTTTAAGTAGCCAGGGCAAAAGTGACATCACGATTACCACATGATGGATATGAAAACTGAGGTACTAAATTACTTACCTAAGATCACAATGCTGGTCAGTGGTAAAAATGGGCCTGGAGACCAATTTTCCTGATTCTTGGCCCAGTGGTCTTTTCATTTGAACACATTTTTCTAGAACCACCATATTCATTCCAGTAATATTATTGCTATCCCATTGCTTGAGAATTTGGTACAGTAAAGAAGCTAGATGGTACCACCTGAGTACTCTGGAAAAAGTTCTAAGAGAACTTTCCTAGCTAATATCAGAGAAATATTCTAATTTGTTTTCCACTTATATACAAACTCATTTCCTTTTCACTCCTAGCCTCTTTTATGGACCCTAGAAACAGGGTCCCTGAGTAATCAACAACTTATGAGTCCAGAATACCCCAAACCTAGTTTTCATAGGTACCCCCAAAAAGAACCTCAATGCTTACATTCTTTCCCAGAATTTGAATTCTGGCTCCAAACCATTGATATATTGCTGCAAGCTCAGCCCTGTCAGTGACTTCAGTCTATATCCCACTTCTTCCAAGAAGACTTTTCTGGCTGTTCCAGCCCGCATTGATCATTCTTTTATCTGAATTCCTAATGTACCCACAGTCAGTCCCTACATGGTTCTCTAAATCAGCATTTCTGAAACTATGTTCTGTGGAACTCTGGTTCACAATCTCAAGAAAGTTTTTATTTAGCCTTCCTTTTAGAAAAAAAATTAATGTTCAAGAGTTGGAGTTTAGGGAGAAAAGTACCATATTGTATATAATTTTAATCTTACTCTGAATTGTACCTTTTAAATTTTTCATGCAAATGCTAGAATTTAGTGATTAGTTGATATTATTTCAATAGTTTTTTTTTAATAAAAAGCCTAATTGGTTGGTATAAATGCTGATATGTTCTATGTTTTACAACTTCATGCTTAGACAAGCCAGGCCAGCTGGTTCACCTAGCCATTATTCATATGGTAAAAGCTATTCAAACTAAGGCATGGTGTTTAGGAAGAAATAGCCTCTGAAGAACCAGCTCGGTGAACCCAAACATAGAAAGTGATGGCAAAGGTCACACACACGTTTGTTTTGAATGCCTACCTAGATTTTAAGCTCCCAGAGGGCAAGCCTTCTTACCCAACCTGTCTTCCCCAAAGGGCCTACCACAACTTTAGGCACAAAGTACTTGCTGCTTACCTGGTTATAGCAACACTAGGTCTGAAGTTATTTGGGATTGTTCCCTCTAATAACAACCCCTCATTAATAAACACTAATATTAAAATGCAGCAAGGGACCAATACATATGAAAGTATCCCCACTTAACTATGTTTGAGTCCCTTACATCCCTCAGCCCACAACCCCCCAAATCTCCAGAGCCAGTTACAAACCCATTAGTGGGCACTTTATTGCGTTCTTCATGTTCCTTTGGACAGCAAAGCAGTCATTATCTGCCCAAAATTCAGCCATCTATTGTACTTATTGTACAAATTAGAAGACTGAGTCACAGAGTGGCCAGGGCCTTTACCAGAGTTGCACAGTGGTGAGGGTAAGTCCAGCTGACTCCTCAGGCTTGTTTGACTGCTCACTTCTGGAAGCCCTGGGGTTTGTCCCTCTATGGGAGCTGATTCCCTCTCATGCCACTGGCAGACGGAAGGCTATGCCAAGCCTTCAATTGGAGAGAGACAGTTTCCATCTAGGAATGCCATATGGGACTGACAATAAGGGATTAGGTCCAGAGAACAGGAAAAAGGTCCAGGAGGTATTAGAACTGCTGGGTCATAAGGAGATCCCCAGATTCTACTTCAGGACATTCCTTCTGGTTTTTCGTCTTTCCCTGATTTGTGGGAATGTAATAGTGGCCCATAATGGAGAAGATGAAGCAGACGACAAACAGGAGGCCAGAAAAGAAGATGAATTCAATCCACTGAGAAAAGAGGACAGAAACTGATTAGAAAACATAGCTATAATGTGCATTGTGGTGAGGTTAATGGGAAGAGTGGTTAAGGAAAATGGGGAGAGCCCAGGAAACAAGCTAATTCCCATCTGGGTTCCATAGGAAACCAAGTAGAGGTTTAGGAAAAGAACCCCAACCTGGGGGTCACAGGGAAGATTCAATGAGAATGGTTCCCATGGCTGTACACAACAGTCTGCAATCTTCTTTTCTAAGTATATGGAAATGCCCATTTCATTTCATGTTTGTCAAGTTTGGGAATAAAAATAAGAAATTTTTAAGCAGAGAATGGTTCTCAAAGTGGTAACTGAAAAGGCTAGTACTACTAGCTCATTTCCCTGACAGAAAACACCTGTCTGAAAAGACTAGCTCTTCTCCATCAGCAGGCTTTCTGCCCTCCTGCTCTGGAGGTACTTCCTAGGGCACTTCTCAGAAGCCATGTCGGTTCTCTGCTCCAGTTTTTTCATGAGTAAAATTTTGTCCCTCCCTCTGACAGGGATGTTGGGAAGATGAAAGTTCTATGAAATCTCAGAAAAAGGCCCCCGTAATATTAGTTGCCTTCACTAGGTTCTAAATAAGAGAAAATGAGATTAAAAATCCATTTGGAGGCACCTAATTTAGAGATAGGGCAGCTAGGTGGTGCAGTGGATGGAGTGCTACGCCTGGAGTCAGGAAGATTCATCTTTATGACTTCAGAACAGGCACTTCCTCACTCTGTGACCTTGGGCAGGTCATTTAACCCTGTTTACTTCAGTTTCCTCATCTGTAAAATGAGCTGGAGAAAGAAATGGCAAATCACCTCAGTACCTTTGCCAAACAAACCCAAATGGGATCATCAAGAGTCAGACATGACTGAAATAACTGAATAACAATTTAAATATAATAAACTGCCTGATCATGAGAGTTGCTTATCTTTGATAGGGAAGAGGTAAGGAGGAAAAGCTGTGGAAATAACTTTAATAGAGGTTTTTAAGATCAGGGGAGTCTTATCTCTGTGCTTAGAGATGGGAAATCCATGCTACAGCCATGGGATTAGAGAAGTTGGACCCTTGGGTTCTTGAATTCTGTCTTTCTATTCTGTCACAAAGCCATCTAAAGCTATCACACCAATATTCTTATTTTCTGCCCTTAAGGAGCAGATAGCTTACCTAGATTCATGTAGTGATGGACAGAAAAAGAGATATGAGAATCCTAGAGTTTAGCCCCAAACTCTAACTACATTTCTACACTTCTATTTCATGGCTATCATAACTTCACAGAATAGCTACAGTTGTGGAGAACACTTTAAAATCCCTATCTTCCCTCCACATGAAACAAGAATGTGAGATGATGCCCATGACCCTTTAACATACCCTTCAACATAACAATCTCCTTCTTCAACTTTGTTCCTAAATAAAATTATGTATGTAAATATATATGCATGCATGCATGTATATATCTACACATACATTTATGTATATAAATACATATATGTGTGTTTACATGATAGATATATATGTACATATACACATACATATATGCATGCAGATATATATGTACATATGAGAATTTGACAACCCTTTATTTTATATTCAGGTTTGGAGAATAGCTAGACAGAAGGTAGGACCTCTACCTAGACACACATAAGAACGTAGCATAATGGGAAATAACACAGTGTAAGTGGAAAGAGTATGGGATTTGAAGTCAGAAGACCTGAATTAAAATCTTAGTTCTGTCACTCCTGAATTGTTTGACCTTGGAGGAATCACTTGGATAAGGTACCACTCTGTGCCCAAGTTTTGTCATCTATAAAATGAGGATAGTTGTACTACCTACGTTGCAAGGTTATTACAAGAAAATCATGAAGTCTATTCTTATCATGCAACCAGTGAAGTACAGAACAGGGAGCTTACCTCCAGAGCGTGAACCTTCAGCCCTTTGTCCATGCTACATATGACTCTTCTGTTTCTACAACTGCTCACAGAGGGAAGGGCAAACTGATCTCCATCTCATGAGAAAGGCTCCCGCCTCACATTTGCCAAGCCATTTCCCCCTCCAGCCACTGTGAGTGACAGCAATGTATGGGTGAAGCAATCCTCAGGTTTCAATCTGCTGTCACCACCCTATTGCCCACGCCACAATCTTCTCTAGGCAAATTCACCTGACTAGGATGAACCCATGGAAAACCACATCACTCGGTAGAGACTTCTGCATATAATCATATGTAGCAGAACGTAGAATCTACTGAGGCTTAATCATTAGAGAACAATACTATAATTTTAACCACAGGACCCATGACCCAGAACTTGGAACTTTACCTGTATCAGAAATACAGACTTTGCCACAATGATCACAATAAAGTTTCCTATGGAGACTGTCAGCAGCCGAGCTGCCTGTAGCACTGACTTCATACTGGAAGGAGCCTGAAAAGAACACAGGGAAACTAGGTAAACAAGGAAGCTGCAGGGCTCATGGGGCCTCTGTATCAAACAGCCTGGATAAATGTCTGCCTTGATTTGGTTTTGGTCTCATATTTGGTGAAAGCCAGACTCTATAAGCTGCATTAAGATATCTCTGCATGGCTGAGCTGGCTTTCTGTGCAGGGTCACAGATAAGAGAGGGGGCGTTTGGTTGGGGAAGTTTCAAGTCTCCAAATCATCAACTCTGAATTCCCATTTTGTTCCACTCAATTCCCAAGGGTCAGCTGCTAGAAATGCTTACCTCAGTATAAGTGAATTCAAAGCTAGTGACAGAGACCATGACCTCCCCAGCTGTGATAAGCACATACTGTGGCATCTGCCATAAGATAGACACCTTGTTGGCTGGAATATTCTTGGTTTTCCAGGCCCAGGGGCCTTTTCCAGACTTCTACAAAAAAGTAGAAAGAAGACACATCAATTAACTATCCCAATAACACACATCTATCTAACATCAATGGATAGCAGTTTGCAACAATTTTGTAGGGGAGGTAGTTTTTAATTCATCAGGTATCTTCTTCTCCGGGGTCATAGTGATGATGAACCAGGTAGAGAAAGCACTTAGTCATACTGTGTAGGCAAAACAATAATTTGGCAGGGATAGAGGAAAATTAATGACCAGATCTATTCCAACTTTCTATTTCTAGTCTTGTAAAGTGATGCTCCCAGGTAATGTGTCAGAGCTGGGATTCAAATTCAAATGTATCTAGAATCCAAATCCATCGCTCTTCCCACTATCCCCTGGTGTCTCTCCAAGTGTATTGATTGAATGCCACATGTTGAAGGTACAGTGATACCATGTTGCTAGGTTGCTATTCCTGTTACTCTGGTCGTGGTGAGGTGGTTGTTCAGTCATTTTCAGTCATGTCCTATTCTTTGTGACCCCATTTGGGGTTTTCTTAGTAAAGATACTGGAGTAGTTTGCTATTTCCTTCTCCAGCTCATTTTACAGATGAGGAATTGAAGCAAAAAGGGTTAAATGACTTGCCCAGGGTCACACAGCTATTAAGTGTCTGAGGTCAGATTTGAACTCAGGAAGAAGAGTCTTCTTTACTTCAGGGCCAACACTCTATCCACTGTGCCCCTAGCTGCCCCATGGTGCCTCGTCATGGTGAGGAGCTGAGATTTATTTTAAGATGCACCCCACCCAAACCTTTTTTTTCTTAGATTTTCTAATGGAATTTAAAACTGGAAGGGATCTCAGAGATCATCTTGTCCAATACTTCTCCAGATGAGGACACTGATGTCCAGAGATCAGAGAAATAATTTGTCCTAGGTCTCACAGGTAGAAAGCAGCAGAGACAATATTTAAAGCCAGGTCTTCTGACTCCTTCCACTATACAATGTTGCCTTACTGAGTCACAGTGAAACACAAGAGGCAATTCACCCCACCTCCCATGCCCTAGATGAAAGGGAAAAAAATCACAAGCACACCATGGGGACCAAGATGATTGTCTATTATCTTTTTGGGGTGGGAGTGGGAAAGCTGTGTGGAGATGTCTAGCTACGTATCCCACATTCAGCCTTAGCTGCCTGGCATCCATTTATTGACCATGACTCAAGGACCAATGATAATGTCTTCAACATCCAGTGCCCTCATTACTGGGGAAATGGCCCCTCACCTTAACAATGAAGACTGTGTATGCTGCACCAAAGTCAAGCAGGCCCAGGTCTAGGAAGAATTCCTCATCATCTGTCCTGCATGGCACAGAATGGTATCTAAGGGGTGGAGGGAAAGGAGAACATAGGATTACACAAATCATACTCTACTCTCCAGAGAGAACAGTATCTTCATGGTTATCAAAATGGTGGTAAAAAGAGCTGGCAACTGCCTGGAAAACTGGAAGTGGCCCATATAGTGAAGCCTGTGAAGCATTATATAAATATCCTCCTCCTCATATATCTTTGAGGTTAAGTTACTTACTCTCCCCTTTCCAAAGTCCTGTAAGAAGAGACACTATAGTTTTCACCAACAGTGACAATGTTGTCTTTGCCCAGGGAGATATTCACTTCCTTGTCCAAAGTGTTAAAAAATCTGTAAATGGGGAGAGGAACAGTGAGTTATGGCATCAGACAGACTCTCACTGAGTCTCACAACTCTCACAAGTTGAACTTGTGACCCTCTAAGGAACCAGCCTGATTTGCTAAGTGATGCCAGAGTAATCTCACTTATATTTTTTAAAGGAAAGAAACAAGTACATATTTAATACCTACTATGTGCCAGGCACTGTGCTAAGCAATTTACAAGTATTACCTCCTTTAATCTTCATAACAACCCTGGGAGGCAGGTGCTATTGGTATCCCCATTTTATCGTCATGGAAACTGAGGCAGAGATCAAGTCATTTGTCCAGCGTCACACAGCTAGTAAATCTCTCAGGCTGGATTTGAACCGAGCTCTTCCTGACTACAAGTCTAGCTTCCTATCCATTGTCCTATCCTAGCTACCTGGTATATAGCAAATACAGTGGTTAGCAGATTTGAGATCCAAAGAAATCAATAGGTTGGAAATACAGCATAGGCTAAATCTAACAAGATAAAATTTAAATAAGAGCACAAATGTAACAGAACTCTGTACTTAGGTTTTAAAAAAAAAATCAGCTGCACAAGCTCAGGATGAAATGTAATGACTTCATGTGGAGAAAAAGGACTTAGAGGTTTAGTAGACTATGAGCTCAATAAGAATGAACAGTGTGAGGTGTTTGCAGAAAAAGCTAATGCAGTATTAGGTTGCTTTAGCCACAAGTATAATGAACAGAATAAGGAAAGTGATATCACCCTATGCTTCATGCTGATCAGACCTCTTCCTCCATAGTGTTCAGATCTATACACTTACGTTTTAGAAGGAACAATAACAAGCCAGAGTGTGTCAAGAGGAACACAACCAACATGGTGAGGAAATGTGAAACCATGTCACTGAGTACTGGTCATGAGAATTGGTGATACTTAGCATGGGAATGAGAAAATTTCTTCAAACAGTTGAACAACTGTAACACGGACAAGCTGGAGGGCTCTGTCCTCTGCTCCCTCAGAGGATACCAGTGACTCCCTTATCACCAAATCCAAAGGCCTTTTCTCAGTCCCTCATTCCCCTTGATCTCTTTGATACTTTTCACTGTATTGATCAGTGCCTCCTTCCTGGATATACTCTTTTTCCTTGGCTCCAATATATTGCATTATCCTGATTCTTCTCTTCTCTAATCTATTTCTCTGACTTCTTTGCTGGTTCCTCTTCTTAACTGACCCTCTAAAGTTTCTATTTGCCATGTTCTGTCCTAGGCCCTCTTCTCTTGTCTCTACACTGTCTCTTGTTAATCTCATTCATTCATACAATTACAATTATCACCCCTATGTATCTAACCTTCTCCTTTCCTAAACTTCCTATCTGTATCTTAGACTAAATTTAAGACATATTTACCTTGATGTCTCACTGATGCCTCCCAACCAATTTTCCTGCTTCTAACATTTCATCAATTTCACACTATTGCTAGATTAAACTTCCTCAGGCATGGATTTGACCATGTCCTTTCTCTGCTCAAATCCTTTCAATGGCTTCCTATTTCTATTCAAGGTCCTCCATAGACCGCCTACATTCTATCTTTCCTGTCTTGTAACTACTACTCTCTTTGACACATACTATGGGACTGCACTACACATAATTTCTCTCCTATACCATCCTTCCATGAAGATTTCCACAACCCTCAATCCCACTCCAACCTCATTGAACCTTACATAGCACCTTCTTCGCGCCTTTTTTAGTTACTAATCATAAATTATTTTTGAATTATTTTTATTGGTGCATTATCATAGTCCCTTAATAGATTGTGAGCTCCATGAAGACATGGACTATATTTTATTTTAGATAGATTTATGTATGCACTCACACACACAAACATACATATACATATATACGTAAATTATATCCATATATAAAATCTAACCAGCCTAGCATAGTGTTTTGCACATAGTTGTATGTATGAAGACATGTGTAGAGCATGCATACATACATATCACGTACATTATACATGTAACATGCATATATACACTGTGCTAGAACAGCATTCTGTGCATATTGGTTGTGCATGTATATGGATATATGTGTGTAACATTATATATATATATATACACGCTCATGTAACACACATATACATGTGGCATGTGAAAGATGAAATGACTGAGGAAAGAAAAGTTCAAGCTTCTGAGCATCTCAATTTATTAAGCAATGAATGACAACTGCATAACAAATCGGGACCAGACTTCCTCAGCTTAGGGCTGAAGCCCGAAAACAGGGAGAGACAGATTTTTATGCATTAAAAACAATCAAACAAGACCAATTAATTAAAAGAAGACAATTAACCAGGATACAAAATTAGGTAATCTGATTTCTAATTGGAAGAGAGATTAGAGACTTTCCAGGTTGGGAGAGGGAGAGTGAACAAGTGCAATTCCCTGCATATATTCATCTGTGTATGTGTATATACACACATATACATATATATATACACATACACACAAATACACATATATATATATGTAACAGAACACTGCTAGGCAGATCAGATTTTGTGTGTATATACATATATACACACATACATAAACACACATATACAGACATACATACGTACATACATGCATATATACACACTTATCAAATCTGACCTACATAGCACAGAGTCTCATGCATAGTCATTCAATAACAACATTGGGGTCACAGTTGACGCACCACTCTGATTGACTTCAGAGATCCAAACTAGGATTGTAGGATCTTAGATTTAGATCTTCAAGATCACAACGCCATCTAGTCTAACATCCTCATCTTGTAGAAGAGAAAAATGAGGCCTTGAGAGGTAAAATGACTTTTGCTCATTGTCACACAGGTAGAGACCAAGTCAGAATTTGGGATGACTCCAGGGCCATTTCTGCTGCACCACGCTAATTCTCCCAGGGCAATGAGTGGAACTTAGAGAAGGAAGATTTCAGCTTGACATAAGAAAAAAATTCTAAATAGGCCTTTCTAAAGGAATAAGGAATTAGTAAATTTCCCTTTGCTAGAAGCATTTAAACAAAGACTGGATTATCACTTGGCAGATATGTTATAGAAAAGATTCAAGCCTTCGGTATATGTTGGACTTGATGACCTCTGGAGTCTTTTTTAACTCTTGGACTCTATGATGCTGACTAAGGCCCTTAACGTACCTCTCCAGGATACTTATCAGTTGCCCTCCCTTTTCAATGAGAAATAGACAAAGTGAGGAAGGGGGGATTTAGGTAGCAGGGCACAGGGGCTTTCAGGATGGGGAGGCTAATCACTCCAGGATTGGGCTCTGTCATGACCTCTCTAGGACATTTCATAGAGAAAGGTGGTGTTGGACTCAAGGTTAAGAAAGCTTAGGTTCAAATTCCACTGCAAACACTTCCTATGGATAGGTCACTTAACAACCCTTCAGAGTCTTGGTTTCCTTATCTATAAAGGAAGGGTACAGCTAAGTTGCTCAGTGGATAGAGTGCTGGACCTAGAGTCAGGAAGATGAGTTCAAATCCGGCCTCAGACACTTACTAGCTGTGTGACCCTAGACAAGTCACTTGACCCTGTTTGCCTCAGTTTCTTGATCTATAAAATGGGTTGGAGAAAGAAATGGCAAACTATTCCAGTATCATTTGCCAAATGGGGTCACAAAGAATCAGACGTGAATGAAACAACTGAACAAAGACCCAAAAGTAAAGATAATAATACTTGCACTATATACATCACAATTTTTTTTTCTTTTTTTGGTTAGGCAATGGGGGTAAGTGACTTGCCCAGAGTCACACAGCTAGTAAGTGTCAAGTGTTTGGTCTGAGGCCGGATTTGAACTCATATCCTCCTGACTTCAGGACTGGTGTTCTATCCACTGAGCCACCTAGCAGTTTTTATAAGTGAAGTATTTTAGGGACATAGTGTGGTATAGTAGAAACCAGCACTGGATTAGGCCTCAGAAGATCTGCAATCGGATCTCTGTTCTGTGGGATCTTGGGTAAGCCATTTGAACTTTTGGGGCCTCAGCTTCCTCACCTTCAAAACATGGTGGCTGAACCGTACAACCTCTAAGGTCCCTTCCAACTCTGCCGCCCACCTGCCTTTTAGTTCTGTCCCTCCGGTCCTTTCATTTCCCTGGGACATGCCTGCTGATTCTCCTGCTGCTTCAGAGGCAGCCGCCCCTGCTTGGCACAGAACCCTCCACCTACTCCCCTACAGATGAGACTCGGATCATGCTTCTGGAAGCCAGAATTCCATCATCCATACCTCACAGCTGCCATTCCATTGATTGGTTTGGTTCCCATGTCTTTCATCTATAACAAATAAAACAAAATAAGTTTATTTAGGTGGGTATAATCTTCAAACTACAGTGGGGTGAGGAATTTTTTTTTTAAAAAATGGTTTAGCAAATCTAACCAAACTATAGAAGAAAGCTTGACTGACATGCAGTAGTCCGTACCTGTATGTAGAAAAAGAATGTCTTGCAAAGAAATCTGGGGAGAGAGTGCCTTATAATAAAACTATTATATTAGAATCCATAATAAGAGTTTAGGCAGGCAAGTCTGCACTCACAAGCCTGAAGCACTCCTTTAACTAAAAAGTAAAAGCCCTTTCTTGTAACAAATAAGGCTAGTCAAGGAAAAAACAAACAAAAAATCCCTGCACATTATCCTCATCTGAAAATGTACGTGTTATTCTGCACTTATAGTTCATCACCTCTCTAACAAGTGATGGGAAACGTGATTCATCATTAATCTTCTGAAGTTCTGATTGGTCATTGATCAGTATTCTTAATTCTTTCAAAGTTGTTTTTCTTTACAATGTTGTAGTAGTCAGTGTAAAATTGTTCTCCTTGTGCTATTCACTTTATTCTGCGTCAGTTCATGCAAGTCTTTTCAAGTTTCATGTCCCTTTCCCAATATCCTATGGCACAATAATATTCCGTTATATTCATATGTCTTAAGTTGTTCAAGCATCCCCCAACTGATTGGCACCTACTTCGTTTTCGGTTCTTTGCCACAACAAAAAATGCTACCACCAACATTTTTGCACATATTGGTCCATGCCCTCTTTCTTTAATCTCTTTGAGGCATAAACCCTATACTGGTATTGCTGAGAGAAAGGGTATATAGAGTTTAGTGACTTTTTGGTTATAGTTTCAAATTGCTTTCCAGAATGGTCCAAATCACACTCCATCAATAGTACATCAAAGAGGTTGTTTCCGAAAGCCCTTCAGTAATTGCCATTTTCCTTCTTTGTCATTTTTGCCAATTTGATGGATGTGAGGTGGAACTTCATGGTTGTTTTAATTTGGATTTATCTTATTATTAGTTATTTAGAGTATTTTTTGTATTGTGTTAACAGTTTATCTTTCTTTTGGGAACCATTTATTCATTTCCTTTGGCCATTATCTATTGGGATTCTTATTTATTTATAACAATTCACATATATGTGTATTATATATGTGTATTTATATTTGTTTCATGTATAAATACATGCATATGTATAGAATTAAACCTTTATCAGATAAATTTGTTACAAAGATTTTTTCTCAATTAACTATTTCCCTTCTAATTTTAACTAGATTGATTTTGTGTAAATAATTTTTAATTTTATGTAATCGAAATTGTCCTTTTATCTCCTGTGATATTCTCTATCCTTTGTTTTGCCAAAGAGTTTATCTTAACCACAGTTGTGAAAGGTATCAACTTCCCTGCTTCTTGAATTTGTTTATGATATGACCTTTTATATCTAAGTCAGGTATTCATTTAGGACTTATTGTGATAAATGGCATATTATGTTGGTCTAAACCTAATTTTGACCAGTCTACTTTACAGGTTTTTCAGTAGCTTTTGTTAAATATTAAATTCTTACCCCAATAGTCATTGTCTTTCAGTTTATTGAAGACTATGCTGCTACATTTGATTGCTTCTGGGTACTTATCTGTTCCATTGATCAACAGTTCTATTTTTTAAACCAGTATCAAATACTTTTTATGATTAATGCTTTGTGGTATACTTTGGTGCTGCTTTGACTCCCCTTTCCTTCCCATTTAAAAAAAATATTCCCGTTGAGACTCTTGACTGTGTGTACCTCAAGCTGAATTGATTATTTTTCTCGTTCTATAAAGAAAACTTTTGATAGTTTGATTGGTATAGCACTGAACAAGTTAATTGATTTAGGTAATACTGTCATTTCTATTTTATTGGTTCTATCAAACCATGAGCAATCAATATCTCTTTAATTATTTATGTCCATTTTTATTTCTGCAAAGATTTCAGTTATAGTCATATAATTCTTTTCCATGTCTTGGTAGTTGGACTTCTGGATATTTTATACATTCTATAGTTATTCTGAGTGGAATTTATCTTTCTTTTTCTGCTAGGTTTTGTTGGTTATTAATTGTTTCAGTTGATGTATAGTCAACTCTCTAGGGTTCTCTAAGCAAATCATCATACTATCTGCAAAAAAGTGATAATTTTGTTTGTGCTTTGTGCTTATTTTTCAAATTATTTTCTTGTTTTATTGCCATAGCTAGTATATCTAGAATTATATCATATCAAATAATAGTGATGAAGTGAACACAGTTGCTTTACTTCAAATTTTTTTTTTTTTTTTGGTGAGGCAATTGGGTTTAAATGACTTGCCCAGAGTCATACAGCTAGTGAATGTTATGTGTCTAAGGCCAGATTTGAACTCAGGTCTTCCTAACTCCAGGGTCAGTGCTGTATCCACTGTGCCATCTCACTGCCCCTACTTCTGATCTGATTAGACTTTTTGTATTTCTCCATTATGGATAATGCTAGCTCTCAAGTTTTAGGCATATACCATTTCAAGGAATGAATCACTTGTTCCCATACTTTTAAATTTTTTTTAATATAAAAAGGTATATTTTTCAAAAGCTTTTTCTGCATCTATTGATATAATCATGCAATTTTTTTATTACTATTAATACTTTCCATTATGTTTATAATTTTCCTAATACTGAACTAATCCTGCATTCCTATATAAATATAAGCTGGTCATAGTGTATAATCTTTTTGATATTTTTCAATATTTTTGCATCCATATTCATTAGGGAAATTAGTCTGATTTTCTTTCTTTGTCTTCTCTCTCCCTGATGTAGAAAACAAGACCATATTTGTCTCATGGAAGGAGTTTCAAGAGTTCACTAAAAAAAAATTATATAATACTAGATTTAGCTATTCTTTAAATGTTTGATAGAATTCACATGTATCCATCTGACCTTGGAATTATTTTTCTTTTTTATCATCTTTATGACTTCTTCATTGTTTTTATTTTTGTTTGGTTTTGGTTTTTTACATTGGGTCATTTCTTGTTCTTCTAATCTGGGTAATTTATATTTTTGTATGTATTTATTCATCTTAACACTTTTGGTGGCATGTAATTGGGCAAAGTAGTTTCTAGTAATTTCCATTTATTTCTCATTCATTTGTTCTTAATTCTCCTTTTTCTATTTCTGATTAGAAATTTGGTTTTATCTCTTTTAAAGAAAAAAACAGATTTACTAGTGGTTATCTATTTTATTAGTTTTTTAAAAGCAGCTCTTAGTTTACAATTCAAACTCTTAGTCTAAAAACTGCTATAGTTGCATCCCAACACTTTTCTAGGTTACTCTTGACTTCTGGGTTTGCATTTTAAAAGTTCTACCTAGCTTTGGTCTTTTAAACAGAAATGCTTAAAAGTCTTCCAGTCTATAAAGGTCCATTTCCCCCCATAGAAGTATATTCAGTTTTTCATGGTAAGTTATTCTATGTTGTAAATTTTTATGTGTTATATTTAAAAAGTTTCTTTAAATAAGTTATATTTAAAGATTTTTCTTTTCTTAAAGATTTTTCTTTACCATAGTTACAATAGTCTTGTATGATCCTGACTGTAGTTTCTTGGTTCTTGAATTCTTCCCTTTAGCCTGCTTATTGTTTTGTTTTGTTTTTTAATTTAGAAGCATTAGATTTGGGCTATAGCATTCCTGAGAACTTTTATTTTAGAGTTTCTTTCTGGAGGTGATTGGTGTATTCATTCTATTTTCACTTTGTTTTGGGCAGTTTTCACTTATGATTTCTTAATAAAGAGTAGACTTTTTATTTGGTTATGGTTTTCAGGGAATTGGGTTAACTTTCTGAATTACCAGATAACTGTTCAATCCTTTGATTTACTCTGTGTTGTGAAGACTTGACCAATGCAAACTTGTCAGTGTAAAGGATATACACTATAGCTCATTGATTGATTCCATAAACAATGAATTAATGAATGCATGAATAAAACTTCCCAGGCCCTGAGAAGCCAGCCTTCCTAGAGACACAATGCCTATCAGCTGCCCCTGCCAAAGGATTAATACACTAGATACCTCATATCTCTAGGACTTCAGTATGCCCGTGAAGGACAGCGTACTGAATGTCTCAGCCCTCACCAGGGTGCTGGAGACTCTGTTTCCATCTCCATGAATGACCAGGCTGTATCGGCTCTTCTCCTCCACCACATGCTCATTTCTGACAGATGAGCTCCTGGACTGTAGCTGAAACTGGAAATGCTGGCTCTCAGTGTTCAGAAGGAGTTTGAAATATTTTGGTGATTGCTGTAGAGAAAGTAACCATAAACTCACTAGGTTTTCTATATTTATTCCCTTCCGGGTTTCATGTAAGTATAAAAGGATGAAGAGAGAGGGTGCAGCAATATGTAGAGCCGGGTGCATAGATCTGCCTAAACAGCAAAGGCAGTTTCTAATCTACTTTCCATAAATTCAGTCCTATCTATCTCGAGACCTGCCCTTTCTCCACCTCAGGGCACCCCAGACCTATATTGCCAGAACACCTTAAGGGACCCAGCCACAGCTGCTATAAAATAGGTCTGCTCTCCCCTTTCCCATCCTGGGGTGCCACAGAGCCCTCTTTTAACCTTCCTGCAAATTCTTCTTTCCCCTTTTGGCCTTTTCATCAGACACTCCCCCTTAACCTCCATCCGTTCCCTTATCAATGGAAACCCAGAATCTCCCTCTCTCTCTCTTTCCCATTGTTGGTGGGGCACTCCTAGCTCTTCAGGGTAGATATCCTAATGCATCCTTAGAACTCTTGGGGGCTTGCTATCAATCCTATCACTGAAACCCTAAGACCTTCTGCTCTGCATCTGGGCCCTCCTATATGTGTTGTCATACTCAATTAGAGTATAAGCTCCTTGAGGGCAGGAATCACCTTTTTCTCTTACTTCCAAATGCTAAGTAAAGTACTTAGCACATAGCAAGTGCTTAATAAATGCTTTTTTCATTCACTCCTTAAAAGTTAAACATAGAGAAAGCTAGGTTAGACAACTGGTCAGAAGGAAATAACAGGGGATCCTTTGTTGGCACTGGGTATAGTTATTACTGACTGGCAACTCTTTTCCATACAGAGTTCTAGGTCACAGTTCCAGGGTGAAGAGGAACACTGGTGGTCAGTCACAGGGAACAGGGAATTGGTTACAATACCAAAGCTAAAAGGAGTCTAACACGTGAAGCTGCAGGGGAACAGGTCCCTTCCTGGATAAATACTGGAGCACTGACCAGGAGAGCAGTGATCATGCCTCTCCTAGGATAATACCACCTTGGAAGTACCAAAAAAATTGCAGACCCCAGACTCACTCTGAAAAAAGCAGTATGAAAAAGTTAGGCACAATACCTCCCCAAGCCCAGTAAGCAGAGCCCAACTTTGATATAAAGTTCAAATCAAGAAATAGACTGGAAAAATGAGCAATCAATAAAAAAAAAAATTGACCATAAAAAGCTACTGCAGCGACAGGGAAAACCCAGACACAAACTCCGAAGACAATGTAAAAACAGCTTTAAAAAGCCTCAAAGAAAAATGCTAATTGGACCCAACCAAAATGAGAATTCCTGGAAGAGTTGGAGAAAGAGATGAGTGGTAGAGGAACAATTGGGAAAAGAAATGAGAGTGGTGTAAGAAAATTGTGAAAAGAGAATTAACAGTTTGGTAAAAAGAGACACAAAAAATTAAAAACATTAAAAATAAAAAACAAAATTGACCAAATGGTAAAAGAGATACAAAAATCCACTGAAGAGAACACTTTGAAAAGCAGAATTGACCAAATAGAGAAAGAGGTACAAAATCTCACTGAAGAATATAATTCATTAAAAATTATAATTTATCAAGTAAAAGCTAATGAGTCCATGAGACATCAAGAAACAATAAAACAAAGTCAAAGGAATGAATAGATAAAAGAAAATGTGACATATCTCATCAGAAAAACTACTAACTCAGAAAACAGATTGAGGAGAGATAGTTTAAGAATTATTGGACCACTTGAAAGCAATAATAAAAAAAAAAAGAGCCAAGACATCATGTTTCAAGCAATTATCAAGGAAAATTGCCTTGATCTTAGATCCACATGGTAAAATAGAAATTGAAAGAATCTTCTATACAACCAAGAAGAACCTACCCAGCACAACCAAGTAAACCCTTCAAGGGAAAAATGTAATTTCAAACATTCCTGATGAAAGAACCAGAGCTGCATGGAAAATGTAACATTCAAACAGAAAACTCAAGAGAAGCATAAAAAGGTAAACATGAAAGAGAAATCATAAGGGATTCAATAAAGTTAAACGGTTTACATTCTTACATGGGAAGATGATACTTAAAACTCCTAAGAATTTTAAAATTATTAGGGAAGTTAGAAGGAATATACATAGAGAGCACAGGTGTGAGTTGACTATGATGGGATGATGCCAAAAAAAATTATATTAAATTAAGGGGGTGAGAAAAAGGGATACATTGGGAGAAAGGGGAAAGGAGAGGTAGAATGGGGTAAATTATCTCAAATAAAAGAAGTGAGAAACAGGTTTTATAGTGGAGGGGAAGATGTTTGGGGTGGGAATTGTGGGCAACTTTAGGACCTTACTCTCATTGGAATAACATACATATTCAGCTGGGTATAGAAATATATCTTGACTACAGGAAAGTAGGAGGGGGGCAATATAAGGAGGAAACTGATAGAAGGGATGGTGAATTAGGGGAGGTAGTGGTTAGAAGCAAAACACTTTTGAGGAGGGACAGGGTGAAAGGAGAGAGAGAAAAGGATAAACAGGAAAAATAGGGTGGTGGGAAATACAAGTTAATAATCATAACTGTGAGTGTGAATGGGATGAACTCACCCATAAAATGGAAGCAGATAGCAGAGTAGATTACAAACCAGAATCCTACAGTCTGTTTACAAGACACATACTTCAAGCAGAAACACACACACAGCGTAAAGGGAAGGGGCTAGATCTATTGTGCTTTGTTCAGCTAAAATAAAAAAGCAGGGGGTAGCAATCATGATCTCAGACAAAGCAAAAGCAAAATTAGATCTAATTAAAAGAGATAAGCAGGGAAACTACATTTTGCTAAAAGCTACCAGAGACAATGAACTAATATCAATACTAAACATATAAATACCAAATGGTATAGCATCCAAATTCTTAAAGGAAAAGTAAAATGAGTTACAGGAGAAAAAAAGACAGTAAAACTATACTAATGGGGCACCTCAACTTTTCCCTCCTCAAACTAGATAAATTTAACTATAAAATAAACAAGAAAGAAGTTAAGAAGATAAATAGAATGTCAGAAAAGTTAGTTACGTTAGACCTCTGGAGAAAACTGAATGGGAATAGAAAGTAATATACCTTTTTCTCAGCAGTACATGGCATCTACACAAAATTTGACTGTGTATTAGGCCATTAAAAACCTCACAATCAAATGAAGGAAAGCAGAAATATTAAATGCATCCTTTTCATATCACAATGCAATAAAAATTACATTCAATAAGGGAATGTGGAAACATAGATTAAAAGTTAATTGGAAACTAAATAATCTAATCCTAAAGAAGAGTGGGTCAAAAAACAAATCACAAAAGCAATAAATAATTTCTTTAAAGAGAATGACAAACCAAAATTTATGGAATACAGATCAAAGCATGCTTTTTAAACTTTCTTTATTTTTCTTGGGTTTTTTTGGGGGGGGTTCTGTTTTCTTTTGTAACATGGCTAATACAGAAATATGTTTTGCATCACTGCACATGTATTATCTACAGTAAATTGCTGTCAATGAGGGGGTAGGAAAGAGAGGGAGAAAACTTGGAACTCAAAAATTTAAAAAAGCAATGTTAAAATATTGTTTTTACATGTAATTTGAAAAAAAAATATAAAAATTTCCAAAAAAAAAAAACCTTACTCTGATAAATCACTGCAGCTTACAATTATAAACACTCAGATGGAATAGAAAACAAACAAACCAGGAACTCAAAAGTATCACAATCCCTACCATGATATTATCTGGTGGTAAACCATCCTGGTGCCTGTTGTACAAAGAAGGGAATACATCTTTCCTTTCTTCTGCTCCTCACAGCTAATATGTTTTCAATAATCAAGACACTACTCCTTTACAGAGTTATGCCATTCGAGTAGGTGCAGAAATGTCTGATATCACTTTCTCAGTCACAGTGCCCTATTAGAATAGTTACTGCTTCCTTTAGTTCATCAATGTTGTGAGTCCTTACAAAGGGGATCCAAAGTATTAATGCCAAATGTCTTCTGATTCTGATGTTCTCATTCTGCCTTCAGAGTTGACCTGGCAAAGCCACACCAGTACATCTACATTTTGGACCTTATATGTGGCATTAGCTATTTATTAGCATAAACTCACTTTAGTTCAATTCCATAATTCTCTGTAAAGACTAAATTTTGTACTAAAAATGAGAGAGTTGGAGTAGATGATCTCCTACTCTAATATCCTGTGGTTATGTTTCACACTTCTAACCCTAGATAAATAACTTTGTCTAATTAATGACAGTTTTGTAATTTAAAAAAGGTATACTCATAATTCTCATTACCTGCTCTATCATTCAAAGGTGTCTAGAACAGGGGTTTTTACCTTAAGGTCAATGGATCCTCAAGAAATCCCTGTATAGATTTCAGAGGATCCATGAATTTAGATGGGAAAAAACTACATTTTAATTTCAATATAATTAGTTTCTATTGTAACCCTATGTCTTTTATTTAATGCATTTAAAAACATTATTCTGAGAAGAGGTCCATAAGCTTCACCAGGTTGTCAAAAGGGTCCATGACCAAAAAAATTAAGAACCCATACTGTAGAGACCAGCAAATTAAGATATTAGGATGTTTGGTTGAAGTGTGATAATGGTGATGGGGAAGATACAATGCAACTTACTACAAAATCAACCCAACCCATCCCATCCCATCTCATTTTTCCCTTCCCCTCCCCTTACCTGAAAGGCCCTCATGGGTTTTGCTAACAAGGTATCACCCTGATTGCTCTGCATTACCATCTTCACATCTGATTTGGCCAGATTTACGATCTGTAGGAAGCTCTCTCTGTCAGCTGGCTTGGCTGGAGCCATTTTCTAAGGATAGGAGATTTTTGTCAGAGAATACACTTATGGTACTCTTTAGACAGCTCAAAACTCAGCCCTGACCCCATCAGTCTGTTCATCCAAGGAACACTAATCCCATGGTAAACAACCTTTGAATAATTCTTCAGTCATCTCTTTCCTTTAACCCTCCTTCCCCCATCCTCCAACATTCCACCATCCAATTTAACACCAAGTAATAGTCATTCTTTCTCCACTAGATTTCTTAGATTCATTTCTTCCTTTTCCACTTCGTCTCCTTGCCCACACCTCCCTAAGGAGTTTGCCTTGTTCTGAACCTCTATTGGGCCCATAGAGTCTCCCAGTCTTGTAATGTCATCTTTTAAAGCAAGGGAGCAATTCTACTAACATGGGTCCATGTTTGCATACAAAGGAAGATGGAGGGGATAAGAAGGGCCAGTCAGGTTGCATAGGAGGCATCTAAATTTTTTGTTGAATTTGACTTTTGTTGAACTTGACCCTCAGCTGAGGAGTTCTTATGATCTGAAGGACTCTAATAACTTCTTTCAGTGGTGTCCCATTTCTGCCCTTCGCCTAAAGCCTAGAAAATGTATCTCCCATGGGAAACCCAATAGGATAAACACTAAAACCCTTACTAGCAAGCACACTGGCTGTAATGTGCCAAAGGGAAGGTTTATTTGAAAAAGAACAGCTATCATTATGTGCACAGGAAAATTCTAGTCATTCAAAGTACTATAGCATCACACCACAAGGACTGCCTATTACTATTTATAGTCCAAAGGTTTAGTTCATGAAAAAGTCCCCAGTGGCAGGCAGGCCTGGGGAGAAATTATGAAGGAGTTAGTCTTGGGTGGCTAGGTAGCACAGTGGATAGAGTGCTGAGCTTGGAGTCAGGAAGACTCATCTTCATGAGTTCAAATTTGGCCTCAGATACTTACTAGCTGTGTGACCCTGGGCAAGTCACTTAACCCTATTTGCCTCAATGTGCTTATCTATAAAATGAGCTGAAGAAGGAAATGGCAAACCACTCCAGTATCTTTGCCCAAAAAAAAAAAAAACCCAAATGGGGTCACAAAGAGTTGGACAGGACTGAACAACATTGCCTCAGCCACTCAGAAATCCTTTACTCTTTCCTTCTGTCACTCAGGTCACTTCCTTACTACCTTGACCTTAGGAAATGAGTAATTTGAGATTCTCTGTTTAAAAAAAAATCAAGAAAGCATGTGAATTGTATTCACCCTCAAGTATAAATTATTTGTACTAGCTTAAAAGTGTCAAGGAGCAAGATCAAAGCCCAGTCTTAAAGAGGTAGTGATGTCACTTCAATCATCAGTCTGTAGTCAGGAGAGATCATTTGGAACAGGAAGCCCTTTTGGGGTCATCTAGGTGGTACAGTGGATAGAGCACTGGCCCTGAAGTCAGGGGGACCTGAGTTCAAATCCAGCCTCAGATACATAACACACACTAGCTGTGTGACCCTGGGCAAATCACTTAACCCCATTGCCTAGCAAAACAAAACAAAACAAAAAAAACCAGGAAGCCCTTTTGCATGCTGCTGAAACCACAGAACCTTCCTCTGGAGGCTCATTAGGTACTCCTTAGCACTTTCCTTCCCCATAATGTCATTTTAACGTGTACAGTATCAACTCTGCTGCCAGAAGCCCTGTCTTTGGGTCTTGGAGTATCTAGATTAAGGTTTCCCAGGAAACACTGCTTTGCACCTGTTGCCTCCATTTCCCAGCTCTCCTCATAGGATTCCACTTAGGAAATCAGCCTGTGACCTAGCCAGGGATTAGTTCTTTTAATCCATGCTAAATTCTCTCAGCAAATTCTCCTTTTAGGAAAGACTGCTCTGACAATGGGGTTCTATAGCCAGGGCTCTGCCTCTTCAGGTTATCACCAGATTTTAGCTTCATTACCTCTAAATATAGCATTTACACCCTGGAAGCCTTTGTGCTGTTAGCCAAAGTGGTATATCATACTTTTTTCCTAACTTCTGGTCTAGAGTTCTCTGATCAACTGATTGTCACAAACTCTTTTCTCAGGGTTAGTTATCAAGCCTTCATGCCTCAACCTAACCTTTCAACAACCTTGCTATAGGACTGGGCATCCATTCTCCAAGGCACTATGCCTGAACTGTTTATTGGCTGGAAAACTCATATCATTGGTTCCCAATGTTATTCTCATTTGGCAACAGGTAGCCATAATGACATTACCTTTATCATGGACATGTGCCAAGTAGAGCAAACCACTTCTACAGCTCTACCATCACCTCTACTTCTAGGTGAAGTTAATTTCCAAGTATATTCCTTATAATGGGTATCATATTTCATGACTTGTCAATGGATGGAGGAGGGAGTGAGAGGAGGGAGATAATTTGGAACTGAAAATAAAAATAAAAAAAATTCCAAGAACATTCCTCAATTGTTATGCCCTACTCTCAGTTCCCTAATTATATGATGATAAGATTTCCTGTGCAGCCTGGTTCTCATATTTTAATGGCCCCTATCTTCATGGCTTGTTAATTTTCTTCTTAAAAAAAGAAAATCAAATATGATCTTAGTTTCCTCTATAAACATAGACTCCTCAGTTTTTGCAGAGCATTTAGAAACCTAAATAGAGATATAATCAAGAGCATAAGCATAGGATGGATGAGGCATGGTTTTGAGTGAAAAAGATATGGTCGTTTCAGTAGACAGTCTGAATTTAGATAACAAAAATAATGGCAAAAGAAGTTCCCAAGAAGAAGATTTTGGTTCAATGTAATAATAAAAATAAAACTCTTAAAAATTAGAGCCATCCAAAAATGGTATGGTAATAATGGCTTCCCCATCCTTAGGGGTCCTCAAGCTGATCCCTGGTTGAGTACTTCTCAAGGATGCTGTAGAAATGAATGCCATTCATGTAGGGACATGACCAGATGACCTCTTAGGTCTTTTCCAATGTCAAGATTCTATGAGAGTTTTACCTATAAATCCTCAAATAATAAGGTTCATTTGTGTCTTCTTGGACTATAGGAACCCTTGACTTGGAGTCTAGATCCTACAGGACCATAAATGACTGACCAGAAGACTGAAAACTGAGTAGGGTGAATCAGTAGTCCTTTTGTTTGAACATAAATAGAAATAGCCAAAAACAAAATCATTTATTTTGCCTTTTGATGGAATTGTGATGACAATCCAGAATTAACTGCTTTGACATTGCTTGCAATTTACTTCTCTTTAAATTCCTTCCAGTTCTGAAGATCTATGATTCTGTGTGATTTCAGTTTTCTTTGGGCAAACAGTAACTGCTTCCCCCATGGGTAAGAGAGTGTTATGTACCAAGATGCTCTGTCTGTTCACTCTGTTCTGAGATCCTACAATTTAATTTATAAAATATCACTTTAAAGCCAGACCCACACATATCTGAGTGAAAGACTAACTCATTTATATAAAGCCTCATGAAATTGCTTTGTTTTGTTTCATTCTGGATCCAAGGTCGACTGTGACACTCCAAAGTTTCCATTAATAGGACACGTGATTTTCAAATGCTCTGCCCTGCAACTGTAAAATCAAGGGATTGCACTAGATGATTCTGAGGTCCTTTACAACTCTAAATCTTTTGCTTAAAATGACTTTCTTCCAAATACTGGTTTTCCAATGCCTATTTTTTCCTGCTTTCTAAAACTACCAGGTTGTTGAAACATTTTTTGTGTCACTTTTCCAAACATTTATCCAGGCAAAAGAATCCTTGGCATTTGCCTCTTGATTCTTCAACAAAACTAGAAGGCCTGAAACCTATTATAATGTCTATTTAGTCTCCCTGGGGCTAAATATATTTTATAAGTGCATTTTGAATGATTGACATAGAGATTAGCTAACAACCATTTATTGACCAAAAGTCAAGGGGAAAGGGGCATCCCATGCCACTAAGACTTTTAAAAGTTAGTGTAACCCACAAGATTGATAACATTAAGTTCTGACTCCAGAACCTGGAATATGTATTGCGGGTGGGAGTACAGAGAGGTAAACTGGTGTTAGAATCAGAAAGAATAAAGTTCAACTCCCACCTTTAATATAACCTGGCTATGTGCCCCTTGGTAAGTTATTTTATTTCTTGGTGCACTATGTAAAGCTCTAAGACCATGAAGTACATAGAAGGTTCTGGTCTTATTTGGTAGAGTTTCCTCGCTGTGAGTTCCTTATACCAATGAAAATAAAAATTCTCATCTCCTCTCCTTCCCCTCCACCTCAGTTAAAAAAAGTGTGGCAGTATAGGCTGGAAGGTACAGTTTCTTGGTTTTTCTTCTTTGCATCTACTGGGTATTTCAATTCAACAAACACCTTTGACGAAGAGGTAGTCCTTGTCCTTCTCTTTGCCAAGTTAATCCCACCACTTGTGTTCTTGATCTAATCTTCTTCTATCTCCTTCAGGAGCTTGTCACCTCAACAATTTCATCTCATCTTCAAATTTTCCTTATCCATTGGCTTCTTTCTTACACCTACAGAAGTGTTCAGATATCCTCCATCTTTAAAAACCTTCACTTGATCCTGTCATTCCCTAAATCTATGGTCCTATATCTTTTCTCCCTTTCAGAGCCAAACTCCTAGAAAGGGTTAGATATACTTGTTACCACTACTTCTCACTTCTCACTCACTTTGTAACTCCTTTTAGTCTGGCTTCCAACCCCACTACTCAATTTAAACTGATTTCTCCAAGGTCGTCAATGATTTTCACTGCTAAAATCAATAACCTTTTCTCATTCCTCATTCTACTTAAACTCTCTGTAGGTTTTGACACTGTTTATGATGCTATCTTCTTTGGACACATTCTTCCCTTGGCTTCCATGACATTTAACAACCGTGTGACTCTAAGCAAGTCACTTAACCTCTGTTGGCCTCAGTTCCCTCAAATAGCATCTACCTGCCGAGGTGGTTGTGAGGATCAAATGAGATCATATTTGCAAAGCACTTAGCACAGTGCATGGCACATAATAGATGCTACATAAATGCTTTTCTCCTTCCCTTCTCCTTCTTTCCTCTTACAAATCTGACCATTTCCTTCTCTGTCTCCTTTACTGTATCTTTGCCCTCCCTTCCTAAGTATGGCAGTCTTTCAAGGCTCTGCTCTGAACCCTCTTCCCTTTTATCTTCCTTCAAAAGAACACTTCAAAAGAACATTGGTGAGCTCTTAAGTTCCCATGGATATAGCAATCATTTTACGCAGACTCTCAGATATGTTTATCCAGCACTAATTTCTCTCCCTAACTCCAATCCCACATTAACAGTTGTCTGTTGGACATCTCTACCTCAATGTGCCATAGATATCTCAAGTTCAACATGTCCAAAATGGAGCTCATTATATTCCTCCTTCCAGCCTAGACCCATTTGTTCTTCCTCCAAAATTCTCTTTTTTTCCCTATTTTTGTTGACAGTATCACTCTCCTTCAATTAACCCAAGTTTTTGATCTTGAAGTCACACTCAACTCTTTCTCTCTCACATCCCCTCATATTCAATTGTTTGCCAAGTCTTGTAGATAGTATCTCCACAATATCTCTCACATTCTTCCCCTTCTCTCTACTCACATATCCTCTACCCTACCTCAGGCTATCCTCACCTTTCACTTGGACTACTTCAATAGCTTTCTAATTGGGTCTCCCTGTCTCCAATCTCTCTCCTCTCTGATCTGTCCTCTATACATATGCTATATTGATATTCCTAAAATGCGTATATAAACTCCCCCTTACCCCAATAAAAAAAATCTTCATTGGCTTCCTTATTGCCTCTAGAATAAAATATAAATTGCTCATCCTGGCATTTAAAGTCCTTCATAATTTGGCTCCTACTTACCATTATGGTAATTTCATATTATCCCCCTTCACACATCCTCCATTACAATCTAACTTTCCTACTTACTTGTTCACCTAACAGAACATGGAATTTCCCATGTCCATGCCTTTGTTCAAGTTCACAATGGATTCTCTCTTCACTTTCTCCCCATAGAATTCCCAGCTTCCATAAAAAGCATGGGTCAGGCACCACTCATTATATGAATTCTTTCCTAATGCCCATAAGTTATTAAACCTCAATCTCTCTCTCCCTCTCCTTCCTCCATCTCTCCTCTATCCCCCCTCTCTCCTCTCACCCCTCTCTTCTCTCTCCTTTACCTCTCTCTCTTTCCTTTCTTTCTTCTCCCTCTTTCCTTTCTCCTCTCTCCCTCCTGTCACTCCTTTCTCTCTTCTTTCCCTCCTCTCTCCCTCTCCTCTCTTTTTTTCTCCCCCTACCCTCCTTCTCTTTCTCCTTCTCTTCCTCCCCCTCTCAATCACTTTGTGTTATTTTCCATATACTTTGTATTTACTTGCTTGCATACATGTTATATACCTTAAGTCGATAGATATAAGCTCCCTGAAGACATTTTTATTTCATTTTTGTCTTTGTATCCCCTAGATGTACTGCTGTACCTAGAATTATGCCCACTCATATAGCACATGCTTAATAAATGTTTAATTGAATTGTTGACTTTATTAAGCATCAACTTTGTGCAAAGCACTGGGAATAATGACCAAAAAATGAAACAATTTCTGACCAAAAGGAGCTTATACTCTACTGATTGCTTCCTCTTTTCTTCCCTACCACACTTAAACTGAAAAAAAATAGTTTATTTCTAGTAATGCTTCTCCCTTCTACTACTCCTCCCACTTCAAAGTTCATTTATTTAGGCAAAAGAGCTCCTCTTAGCTCTAGAGAAATTCTCGGTACTTTGAAGACACTACCTTTTGGAAATACAGAGAATGAATTTCAGGTGTTCCACTCTGGTCCCGGTTTTACCGTTAACACCAACTCTAGTTGTACTCTCAAACTGACTCCCGTAGTGGTGACACTAACAAAGAGTAGGCAGAGAGGTCTGGAAATAATTTCAGACCTTGCTATCAGGAGCATTTCCTACCATATAGGATTTCCCTTTGTCTTCATAGAAAGAGGAAGAAGTTCTGGGACAGGACTATACCAGTATTGCTGCAAGACTAGGAAGACTCTGAAAGGTTTTGGGAGGGTGGCATCAAACAGTTAACAGCAGTAGCTGCAAAGGAAAAGCAGCAGCACGCACATGTTCCTATATCAAGTTTCCATAAAAATTACTCAAACCCTGTACCATATTATCATTTTTTCCCAGAAAAAAAAGAAAATATATATGGTTCCTATGGCCACAACTGATACTCTCCTTCTACTTTTAATCCTTCTTTCTCTCACACACATGATTTACACCCATAGAATCACTATATATATATATATATATATATATACCTCTCCACATACATAAATGCACCAGCATATGCAGCCCCAAATATGAGATATGCCTATAAAATAAGATTGAATTTTAAGCAATCATACTGGTACTTATATACCCAAAGGAGTGCTGTTCACTTCAAAGCAGGAAATTGTTAATGATCCTGACATTGCTCAAAACATTTTCCAGACTCCTCTTTTGAAATTGCCTTCAAAGCCACTTTATGAGCCACAGGAAAAAAAATCAATCTAGCTACTTTATAGTCACACCTTGTCTTTTGACACCACATATCATTACCCTATTTGATCACCCACCTTATTCACCAGACTTGGCTCCAAATGACTTTTAGCTGTTTCCAAAAATCAAATCCACTTTCAAAGGGCAAAGATTTGTCACCAATGAGGATATTCAAAAGAATGTACTGCAGGCTCTGAAGGCAATTCCAAAAGAGTTCAAAAAAAATTTTTTTATGTTGAAATAAATATATAGCCTCCTAAGGTGACTATTTCAAAGCAGGCAATACTCATTTGGATGTTTAAGTTCTGTTATATTTGTTTTTAAAAAATCAATCAGATTATTTTGTACATATGCACACATGTATGGAAGAAGGAAAGAAAAATAAGATAAAGAATAAAAGAAATTGGAGCCTGGTTGGATGGGTCAGTAACACAGGCTGATAAGGAGAAGATATAGAGACATCAAGGTGGACATTATTATGAAAGACAGTGTAGGTGAACAACCACTTGATTGATGTTAGTGTTAAAATAAAACACAACCAACACAACAGAACAGTTTGAATGGCATACCCTAATCTCATTGTTATTATACTTCAATTGATTGATGATATAATTGGAACTGGCACTTCCTCCACTGGTGTAGTCTGCCACCTATCCACACTTTGGTCATGTGAAATTCTTCCATCTCCTTCCACAGAATCCTCCATAGGAAAAATGTGCTAGAGGCCTTCCTTTGATTCTTTAACTATTTTGTGAATATCAGGGCAGTATTTGGGCTGTCCATCTGTTTTCCCAAACTCACGTGACATGACCAGCTTACTTTCTTTTCCAATCATTCTTAATGATGTGAATAAGGGAATTGTTTCATTGCATGTCCAAAGTCATCAAGCAACTGATCAACTCATGGGATAGTCATTTTGTTTTTATTATTATTAACAATAATATTGTAATAATTTATTTAGTATGATTGGGGAATTAGATATTTGCATGTTAATTTTCCAGATAACTGAAGTTTCACCTTTTCTTTTTTTGCACTGATGTGATATGGAGGTAAGTCTAACCATTTTTAAAAGAAAATGTTTTAAAAGTATTTCACACTTCCCCATCTCCTTGAATGGAATATATTGAACATAGTTTAACATTGTCTTGATAAGTCAGAGGCATTATTATGTGTATCAATTTTTATAAAATATTATAGTTGTTATTCTAGATATAGTTGGCATAGGAATAAATAATTATAGGATCTCAGATCTTGTAGGGATGATAGAAAATATCTAGTAAAACTTCTTCATTCCACAGATGAGAAAACTGAGATCCAGAGAATTAAATTATTTGCCACTGGGAAGAATGATCCTTAGAGATACTCTAAAACTTGCTTTCTTTTTTAAAAAAAAATCCCTTCAGTCAGCTTGATTGTTCATCATTGGCATATTTCTCATAATTTTTTCAGAAAATATGAATCTTAAGGAATATTTACCTAGCCACAAAGTAAAGCATAGATTAGAAAAGGGAAACAAGTTAGGAGGCAATTAAAATAGTTGAGTAATGAGGTATAGGAGTGTGAATTAGGGTATTGGAATTGAGCCCAGAGACCAGAAAGGAAGGGACAGTGGGGAGAAGTTAAAGGAAGAAGTAACAGACTTCACAACTAATTGGAAGAGGTAGAGTAGGGAGAAGGAAGACACAGAGATGGCTAGAGTTTTGAACTTAAATGATTGGAAGAATGTGGTACACATAACATTTATAAAGGTGAAGAGAAGGTAGTTTGGGATGAATCTTAGGATATAGGGAAGTTTGGAGCACATCTAATGAGACTTGAGATACAACCTTTGAGAACCATTTTTGTTGGTAAAAGAGAATGAGGACCCAAGAAATGGCCACTGGCATTTAGGATGTTATTAAGGGACCTCTAGGAGAACTATTTCAGTAGACTGGTGGGTCAGAAGCCATATTGCAAGTGTGTTGTACAGAGTAGATAGTGAGGAAATGGAGGCATTTGGTATAGACTGTTTAGTCTAGAAAAGTAGTATGAAATAAAGACAAGAAATAGGATGGTGGCAATAGCGTTCGTCAAGTTAGGAAAGACATATGTTTGCAAGAAGGATTAAAGATGTTTGAGGGATTTCAGATAACTGAGGGGGAACAAAAAGATATGGGAGTTGATGTGATCAAGAGTACAGGTAGAGGAAGAAAGGAAGAGAGAATGAGTGCAAAAAAGAGATGGATACAAGTGGACAGAAGGAAAGAGAGGAAAGATCATAGAATCTAAGAGCAGGTGGAATCTCAGAAGCGTTTACATGACCAAGATTTCCTTCTACAGTATCTGCAACAGTGATCCCCCAGCTTTTGCTTGAAGATCTATAAAAACACCTCCTGAGGGCAGCCCAATTCGGGATTGCTCTGTGAGGAAGGTTTTCCTTATGTTGGCCTTTTAAAATTTTCTACCTATTGTTCCTAGTTCTGCCCTCCAGAGACAAGCAGAACAAATCCCTTAGTCAACATGACAATCCTTCAGACATTTGAATGGAGCATTCAGTATCCTTTAAGTCTTCTCTTTTACAGGCTAAACATCCCCAGTTTCTTCAGCTGATCCTTACATTGCATATTCTCCAGGCCTTTCAACATCTTGGTCACTCTCTTCTAGACACACTCAAGCTAGTCTATGTCTTTCCTGTGGCGCCCAGAACTGACTGACACAGTACTGCTGATGTGTCCTGACAAGGGCTGAATATATCACAACTGTTATTTCCCTTGTTCTTTGTGCTTTGTTTATATCAATGCAACTTAGGATAGCATTCTGTTTTTTGGCTGCATGTCCCACTTTTGACTCAAACTGGATTTGTGGATCACTAAAATACCCAGACCCCCCCTTTTTTTTGGTGGGGCAATTGGGATTAAGTGACTTGCCCAGAGTCACACAGCTAGTAAGTGTTATGTGTCTGAGGCCAGATTTGAACTCAGGTCCTCCTGACTCCCAGGCTAGTGCTCTATCTACTGCACCCGCTAGCTGCCCTTTCCACACCTTTTTCATAGGAATTGTCTTCTAGCCTTCCTTTCCCTATACTGTATTTGTGAAATTGATTTTTTAAACTTAATATTTTACATTTATTTTTAATAATTATAATCTTATTCAACTCAATGCATCATAACAACCTGTTATGATCTTTTTAGATCTGGACTCTGTTATCCAACATGCTCACTATCCTTCTATGCTTTATTTGTAAACCTGACAAGCATGCCATCTAGGTCTTCACCGAAGTAACTAATGATTGAATATAGCATAGGACCAAGAACAGATCCCAGACTCCTTCCACTGGAAACTTCCTCCCAAGTTGACATCAAATAACCATTAATAACAGCTCTTTGCTCTGGTCATTAATCAGATCTAAATGCATTTAACTGTACTCTCATTCACCCCATATCTCTTCATCTTCTGCTCAAGAATATTGTGTGACACTTTGTCAAATTCTTTGCTTAATTGAAGTGTACTATGTCTGCAGCATTCCTCTGTCTAATTACTCTATCAAACAAGGAAATGAGATTAGTCTAGTACCCACTATTCTTGAGGAAACCATACTTGCTTTTAGTGATTACTGCTTTTCTAAGTGCTCACCAACTATTCCATTAATAATTTTCTATAATTCTGTTCTATAATTTTGCAAAAAATAGTTGAGTTTACTCCTTTATAGTCTACAAACTCTCCCCTCTTACTTTCTTTAAAAATGAAGACATTTGTCTTTTTCTATTTCTGTGTATTTTTCCCATTCTCCAAGATCTTGCAACAATTACATCTGTCAGGTCATTCAGAACCCAAGGAGATAATTCTTTAGGACCTTGTTAACTTGAACTTACTAAGAAAAGCTAGATTCCTCACTAATCTTTGGACTCTGCTGCCTTCTAACTTTTTTTTGGTCTATCCTTCCCAGTCTAAAGAGCATTCAAAGAAAGCAGAAGCAAAATTATATTTGAGCAGTTCTATATTTTCATCATCTGTTATCTTCCTATCTGCCTGGATCCGTCCCTGATGATCTTGATTTGCATTATAAAATTGGAAGCAAGGGGCAGCTAGGTGGCGCAGTGGATAGAGCACCGGCCCTGAAGTCAAATCCGGCCTCAGACACATAACGCTCACTTAGCTGTGTGACTCTGGGCAAGTCACTTAACCCCAATTGCCTCACCAAAAAAAAAAAAAGAAGTAAAATGTCCTCTGATATTTTTGCTCATGAAAGATACTTTATAACAATATATAAGATAGATATGCATATAGATATGCCATATAAGATATCTAGGAGATCTAGTAAATTAATATTTATCGAGCGCTTACTCTGACATAATGTTCTAAGGACTAAAGAGAACAAAATCTCTGATGGAAAAAATGGAAAGAGATAAGAGAAGATTTAACCAAATGCATTGGGATGACAGTGTTCAAAAAACTATTTCACTCAGAATTGGGGGAAAAAAACATTTCAACAAGCTATCAAAAATTTCCTCTGCTCAAATTTTTCAAATCATACACATCCTATACATGACTCCATTTTGTTTTTTAAGCCATAGCTCACTCAGTCTTTTGTCTTTTCTAAAAGACATAGGAAGAATTTTGCAAATCTATGTTATGTTATAATATAACGTTTTCATTCTTGCATATATGCTACCATCCAACCTAAAGTGTTCTATTATATTATGACTTTATCAGTGTACCACAAGTGAATTCTATGGTACAATCCTCCCTCCCTTCTTACATTTCCTGTCCCAACTTCAGAACAGTCCTAGTGCCTTCCATATGGCACTACTTGAAAGATACTCTATGAAGCTATTAAAGGATTTAGCCTAACCTTTCACTAGATGCCTAACACCCCCTTACACAAGATTAAAGAAGTGTCTTAAGGTTGATGTGTTTTAGCATCATCTAAGGATGCTCCTAAGGAGTTACTGAATGATGCTACTGTCACTACCTATCTCAGAGAATCAGGAACAGAACTTCTTATAACCCTTCAAATGCTATAGAAATGCAAGCAATTCCATAGGATTTCAAACTGGAAGGAACCTTAGTGATAAATGAGTCATACATATGTGTGTGTGTATACATATATATATATATGTTATGTATATATATAACATATGCACACACATATATGTTATGTATATATATGTATGTAATTTTATATATAAGATAACTGAAGCTCAGTGTCTAAACTGTCTTAACTGAAGTTAAGTGCCTTGCCCAAGGTCACACAGGCAGTGAGTAGCAGAGTCAGGATTTGAACCCAGTTATTTTGGTCCCATGATGCTCTTTCCATCACTATCTTGCTGAGTGTTTCTCCTTGTACTTCAGAGCTGGTCTAGGACTCTCCTCATAGTTGTTTCACTTCTTCATCCTGCCAATATCTGTAGTCTATTCCCCTCACCCCACCCCCACCACCAGCAGCATTCTTAATCTCCATCAAGGTTTCTATCTGCCATTTCACCTTTTTCTTTTTTTTTTTTTAACATAAAATCCTTCTTTCTCTGCTGTTTTTCCTGAGCTTCTTGGCTTTCAAACTGAAAGGACTGACTTTTACAGCCATCACTAGTCAATTAGAATACTCCTTTCTGGTCAACAAATCTCACTGTGTGACCAATCTTACTGTGTTGTGTAGAATATTAGAACCATTGGTGATCGAGCTCTCTTTAGCTATTTTGGCTCTTTATAGGTTCTGTCCTCACTGATGAAAATTTAGTTTTACTTCTCTATTCACAACTGTTCATATTCTTTCGGCTGCTAGAAGGCTAATCTCCAGATAACTGAGATGTTTCTTATATCTAATGCTTTACGTAGAAAACTGTACTAGACATGGTGAGTTCATAGAGAAAACCCAATTCCTACTCATGTGGACCTTAGCTATATAATGTGGAAAAAGGGAACACACACACAAAAAGGACATAGGAAAACTCACAAAGAAAGATTAACAGATGTAATCAATCAACCCAGCACAGCAGGCTTCCTCTTATAGACTCCAAGTAAATCATTAAATAACTCCTATTTAAATAGATTTTCTCACAAAAGGGTTACCTTAAACAATGAGGTGTGGATGGTCCAGATAGATAATCCACAGACCTGTGACTTGAGTGATTATATGGGATATTTTCACTTTGTACCCAGCTGATACAAAACAGTTTACTACATAATCTGACAAACAGATTATGCTAATTGGCACTTCAAGGTGTACAACTAAAGGAACTGTTTTCTACAATTAGTAGAAAAATTCTAAACTCAAAACAATGGGCTGTTCCCTTCTTATCCCTGTAACCCCTAGGGTTCTGGGCACTATGATGGTCTATACTTACATCCACATTAAACTGTAGAATGGCTGCAGCAACAAATGCCAAGGCTGTTAGTATCATTCCAATGACCATCTTAGTAATGGGTCTGCAGAGGGATGGAGAAAAGAATCCATGGGATGAAAGACCATAATGAGTAGCCCATGAAAAGGCAGTTACACTTAATGCGACATAGATTTTGCCTAGGCCACATCAGGAAAAGTGAATCCTCCACATCAACCAAACAATAAACTAAAATACCCTCCTTGTCATACCCTGTTTCACTCAGATTTCTCTGACTTTCTGCTTTTAAAAGCAGAGGTATTAGATATCAATGTACCTGTCTCATATGGTTCCAATGAAGTATGTACTAACTGTTGTTGAGTGTATAGCTTAGCAAGGTCCAGTAATCTCTGACTTTTTTAAAAGGTTCACACCTTACTGAATCAAAATTACCATGGGTCAATATGGTTAAACCATTTAACACAATCATTTTAATTAAGTATATTTCTTTATGCTAACTTATTTCAAATGGCTTCCATCACCTCCTAAAACACACAGGCTTTTCAACTGTTCTAGGGCAAAAATATTGAATGTGCGTGTTTGTATACATGCACATGTGTATACGTGTGTACATAGAGAGGGGCTATCCCTAGCTCTCTAACCAAAAGGGATATTTCTCCATACTATACTTCCTCCTATTGCTTATATTTCTTCACAGGATGGCATCTCTTAGGCATGTGCATTATTGTTATTGTTTTTGATATTGTTGTTACTATTACTGCTATTGTATTGAGAAACAGCCTGGCATATTGGATAGATGGTCAGACTTGGAATCAGAAACACCTAGATTTGATTGTTGCCTCTGATTTACAGTAGCTGGGAGAGCATGGCAGGTTACTGTCAGTGCCTTAGGAAGCCCCCTACTGCCAATACTATTAGTTGCCTATGCAAATGAAATCACTGAAATACAGATCCCCCATCCTCTCCCCTTCTCCCCCAACTATGTTATGCAGTGTTAATCTATTATATATTGTCATTCCATATCATATTATAATATTATTAGTGATAGTAAAATGGTAACTTAACATAGATTAGAATTTATAGGTCCGTATTAACACACTTCCAGCTTCTTTCATAAACTTGGCACTAAATCGGGCAATCTCTTAAATACAGGAAGATGTGGGGAAGAAAGAACTTCCAAAATATCTGATGAATTATTTATCTCTGTTTGATAAGGGGGAAATACCTAGCAAATAACCCAGTTCTTGGGGAGATTGCTCCTGTTTGAGGGGAGAAACTGCTGAGAAGCTTAATAGAGAAAGACATGCACCACTGGCAGTTCTCCCTGAATTTTTTTCCTTTAACAAGTCTAGAACTCACAACTGAAGCTACTTGAGTCTTAGATAATATCCTTAGCCTGAGAGTTTTTTCAGTTTGCTTTTGCCAGAGGCTGACCATGCAAAAGGGAACTGCTCTATATGAACTCTCTCCCCCACCCCCTGCCAAGCCAAAAAAAAATGGATTGTTCAGTTGAGGGTACACTGTGATCATAAGATAATATATATAAAGATCTTTGCAAACTTTAGAGAGCTACATAAATGTTAACTATTATTGTTATAAATGCAGGTACTTCTATGTTGAAGGTCTTAATAAAAAGGCATAAAGTGAATGTAATAAAACTTTCTTAGTTCTACTGTGATTTTGTGTTAGGGAAATTTTGGGAATGCTTATTGCATATGTAATAATGGAACTCTTGGGAAATGAAAAAGAACATTAGTGCTGGAAGGGATAATCATTTTACTCCTTTCCCCTAATTTTATAGATAAGAAGGTATAGAGAAATGAAGTGATTTCCCAAGGACATATATCTAGTAAATCAATTGTTCGGGGAAATCCTCAAAATCATTGGGTCCCAGAAATAAAAGATCTTCACACAACAGAGAAACTTGATGAGTTGGAAAATGAAGCAAGAGCTCATCATACTCATATACAGTGCTTCATACATGGTATGATCAGGAAGTACCCTCATTTTATATATTTTATACATTTGTATACACCTCCTTGCAGAAAGTTCCCTTGCCTTAAAATATCTTCCCCTGAAAATTTCACAAGATAATAGATATTTACAGTTCGAAGAGACTTTAAAGGTTATTGAGTTCAACCCCATATTATTTTTTTTTCTTTTCTGAGTTCAAATCCTGCCTCAGATACTTACTAACCACATGACCCTGGGCAAGTCACTGAACTTCTCTTTGCCTCAAATTCCTCATCTGTAAAATGGGGATAAGAATAAGACCTACCTCACTAGGTTGTTGTGAGGACCAAATGAGTTAACATATACTTTGCTAACCTTAAAGCATTATATAATAGTTGTTGTTATTTCTCTATAATAATCATAATTGTTTCCCAGGATAATGCTCTCTCCTGGACCTCCTCCTAACTACCTGTCTTATCTAGACTAATTTATTGGATCATCACCTTTCTCCCATCCCATAACTCAATGTCCCTAAGCTCTGTATTGGGCCCTCTTTTCTTTCTACAGCTTCTCTCCCTGGATGTTATCTTCACCTCCCATGGGTTCAATTATCATCTCTATGACGGTGATTCCCAAATTTGTATATCTAGGTCTGGATGAGCTGTCATGAATCACCAATTGCCTCCTTGATTCAAACCCATATTTTACAGATGAGGAAACTGAGGCTGAGAAAGCTAGTGAGGCAGGATTTGAACCTAAGTCTCACTGATTCCAATGCCTGCATTCTCCACTATGCCCACATCTCTCATTATTTCTGGATGCCATAAATTCTTTTAAGAAAGAACAAAGCCTTTCTTTCTTCAGTTATAGATAATAAATGAAAATAATCCTCGGAAGACCTAATGCTCAAAAACTTACTATGTGACCTTGGGCAAGTTACTTTATCTGTCTGCCCCAGTTTTTTCAACTGTAAAACAGAGATAATAATAACATCTACCTCCTAGGATTGTTAGGAGTCTAAAATGAGGTAATATTTGTAAAACGCTTAGCATAGTGCCTGACACATAGTAGGTGCTTAATAAATGCTTGTTTCCTTCTTTCCTTAAGTTGATACTAAGGCATAAGTAGATGACATAAATCATATTCTGAAAGCAAATTTTGATAGGAATGAGGGAGAAAAGAAGAGAAAGGGAAGAGAGACCCTGCAGGGAAGGAACCCAAAGATTAACTTTTTCTATTTCTTGGTTTTGTCTCAAGTCAATCATGCAAGAAGCCTAGCAGTAGAGCTAGGGTATATACCTGATTTTCCTTCTTTAATTGACTGCATAATTTGGATCCACATTTTTTTCCATTTCTATTCCCCAATTTATAGAATGAAAACAAACCAAAAAACCCTGTATGGAATATAAGTAATCTGTATTATCTCTTTCTCTAAAGAATTTTACCAATGTGAAACACATCACCCTGGATGGACTTTGGGAGGAATACTCCTTCCTGAAAACAGAGATATCTCAGAAGGACATTGTAGGGGAAGAGTAGAAGAAAGACTTACTTTAAGTTGATTCTACACATCTTGATTAGTGGGTAGATGATCAAATCAAATGTTGGGATAAGGATGAGAATCAAGAAGGGATTCAACAACTGTGACAGCAGATAAGAAAAATCAGTGATAAGCCCATACTCAGAGACATTCAGATAATTAGTCACCGTCTGTATGCTTCTTTTAACTCCTGGTAATTTGGGAAGAGAGAAGACACTAGATTGGCTAGAAAGAGTTGTGACAAGTCATTTTGAGAATGAAGATTTGTAAAAAGAAAGCAGCAAAGAGATAGCTGGAGAGGAACTATACTGTGTCTGTCTGAATGGCTCTCTTGGAATCTTGCTCCTTTTAAGTAAAAAACCATTACATTCAACTATTTGGAGATGAGTAAAAAAGAGAATTAAACCCTCCCCCTACATGGAAGTTCTCCAGTTCACACTGATTTTACTCCCAATTCTCAGATACTTTGAAACTAGGAAATAATTGAGAATTAACCCCTATATTGAAACAGCATATATAACCTCTTCTTTTCAGGGAGGGAGTTTTAGCATTTTTAGCCCATAGCCTTAGGATATTTCAGAATTTTATGAGTCAAACCCAAAGCTGCAACAGACTGTCACCTCCCCCCCCTCCAAAAAAAATCACTGGGCTTAGGTTATATCTGTCTTTTGAACTGATTTTTCCCCCTACTACCTGCCACTCCCTTGAACTCAATCTGCTATTTGAGCAGGGGCAAGTACATTCCTTTAAATTTCCACCAAACCCCTCATCACCAGATTGGGTCCATGCAAATCACCCTGGAACTTCCTATAGCAAGACTGAAAGGGAATGCTAAAAGCCCCAATTTCCTTCTGATCCCATTCATAAAAATCTTCTCCCCAAACCCTGTCTTGCTACTCTAAACTGACTATGTGTCATTTAGTTTGAGTTATAAAATGTTAAGCAAAGTAAATTTAGAGATGGCAAGAAAGTAGAACACCAAGGTAGTAGTATAGATTCTTACCTGAACTTGATCAGGCTTGATTACAAAAAATCCCTGAAACAGAATGAAACAGCTAATTAGGTATTACCAAACCAATAACCCACACTATCTGTTAATATTAGCAAGTGAATTAGGATATGCTGAGTCCCTTTAAAAAATCATGAACTACAATCCACATCATATACTGCCTACTGAATACTTCCAACAGGATGCCACATAGGTATTTCAAATCTCTATATATCTAAACCAGAATGTATTCTCTCCCTTTCCCCCAATTATATCCTTTTTCCTAACTTCCCTATTACTATTAAAGGCATCATCATCATCATCATCCTTCTAGTCACCCACATTTGAAATCTGTGTCATCCTCAGTGCCTTATTCTTAGTAATCTCACATATCAAATTAGTATCCAAATCTCATCATTTCTATATCCACAACATCCTTGCATATGCCTTTTAGTCTCTACTCACACAGCTGTCTCCCTAATTCAGGAATCTCATCACCTCTTCCTAGAATTATTACAATAGCATCATATTTGTTCTGCCTGCCTCAAGACTCCTCATACTGATTTTCCGAAAGTAAAAGTCTGATCACATTACCCCCTTGCTCACTAAACTCCAGTGGTTCCCTGTTACTTCTACAATCAAGAATAAACTCCTCTACTTGACACTTAAAGTTTTTTACAACCTGGTACCATCTGTCTCCCCAGACCTGGAATATATTTCCTCTTTACCTCCAACTCTTGCAATCTGGTTTCCTTCAAGACTCAGTTCAAATGCTACCTTTGCTACCTCTTCTATCTGCTAGTACACCCTCTCCCAAAATTCCTTTGTATTCATTGTGCATATATTCTATATGTGCTTAACGTGTGTATACATTTCCCCCATTAGACTGTAATTACACTCATTGAAGGCAGAGACAGTTTCACTGTTTTCTTAGTATCTCCAACACTTAGCACAGGTCATGATACCACATGGCAGGCACTAAATGCTCATTAATCGAATGAAGGAAGAAATCAAGCAGTATTTAAATATACTAATCAATCTTTCTGTTCTATTACTTCTGTATTTAGATGGGGTTCTAAGGATCTTTGATATAGGGAGATAATACTGATATTGGAATCATAAGGAGAGCACTACTGTATCTCAATTCAAAAATTGTTAAGCTTCATTAAAAGGCCACTAGGCAGTGTAGTAGATAGAATCAGAAAATCCTGAATTTGAAACCTGTCTCAAATTCTTATTAATTGTGTAACACAGGGTATGTCACAACTTCTCTGGGCCTTAATCTCCTCATCTTTAAAATGGGAATAACAAAAAGTACCTATCTTACAAGGTTGTTATGAGGATCAAATTAAATAATACATGGAAAGTATTTTCTAAATCTTAAGACCCTCTGTAAATGCTAACTATTATTATTAAGTGCTTATGTTACTCAGAACACTGTACTTAGAAGCAGAGGGATACATCGAGTTTGCATAATAAAAGGTTTCTACTTTAGAATATCACAATCTAATAGAGCAGTATGACATATCCATAGTGAGGGATTAGCACTGATCAGTGTGAATGGGACCAAAAAAAGCTTGTGAATATGCTTGAGGCAAGAGGGTTCTAAACTTTTTCCAAACTCAGAAGAAGTGATTTCTGATTCAATTTGACTATGAATATTAAGAAATACATTGCTTCTCTAAGGGCCTATCTTCTGTCATTGCACCAATGAGATTGCTTCTGAGACTGCTACAGTAATATATTTTGCAGACATTCATGGTGTAAATACATGATGCTAGAGATAGATGAATAGGATGGGTCAATAGGCTTCTGTGTTCAGGTAAAATCATTGAATTGATCTGCTTAAATATCTCTAAGTGAGGGGAAATTCACTTCAATTAAACAAATACATATTTAGTACTCAGAACTGTGCTGAGTGATTTGGAATAAACAAAAGATGTCTAAACTGTGGTTCTCAATCCTAGAAAGTTTCCAATATTGTTGGGAAGACAAGTAACACAGGAATGAGACAGGTAACAACCCAAGATACAATAGGATGAAGTATCAAAATGAGTCAAGACAATACATGGAAATCTACTTCAGGTTGCAGTGCCATAGTGTACAGGAAAAAATACTAGATTAAGAGTAAGGAGAAATAGGTTCCAGCACTATTTGTGCCCCTAAATAGCTATGCAACTTTGGGCAAGTCACTTTATCTTACTGAGTCTTTTTCCTCATCTCTAAATGATAGAATAGGACTAGATAATCTTCCAGGACCACCTCTCCCCCTTTCTTCCTTCCTTCATTAACAGGACAGGTGGGACTGTTGAACCACTTAAACTGTTTTCTACAGGACCTGGGGTGGAATGAGATTGGGATAGAAGTGTTTCCCTCTTGTTGCATCCAGAAGAAGAAAGGCTTGAAGGGGAATCCGTCTCAGCACCATAGACAGCAGCTGCACCTAGAGTCAGTATGTATTCTATTTACTAACTGAGGAACAGAGAACCTAGAATAGGGGGGTTCATATTAGGTAGTAGTGGGAGAAAAGATTGAATAAGTAAACCCAAAATGGAAACTAAAGGTTATCCTCCTATTGAGGAATGGTTAACAAATTGTAGTAAATGAATGTAGTAGAATATCATTGTGTCATAAGAAATAATGAAACAATTTCAGAGGAAACTGGAAAAACTTTTATGAATTTTGCAAAGCGAAGTGAGCAGAACTAGTAGAACAGTATGTGCAGTGATAACATTATAGAGAAAAACAACTTAGAAAAACTTTAGCACTGTAACCAACACAGTGACAAACCATGAGAATGAAGATAAAACATGTCACCCACATTCTGAGAGATGATGAACTTAAAATGCAGGCATACATTTTCAGACATGGTTTAATGCAGAGATTTGTTTTGTTGGACTATGTAGATATGTATTGAGAGATTTAAAAATTTTGTTCAATGAGGGAGGGGGTAGTGGCAGGGACAGATTAATTAAAAATATATATTACTTGAAAAATAAAATAATAAATTTTTAAAAACTAAAACAAAAATGGATAGAAAAAATTTACAGAATAAATATTGAGAATTGACTACTCACCATATTGCCATTCAACCTGGTCGCTTGCAGAGTCCACCGAGAGCCCTAGGGCAGAGAGATGCCGGTGTGAGAACTTTCATACACTGTGGGGAGAAAGCACAAGCTTCATGGAGACAAACAGGATGAGGAGGGTATCAGTCCCTCATTCCATGAACGTCTCCTAGCTTCTCCTCTTTCTCCTCCCCTCACTTTCCCATTCCCCATATCCTCTTCCTCATCTCATTTTTTCCTTATCATTAGAAACTGTACCTACCTCATGGGTAGGAAGAACCTCCTCTTCCTTTCTTAAAATCATTGAGAGTGAAAGGAAATGATATTTTAGAGAGGAAAGGGGGGGCTTAAGCAAAGCAAAAGATGTAAAGGGTACTTGGAGCCTTTCCCTCTGTGGGCTTGGGTGAATGCTTCATCTCATTTTCTCCCTTTTGATAGGACTCAAGCCTTGGTCACATGGGTATCATCTGGAAAGTTAGTGCTGGGCTCCTATGAAGAAATCAGGCAGTCTGATCTTCTGGGAAAAGTGCTAAATTGGGTTTAGGATGTCTGGAAGCCTCTTAAGGTTCAGCCAAAGATTCTCCAGCATAAAATTTCAATTTTTATACCTGTTTCCTCATCTATGTAATATAAAGGGCATGTAATCATTACCAAAGACTTTTCCAGGGTATTGGACCACATCATTGACATTTACAGCTAAAAGGGACCTTAAAATCCATCTAATCCAACTCCCTCATTTTGTCAGATAAGCAAAGTAAGGGTCAGGAACATTAAGTGTCTTGCTCAAGGTCATGCAGGCAATAAGTGTCAGAGTCAGGATTTGAACCTACATCCTCTGACTCAGTACTCTTTCCACTGTATTTTGTTGTCTACCCCATTAATCAATAGAGGCTCCAGCTAAGCCCAAACCCTAAGTTTCCAGTTGCATTTTGCCTTTCCTTTAAAAAAGAGTCCTCCATTCACCTACATTTCTTATCCTATAGGACTAAAACAAGGGTTATTTCTAGAGGGAAGGGAAATATTTCGGAGAATGTGTAGACTATTTTTACATATTGCATAATGTATTCTCTGCTTCATCAGAATTATTCCATTCCATGTCCTCTTCTAATAGTGAGTTGTCCCAGAGATACTAAGGGCAGCCCAAGATAGGCTGAGGGTTAGGGTAGTTCTTTTATCCCAAATAGGAAATACAATGACTCCTCAATACCTGGGGAGATAGTTTCTGATGTCCTCCTGACTTACCTTTAGGGTTGTTACCAGTAAGTAAACAAATGGTAAACTGTGGAAGTTATGTCATTCCCAGTCCTCATAGAAAGGAGGTGTATGCACACAGAACTGGTTCTATTAAGAAATAAGTACTACACTGGTTTCACTTCAATTCTGTCAACTTGGGGAATCTATTCCAACTTTGGAAGAACCCATCTCTCTCCCCATAACAAAGATAGGAAGGAAAGCTAGTAAGAGTAAGGTCTAGACAGAAATCACTTTCAGAAACTTTCTTACTTGTTGATGGAAAAGAGCCCAGAACATTGGCAATGGGATGTACAGGAACAGCACACGAGTCAGTGCTTTCACCTCTAAGATGAGTTGCTTCTGCAGGAAATAAGAGAAAGAAGACAAATGAGCTTCCAAAAGTTCCACTTTAGGAACCTGTATACAGAGCACAAGGACTACAGAGTAGTAAGAGAACAGAATCAAATTTTCAGTCAGAAAAACTTAAGTTGGACATTGGGAAGAACTTTAACAATGGAAGCAGTGAAGTAAATAAGTCTATGTAATCTCCTCTAGATATCCTTCTAAACAGAAAGAACTCCTTGCTTCTGGGTGAGATGAGGGACAATCCTATGCAGAAACCAGGGAAGAAATGAGCTAAGATGATGTGGGCTTATGTCCGTTTTTTAGACTTTTGTTTGTTTTTTTTTTTTAACCAAGTCTTTCTCAGACTGCTGTCCCCAGGATGACTGGGTTTCTATTCAGCACAGAAGACTTACCTGTACTCCATTTTGAGATGTTCATGCCCCGTTATATCTGAGTCTCCTTGGTTTTCCATGGTAACTCTGCTATTTCCTGTCTTGTGGGGACCAACTAGGAACTGACTATATTTTTTCTATAGCTCCAAGACTATACCTCTTGGCCACAATGATTAGGGAAACCCTTCAAGCATCCAGTCACATAGTCATATACTAACCATATAAATAGTCATATACCAACTCCATCACAGTCTGCAGTTGTCTGATTTGATCTACACTAAATTATCATGGGGGGAAGGTGGGGAAAATTATGGAGCACCTGGACATATAAGGAATGATGGCCAAAAAAAGTCCTGGGAGCAGAGAGAGTTGCTCCCAGGCCACCAGAAAATAGCTTCTTGAGATGAAGGACAGAGGAAGTTCAGCTCTCACGACACAGTCTTCACTGCTGATAGACAACTTAAGCCTACAATCATGACTCACTGGATACTCTTCAGCTGCCCAGTCCAGCCAATGCTCTCTCTTTGGAATATCACTGGAGCGGTTCTTCAGACGGTTTGAAATAGCAAACTGGAAAAAAGCAGAAGATCATGAGAAGAAATCTACCCTTATATACTCTTCCTCCCTAGAGCATATATTTATCTTTTTTTAAAATTAATTTATTTATTTTTAGTTTTCAACAATCACTTCCATAAGCTTTTGAGTTTTAATTTTTCCCCCTCCCTCTTCACCTCTCTCTCCAAGATGGTGTGCAATATACATACACATTCCTATTAAACATGTTTTCACATTAGTCATGTTGTAAAGAAGAATTGAACCAATAGGAGGAACCACAAGAAAGAAGAAACAAAACAAAACAAGAAAAAAAGAGCAAATAGTATGCTTTGATCTGCATTCAAATTCCATAGTTCTTTCTTTGGATGTGGATAGCATTTTCCATCATGAGACTTTTGGAGATGTCTTAGGTCTTTGCATTGCTGAGAAGAGCTGAGTCTATCAAAGTCAGTCATTGCATAAATGGCTGTTACTGTGTACAACATTCTCCTGGTTCTTCTCACTTCACTCAGCATCAGACCATACAAGTCTTTCCAGGTTTTTCTGAAATCTGCCGGCTCATCATTTCTTATACCACCATAGTATTCCATTACATTCATATACCACAACTTGTTCAGCCATTCCCCAATTGATGGGCATCCCCTCAATTTCCAATTCTTTGCCACCACAGAAAGAGTGAGCATACATTTATCTTCTATGATTTTATGATCCATCTATGATTTATGATCATTCCCAGAGTCAGATTAGTTATAAAATTTCAGCATCTTCCAGGGGTTATTATGTCTATCCCTGTTCCTCTGAACAATATCTTGTCCAACCAGGATGTGATAAAAGAGTTTTGCCTGATTAAAGATATTAAAGCAGAGAGGTAAGGCCAGCTTTAACTTGGCAAAAAAGGATAGCTAGGAAACAATCCCCAAGAGTCATGAGGTGAAAAATAAAATATGTAATGATGTTTACAGCTCTTTGATCCTAATACTGAGTGGTAACATGTAGTAGATAAAGAGTCAGTCTGAGTTTGGAAAATTGCTGTTCAAGTCCTGTCTCTAACACTGGCAATGTGACCTTGGACAAGTCACACCCTCTTAGTACTCTAGGTTAATCTCTAAGACTATAAATCAAAGATAGTTGAGGTTCTGTTTTAATAAAAGGAATTTCCTTACTAGGGGTTTCCTACACCAATGAAATCTTAAATATGAACCAGTCAAACCACTATAATTATTACCTTTCAATTTAAAAATAGGAAAAAAGGATTTTTAAAAATATAATGACTCACCCACATGCATTTGCAGACTTTAAGTATGATGTCTCCTTCTGGAGGAATTATTTTGTACATCTCACTTCCAAATGAGAACACAACTGAAAAGAAGTACATAGAATTTCTCAGAATTATTGGAAGAGTAGGAATTTGAGGTAGACAGGTCCATACGTGTCACGTGTGAAATGGAAAACACATTAAATCCCTTTCATTAGCTCCACATACCCATTCTGCTCATTCACCTTTGCTGCATCTGAATAAGAATCTAGCATACTCTCTTGAGAAGGACTTGGTTTCTACTCCCTTAATTTGAATTTGCAGAGCCAGAGTTACAGTTCTTTGGCTCTTGGGATAGGCATGAGTTTTAAGTAATATTGGATCACATAAGAATAACAAAAATAATAACTCAGATTTATACAGCATCCCATGGTTCAAGTGTTCTGATGCTGAGGGATTTGTTTTTTCCCACTAACATTTATATGGTATCTGTAATCTTGATATTATACCTGGGGTTGAATATATACCAGTAAAAACATGTTAGGAAAAAAACATATTAGGGAGATTCTATAAAAATGAGTTACATAGACCCCAGAAATTCAACTTGTTTTGATTTAAGTAAGTTGTTTTCAGTCTTACTGTGAGAGAAGTGCTTTGTAAACTATAAAGTCCTATATATTGTAAGCCATTATTCTTTTTCAATTATTCATTTAGTATTTTACTTCTCCCCAATTCCATGTAAAAACAATTTTTAACATTAGTTTTTAAAAATTTAAGTTCCAAATTCTCTCCCTCCCTCCTCATGCCTCATTGAGAAGGCAAGCAATTTGATATAGGTTATACATGTAGTTATGTAAAATGTATTTCCATATTAGTCATGTTGTAAAAGAAAATATAGACCAAAAAAAAAGAAAAATAAAGACAGTTAAAAAAAATGTGTGTTTCAATTTGTATTCAGACTCTATCAGTTCTTTCGCTGGGGATGGATAACATTTTTCATCATAAATCCTTCAGAGTTGCCTTGGATCATCATATTGCTGAAAATTGCTGTCATTAACATTTGATCATCTTACAATATTGCTGTTACTGTGTACGATGTCCTCCTGGTTCTACTCATTTCACTTTGCATCAGTTCATATAAGTCTTTACAGGGTAAACCATTATTCTTATTTCTAGAGAATTTTCTATACTTGTTGGTGAATAATTCACTGGGCCTGTTCATCTGGGAGATATGGAAAAATGGATTTGGGTCACAGTGACTCTCCTTAAAGTCTTTAAGACTCAGGGGAAGAGACAAGTCAAGATGGCAGACCAGAAGAATAAAGTAGACCCAAACTATACACCGCAAAGATCTAGAAAACACATACATTGATTCCTGATTGGGAAATCTAAGAAAAAAAAATTAGTGAGTCAATTTTTCTAGCCCAGGTCAGCATAGGGAGACAGAGAGGCCTGCAGACACTGGGGACAGGGTTTAGCCAGGAGTGCCTTACAAAGAGCCTTCCAGCTTGGGGACTGCCTCATCTGTGCATAGGTCCCAGATCTGGTACAGAGGGCCCCTACCTTGTGCAGAGAGCAGAAAGAGGTGCCAAGTAGCAACTCTGTCACTTACTAACAAATTATGCTATATGCGTGTAATGGAAAATGTGCCATGAGAAATAATGAAAGGGATGGTTCCAGAGAAAGCTGGGAAACATATGAACTGATACAGATTGAAGGGAGCTGAAATAGGAGAGCAAAACATTGTAAAGAAAAACAACTTGATGTTTAATATGAATGTATATGTTAAGCCTATATCAGATTGCACGCTGTATTGGGGAAGGGTGAGGGAAGGGAAGGGGACAAACTTGAAAACTCAAAAGCTTATGGAAGTGAATATTGAAAACTAAAAATAAGTTAATTTAAAATGTAAAAATAATAATAAGAAAAAGAAAAACAACTTGAAAAGTCTAATAATGCTGATCTATCCCATGACTAACCATGTTTGCAGAAGACTGACAATTAAAAACACTACTCACCCAAGAGGATATCTTGAGGAGATGTCCTCAAGATGCGGAATGACACATACATTGTTACATAGTCAATGTAGGAATTTGTTTTGCTTGACTGCACATTTCTTACAAGGGTTTTAGTTCTTTTTAGGGACTAGGGGAAGATGAGGAAAGAAAATAACTGCTGGTCAATTGAAAATAAAAGAAATAAAAGACTTGGATGAGAAAGTACTTTCTCAGGGTGGGAATTCAGAAGTCTTGACTACTACTGTTGCTTTATTCAGGTAGCTGTCCTTGCTGCTTTCTTTGCACTCCTCAATTCTTGGAAATAAGCACCACTCCCCTCACTACTACCCCAATGTGACCCAACTTACCCACTGCAGACAGTTGAAATAATCCAGAGACCCCAAAGACAAGCATGTAACAATCTCCTCCAAAGCAGCTGATGTCAGCTACAGAGAGCAAAAATAAGGGAGAGTTATCCCAGTACTCATTTCCCTTTACTTCCCACGGCTCAACCTCATAGAACTACAGGTGGTGATTGGTTGGTTGGTGCACTCCTTTCCATCACACCCTCTTAGAGAGAGATTTTTATCTCTATCAACTTTATCTCTACCACTCTCAAACATACACAACACAAAACATTTAAGCATTAGTGACCTTGAAAATGGAAGGTCCTTATTAGGGAAAATCTTCCCATAATGAAGTAATAATAACTCAGCATCTGAGGCAGTAAAGGATAATGATGAGAAAAACCACACTAGATTGAAAGTCAAAGATTTCGTTTTGAATCACAGCTCTGGTACTTGGGAGCTGTGGAACACTGGCAAGTTACTTTACCTCTTCAGGCCTCAGTTTCCTTCTCTGTCAAATGAAGGCATTGGACTAGATGATCTCTAATGTTCTAGTTCTACATTCTATGATGGATTCTAAGGTACACATTCTACTAGGAGAATCTAATATGTTCATAAATAAATGATAAATACATACAGGACACAAAATACATACAGGCACAAAATTAATAGACCATATTGGGAGTTAATGAGGTCTAACACAGGAAACATATAAAAGCTCTGATCTAAAAGAAGCAGAAAATTTGCTTCAGTTATTGAAGTTGTCCCTTTCTTAAAAAAATTTTTTTTTTAAATTATGGTACCTTGAGTTTATATCCCTACTTATTTTGACCTGCTATTTCATTTTCTTCAAATGCCCTTGATTCTTAGTTGTTTAAATGAATATTTGAATCCTCAACATGCTTTAACATTATTTAGCTTTTTGATTTCCTGACTTTTTGCCTTCCCTTGGAGCTCCCACATTGCTCTCCCCCACAGTGGTTATTGCCTCCTTCCCTGCCTTCCTAGCTTCCAATCTTCTGATTGATCCAAAGCTTGCACTTTATTTTGCCCTGACTTACAGTTTATCACCTTGTTCTTAACTCATAGATTTGCTCTAACCCTGTGTCCATAACCTGTGACACTCAACAATACTCATCAACAATACAGGAATGTTTAGCTTCATTTGCCCTCATGCCTTTCACCTCTCCAAAAATAGCAACTTGGCCTCATTTCTCCATATGCTAATTACTTGCCCTATTGTCTATGACCTGTTGCAATCTATATATCTAAATATCTCTCTCTCTATATGTGTGTGTGTGTGTGTGTGTGTGTGTGTGCGCACACATATTCCCAACTCTGACAAGTGTTTCCCAAAATTCCACCAGGAAGCCTCCAATCAAAATGTATATAATTATCTTTGGTATTTGGACACATACCTCCATTCCACACTAATGATTCCAAGATGTCCACAGGACTAGGATAGCACAGAATGCCAAGAGTTAAGTGTGATTCTCCACATTCTCTTTCCCCATTTTTTTGTCAATAATTCTTAGAGATAATCTTAGAAATTTTAACAGATCACAAGGTCTATTGTAAATGATCATAGAATCATAAGATATTAGAATTGCAGAGTTGGAAAGGGCTGCAGAAATCATCTTACTAGTCCAACTCACAACCAAAGGTTAAATTCTTTTTACTATATCCCTGACAAGTGGTTACTCTGCCTTCACTTAGAGACTTGGTAATGGGAAATTTACTTCCTAGGAAAGCAACCCATTCAATTTTTGGACAACCCTAATTATCAGGAAGTTTTTCTTTATGTTGACCCACAATCTGCTTCCTTGGAACTTCTACAAATTCATTGGTCCTGGTTCTACCCTCCAAGTTGTCTTTTCAGGGTGACAATAGTAGCAATGTACCTCCTGTGGAGCATCTTTTATAGAGGTTAACCATCCCTAATCCCTTCTACCAATTTATGGCAAAAGTTTTGGATCCTCTTACAATCCTGGCTGCCTTCCTATAAACATGTTCCAGTTTGTCAGTGTTCTTTCTAAAATGTGCTATCTGTACTGCTTCATGTGACCTGACTGCCAGGGGAGAACGAATGGAAGGAGGACCAGGCAGTGATCATGGTTAGGCAGGGTTCATGGTGCTAGCCAAACCCTGATCTGGAGCTGGGGAAGCTGTCTCCAGATAACAGGAAGCAATGGAAGTGGTCTATTGCCTGGAAAGAGCCAGAGATTAAAAGGCAATGTAGGAGATAAAATGAGGATGAAAACAAACAATCCACAGCAAGCAGCAGGGCTGATCTGAGGAAAGGTCCAGATTTCAGGCTACAAGAGTTTGGTACTAGAAGACAGGTAAGGAGTCAACCTGGACATGACACATGAATACCTGCCCTATCACTGACTTTTAGTTTTTAGTCTGTTTGTTGATATTCCAGGTTAAAGTGGTCACATTCTATGGTGGTTTCATCACCTTTCATTGTTGAGAGTTCCTTCTCCCAGGATGGGTAGGTGCATGCTTCCAACAAGAAGCTCAAAGAGAAGATAGCACAAGATAACATTGAACTACAGTTCTATCTGGAATAAAATGGCCCTGACAACTGCATTTGAAGTCCTGAATTCTAACATAAAAGAACAGTATAGGTCAAGAGGGGAACAACATCAAACACTACATTTTCTCTGATTAGGGTTGTTGGGGGAACTACAGAGAAAAGAAGACTGTGGTAAATCCATAGTGGTATACTGCAAATCCCAGGAACCACTACAAGTCTTTGATATTGGTCTAGATCCCCAGGTTAAAATCATGTTTACCTCTTTGCTTTCCATTCTGACCTCCTATCTCTCTATAACGTACAGCAGAAACTCCCCTTTCCTTGGCACTTTTCTAGTTTGGCATGCAGTTATTTCTCACCAAAAAAAAAAAAATGCCCCAACAACACCCTGTTGAACTGGACATGCTTTCCAGGATCAATAGAATAGATAAAGATATTTTGACCACAGATACTCCAGTAGAATACATATTGAAAAATGGCATCATGAACCTCTGAACATAACAAGCATATTGCATATTCCAAAAGATATTCAAATTGTCTGTGATTTGTCTAGTCTTTTTCATTAATCCTTTGTGGAAGTGAACCAGGTTATAGCTCTCCTTTAAAGCCAGCTTAGTAAAAATTTTAGTTTGTCCCAGTTTGTCTTATACTCCTTTCAATGAGAATCTATTAATACCTTTGACCATTGGATCATGGGATCCAGGAATTAGAAGACACTTCAGAGATCATCTAGTCCAGTCCCCTCATTGTCCAGATGAGGAAGCTGAAGGTCTGAGGTGGGAAGTAACTTGCCCAATGCCCTACACAGAGTGAATTTAAGGGCAAAGTTGGAAGCAGAAATTCAAGTTTCCTGACTCCCCATACAGTATTTTTCTACCATGCCCATTAAATATATTAATAAAATCAATAAAAATCAAAATGTCCAGAGTGTAGATGTAGAAATACAAGACTATAGTTTAAATAATTTTTATCATTTCTTATTTGCATCCCCGTATAGAAAAAAAAAGATTTTTTTGTAAAAAATCCCATAAGGTAGAGAATGGTATAAAGATAAAGATAAAACACTATTCAACTTTATGCACATAAATAATGCATGAATTATTTTTATCCTTTTCTTATTAAAAGTGTTCCTTGCTTTAAGAAAGTATTAACTTTAAAAACAATAATGAATTGATTAGTTTAATAAGTTAATCAGGGCAAAATTATTCATTTTCAAAAAGCTTCAACATGGGTACCTTTAGCCAATCAATCAATAAGCATTCATTGTTTATTATGTGCCATGCCTCATGTCAAATATGAATCAGTTTCCCAAAATTCAACTAACATGCAACTTTTCTGGAATATCTGTATTAGTTAAAGTGAGGATACTCCTGAGCATTTAAGTTTGCCAAAGTCTACCACAGGCTGAACCAGCTTAGCTTCTCAGAACAATATCACCTCAGATCATAGATTTAGAGCTAGATGGCACCTTAGAGATTTTCTGGTCCAACCTCCTTATTTCATTCATTATGAGGCTCAGAGAGGTTAAATGATTTGTCCAAGGTCATACAACCAGTGCATGTCAGAGCTAGGATATGACCCCATATTCTCTGACTCCAAATACAGCATTCTATTGATTGTCTCACACAACCTTTTTTCTAAGAGCCCTGCAAGAGATCATGGCAAAGACATTCCACCCCATTCAGTTCCCTGGTAAGCCAATACTGACCTCTGAGCAGGGGCATGAAAATTGTTGAAATCAAGAATGCCAGGTTGACTATGAGATACATAATTGAGAATAACTTTCTCCTTTCTTCTGTCTGAAAGAAAATGGAGCAAAATAAAGTCAATGTCTCCAGGGATACAAAGACTAAGAACAAAACTCACAATTCCCCAGATTTCAAAAACACAAATGTTACAACTAGCATCTATGTTTGTTTGTGCCCAGGGCCTAAAGGAAATTAAATTTGGACAATTGGTAACTAGGTGATGGTCTTGACAGAAATTTAATGGATTTAATTTTCTCTTTTTATTCCATTTATGTCTGGTCTATGTTTGTAAAATCACTTGAACTATATTTGCTCTGGGCAGATCCTGTATTCTACAGACATGGAAAACAGTGAGGATAAAGAGGAGGTAAAAATACCAAAGACTACAGCTAGAGGAGAAACAAATGCTATGGTCAAAGACAACTTTTTTAGCTTAATGTTTGTTAAATATATTTTAAAAATACATTAAACATTGAAGACTAACATGGTACATATTAATTAAAGTCTAGGGTATGACATCTTTAAGTAGGTTGGGAGGGAAGTGAGCAACTGGTGCTCTGGGTACAGTCTGATGTACCTTAACAAAGCAGAAAATCTCACCCACAGCTTTCCAGAGTGTGTACACTTATAGAAGCCTCCAAATCCATGGATGTTGTCAATAAGTGAACAGAATGAAAAGCAGAACTTTCAAGGCTCCCAACCCTCTACCCCTAAATATTTTAAGTTACAGCCCAGGTAGACAAGGACGGTTTGGTTGCTATGGCACTGGGAATGACAGAGATCTGGGATGCTTTGGTCTCATCTTCTTGTAACTCAAATTTCTTCCTTAAATGAGAGAGATAAAGAATTGAATAAGGGGAAAGAACCTCACGGTGACCAAAAAAAGGTGGGGCTTGGGAATAGGCTTAAATCAGAGAATTGAAACATCTTTTGCCTCACTGCTAAGTCAAACAGAAAGTTCTCTCATCCCCATTTCCCTATTGAACTGTCTGTAATAAAACCACTTACTTTCTATGTTTTGAAACATTGTGTTCTGTGTGATCTGAAATGTCCATTTTGTTGTGTTATATAGATACAATGGAATATTGCTGTACAATGAAAAACTACAAATAACACTACAGAGAAATATGGGAAAACTTATGAACTGATGCAGTGAAGTAAGAAGAATCAAGAACACAGTCAATATTCAAACATTAATATTCAAAACAATTGGTATTCAATTAATATTAATTTGCAATTAATATTCTACACAGTCAATAATATTAAGTGTTTTCTATTGGCTAGGCACTTGACTAAGTCTTCACATTCTAATGGGGAAAATAAATTAATAAATAAATAGGTATATACAAGATACATACAGAGCAGCTGGGAGGTCACCTTAGAGGGAAAGGGTCATCTACACAACAACCAAGTGAAGCTGGTGACTCTGCACAGCCCTCCCTCACTTAAATCCAATTCACTTTCATGTCATGGCATCACCTCCATGATGTCATGGTCCTCTTTGAGAATGAAGGACAAGCAACAACAACAATGTAAAAAAAAACAACACTGAAAGATATCATCATTCTAATCAATGAAGTGACCAATCTTGATTCCAAAGTACTGATAATGAAACATACCTCCCCCTTTTTCAGAGAAGTAATAAGTGTAGAATGAGAGGCAGGCCTATTACCTAGCTCATCTACTAGGTCTGCAGCCCAAATATATATTTGATATGATAGGACGTGCCAACTAAGATTGTATCATAGGTATGGCTACAAAAAGTCATGAACAACAACACCAGGTCATCCTAGCAGAGTTAGAGTATCATTTATTAAGCCTTGACAGAAGAGGTCATGTAAGAGTAATCAGAGCCTATTCAAGATGGATCCTTCCTCAGTTGTGGGCAACATTTCTTCTTGAAGAGTAGACAAGTAAACTGGAGTGTAGGCATATTGATCCTGCTTTCTGGCTGATAAGTTCTCATAGCTCTGTTTACCAGTAAATGTTCTGTATAAAGTCAATGTTCTGTATAAGGGCCTGTTGAAACTGATCTCTCAGGCATGCACATTTGTATTTTGATGACAGGGCAGTTAGGTGGTTCAGTAGATAGCTTGTTGGATCTAGTGTCAGGATGACTTAAGTTCAAATTGGCCTCAGACTCTTATTAACTGCATCACGCTGGGCAAGTTTTGGCTGTCTGTCTCAGGTTCCTCATCTGTAAAATGGGAACCATAATTATACCTACCTCCTAGGGTTGTCATAAGGATAAAATAAGATAGAATATGGAAAGTGCTTTGCAAACCTTAAAACATCATTTAAACACTATTATTACCATCATTATCATTACCACCCAATTGTAATGCCTATGAATGTAGGTGATAATAATGAAGTTGAACTACCGAAAAACAGTAATACTCAACAAATTTGTCATTAATATAGCTGTCAAGTGGGCTAAAAGGACTTGAGGGTCTTATTCATATGTGGACAATAAGAAGGTAGCAGACCCCCTCAGAATGGAGTCTTTATGCTTCAAATATTGCTTTGATTGCAATCAGCATCTTTCCTAAAGTGTACATAGCTGTTTTTAGCAATAATCAATTGTCAGTGGAAAAAGGTGAAATGGTCTATGAGAGGATGCTCCTATGCTAATGGTAGCTGTGTTGGTCTCTCAGATAAACTGTTCTACAGATTCAAATACATCAAGATCAGGTCTCAGGTGAACTAGGTTCTTCAGGTCATTAAATATACCCTTCCCCTCCTCTGTTGCTCACTGGAAATAACTGCAATGCTTCAAAGGGAGGGGCTGTCAAAGCACAGAACCTGAGTATGAAATGCCAGTAGTATCTCATAAGCCTGAGGACCTGCTACAGGTCTTTCATGGAGGTAGAGGTCATCCACTGCAGAACATCTTTACCTTATATGTTGTTTACCAACCTGACAGAAAAAGGGGAAACTGAGGAAGATGCTCTCAGCATCCTCTGCAACTCTTATCAAAGTCTGCTTGTAACCCCAAATCTTCTGAAAGCTAGTATTCTGGGGGTCCTTGGGGCAATGGACATAGGGAACTGATAAAGCTGAATCCCAGAAAACAAATTTTGTTTGGAAAAGAAAGAAGTTTTATGGGAAATATTAGAATACTACACAGGTTTGCAAGTATAGGCTCTGCCATCACTTTATGCATGTAGAAAAAAACTCTCAAAATGGCAATAAGTACAGATATGATATAATTTTAACTACCAAGCAAATGGACCATTAAGGGGGCCTGGTAGTTTACTGGTGAGCATACAAATTAATCAGTAATGACTAAGCTCAGTGGGGCCTGCCTACATATGGAGTCACATTGACTTCCCAACATTTGAGGGTGATATGATGGGGAGAAGATAGAAGTGAAACTAAACTCTAAGTCTTTTGTTCAACATAGGGAAAGGACAGGAGAAATTGACAAACAAAAAGGAAGAGAGTGAGATCAAATAGCAAGTTTGAACTAGAACCCCCAAAAGCTTCTGCTGCACCATGACTAACCAGAAGGAAGATCAAACAAGAGGAAGAGCACTAGAGTGAAGCCAGGACATTGCTGTTAAAGTTATCACCTTGGAAAAAGGAAAAGCTGGAGGAGACCCACTAAGTTTCTAACCTCTTTAGTCGCTGAGAGAAGAGGGGGCCATGAGGTTCCTTCTCCCTCAGCCACCAGATGGAAAAAGAGTGAGAGAAGGAGGAAGGATCTAAAAGAGGAGGCTGATGCTGTGCTTACTACTTCTAAATTGAACCAGGTCACAAACCCCCAATCGCATATCGCCAACTGGGACTCAAGGTTCTACCTCATTCTTCTTCCTTCCCCAGAGGAAAAATTTTAAAACCCCTAGTTCTAGGATATCAGAACCATAGATGACCACACCTCTCACTCACAGACATTAGGGATCAAACCCTTCATTTTATAGATAGGAAACTAAATTTCAGAAAAGTTAGATAATTTGCTAATGCCTGCTCAGCTAATTGGTGGCAGAACCAGGATCAGACCTTCCAACTTCAAATTAGTTATACCTTCCACTATGACTTTCCCCAGCACGTTTTTGCTATGTCATGAGTCAGCATAAGAAACTAAACGGGAATTTTGGGGGGGAGTTTTGTGGAAGCCGCAGATGACACATGAAGGCCAGCAGATGAGATAGAAAAAGTTTAGAAACTCAAAAATGCATAGAATATATGTGTAGTATCATATAATATCAACATATTTTATCTTTTAATAGCATAATAATCCAGACTTCTCTGATGAAGGTGGGGCCAAAAATTTGTATGCAGATTTTCCAGATTACAGGGGTGCTGTGCCCCTAAACTAATGTGGAAGGGATAACTGCACATTGCCACCTTAATATGGGAAAACCGCCTTATCTGCCTCATAGTCTTGCTAGTACTCACAATCCCCTTCCATTATAACAAAACAATATGCTTAAAGTTTTCTATACACTATGAAGGTGTGTGACACCCTCCCACTAGCCTGATAAAGTCTGCAAAGGCCTCCTACTAGACACCTGTGAGGGAGGCTTCTTTTGGTGAACTCAAGAAATGCTTACATTGGCTCCTAAGCTTATGTACCTAGGTTCCCATGACCCCTCTGTGGTTGATATAGATGCATAGGACATAAAAATGACATCTTCTAACATGTATACTTCCACTATAGCCTCCCTTCAACTGAGCTCACTTTACTATTTGGGGGATTCTACTTTCAGTGAGGACCTAATAGGAATTTGAGGTGTTTTCCTGATGATTGCCTGGTGTCCCAAGTCCACAAGTATATACTATGTGCCAGGGACTGGGCCAAGCACAAAGAAAGGTGAAAATAGCCCCGGCCTTTAATGAGCCCACAGCCTAATGGAAGAGACAACCTGCAAAGAATGATGTAAAACAAGATATGGGTAGGATAAATTGGAAGTAATCAACAGAGGGAAATCACTAGCATTAAGGGAGATGAGAAAAGTCTTCTTGCTGAAGATGAGATTTTAGTTGAAACTTGAAGGAAATGAAGGAAGCCAGGAGGTAAAGGTGAGGAAGTAGAATATTCCAGTCAGGAGAAACAGCCAGCAAAAATACTCAGACTTAGGAAATGGATGATAACATGGGAGGAAAGCAAGGATTAGTGTCACTGGATTACAGAGTATTTGAAGGGGAGAGTAAGTGGTAAGAAGATTAGAAAAGTAGAAAGAGGCCAAACAGATCATTTTATATTTGATCCTGGATATAGTAGGGATCCAGTGGAGTTTATTGACCAGGAAAGTGATATGGTTAAGACCTGTACTTTAGAAAGAGCAACTTGACAGCTAAATGGAGGATGGACTAGAGTTGAGAGAGACTTCAGGCAGGAAGATGAACCAGAAGACTAAAGGCATGAGATGATGAGGACCTCCACTAGGGTGGTAAAAGTGTCAGAAGAGAGAAGGCATCATATATGAGAGATGTTGTGATGGTAGAGTTAATAGGACTTGGCAATAGATTGGATATGGGCAGGGCACAGGGTTAGAGAGAGTAAAGAATTGAAGATGATACCTAGATTGTGTGTCTAGGAAGATGGTGGTACCCTAAATAATAATAGAGAAATTAGGGAAGAAGTGATGGTTGGGGGAAAGAAAATGAGCTCAGTTTTGTACATACTGAGTTTAAGATGTCTATAGGATACATAGTCAAGATGGCCAATAAGCATTTGGAGATGTGAGCCTGGAGGTTAGGAGAGAGGTTAGGGCTGGGCAAACAGATCAGAGATAATAACTGAATCCATGGAAGATGATGAGCTCACCAAGAGAAATAGTACAGAAGGAGAAAGGAAAAGGGCCAAAAAAATAGCCTTGGGCAGTAATACATGGTGCGTATGACCTTTATGAAGATCCCACAAGGGAGATTGAGAAAAAGTGGTCAGCCTGGTAGGAAGAGAATCAAGAGAGAGTAGTGTTGGGAAAACCTAAGAAAAAATTATCAAGGAGAAGAGGGTGATCAAAAAGATAAAAAAGGTTGAAAGTTAAGAAAAGGTCATTAAAGTTGTCAAGTAAGAGATCAATGGTAACTTTGTTGAGGTGAGTTTCAGTTGAATGGTGAGGCAGGAAGTCAGACTGCAGGGAATTAAGAGAGTGAGAGGAAAGGAAGTGGAGACTCCAAATGTAGATGGTCTTCTGAAGTACTATAGGCATGAAAGGGAAGAAAACTATAGGATGATAGCTAGTGGCGATGAATGGATAAAATGAGGGTTTGTTTTTTTGTTTTTTGTTTTTTTTAAGGAGAGGGGAAATAAGTTGTGTTTGTTTGCCACAAGGAAGTAGGCAGTAGCCAGGGAGAGATTACAGAGTAGTGAGGGAATAAGGATGATGGTGAAGGCAATCTTGTGGAGAAGATGGGATGGAATGGGATCACTTGCACATGTAGAGAAGTTTTTCTTGGTAAGGAGAAGGACCACATCTTCATGTGCATCAGGGGTGAAGGAAGAGATCATAGTGGAAGGTATTTGGGTGATGTGAGATAACAAGGGGAGAAGAGAGAGCTCTCAGTGAATGGCCTTGATTTTTCAGTGAAATGTGAGACAAGGGTCTCAGCTGAGAGGGTTGAAGGGGACGCTATGATTGGTTTGAGGAAAGATGAAAAGATTTAGAAAAAGTCACTGTGGAGAGTGGGGAAATGAATTGATTAGAAACCTATAAAAGGATTGCCTTCTACAATCAGTCCAGTTGAGATTATTTTGTTGCTGTTGCTGTTCAGTCATGTCTGACTCTTCATGACCCCATTTGGGATTTTCTTGGCAAAAATATTGAAGTGATTTGCCACTTCTTTCTCCAGCTCATTTTACAGATGAGGAAGTGAGGCAAACAGAGTTAAGTGACTTGCCCAGGGTTACACAGCTACTAAGTGTCTGCAGTCAGATTTGAAATCATAAAGAGAAGTTTTCCTGACTTCAGGCCCAGTGCTCTATACACTGTGCTACCTGGCTGCCCAGTTGAGATTATATAAAATAAATGGGCCCAGTTAGCACAATTCATGATGTTTTTTTTCCTAGCTTCTTTCAGCAGCACATGAATAGGAGTGAAAGTAGTAGATAGAGTAACCCAAGGCTAAGGCTCAGCTGGGCAAGATCAGCAAATAGAATAAGGGGACAAGGAACTGGAGAGGATGGTCTTAAGTTGAACTGGTTTACCAAAGTATAATATATATATATGTATATATCAAGAGGGAAATAGGAAAATGTAGCTATTGCAGGGATGATTGTCTGGGAAAGAAAGGAGAGGAAGAGGAATTGGAGATCATAGTGAGGATGAAGAACAGAGTTAAGAGTTGTGTGACAGAGGGAATGGTAGAAGGACAAAAGATTATGATTAGATAGAGGAACTTCAGAGTTCATGGACATGGAATTGGAAGACTCATGGATGATGACAAGCTCAAGGGCAGGATCATCTATGTGGTTGAGATAGGGTGGAAGAGTTATAGGAAAATGAATAAGTTGGGGAACTAGGAGGTTAAGGTGTTTGAATATCCATATGTATGTTGAAATGCCCTAATATCAGGGAAGAAATTGAGGAGAAAAGACTATGAGTCAAGCATTGAAAGCATTGAAGGAGAATGGAGAGTACTCTGGAGATAGGTACACAATAGCCACAAGAATCTTGATTATATGATAAACATGGTTTGAATGAACCTAAAAGGAAGAAATATTACTGAATAATGGTGGTAGAGGGAAAATCTGGAAGGGACAATGAGAGCAAGGAGTATTCTGACCCCACTACCATGACGATGATTTGGTGGAATGAATGAAAGTGCAACCAATGCTGAAAATGGTGGCCAAGCATCATCAGGAGGAAGCTAGGTCAGGTAAATCTTGTGCAGTACTATGGCTAGGGGATAAGTACTAGGAAGCATGCAGTATGAAATGGGGGACAGCTGTTCCCCATTGAACAATGACAGTTGTTAGTTCAAGATTACTGGGATGGGGATTCTACAATAAGATGGGAGTATATTAATTACTAAACAATCAGTTCAGGCAGATTTACATCTCCTCACTATATGGAGATTTCAGGCAGACTCACCAGTCATTGACTGGACTGAGGATGGAGTTTTCTCAAGGATCAGAGAGCAGTGTGTAGGTGGTAAGCTAGTAGCGGGATGGGAGGGCTAAGGCAACAGTTATGGAGTTGTCCAGTGTGCTAGCAGGGCTAATGAAAATGATTGGTTCAAGCAAGTACTCTGTTCCTCGTGTGAGTACGAGATTGTAACAAGAATACACAATCTTTCGGAGTAGATAACAGGAAACCTTAGGTATATTTCCAGAGGCAAGCTGCCATATCATTATAATGATGAAAGGAAATTTTGTGAGTATATAAAAAATCTTTTGCTGACAGGATGCCTGGAAGAAATTAGGACTCATTGAGATCATGACTCATTCCAGAATGCAAGATGTAACAATGGACCAAGAGGACCAGCCTCAGATTTCAGCTGAATGATGAAGCAGGAATGTTGATGTTTAGATGCTCAGTTGAATAATGTGCCTCCTCTAGCCATTGTTAATTATCTCTGTTACCTTGGTATCTTGAAGGTTTAGACTTTATAATAAAACTATCCCCATTCTACCATCCTAAGATATGTTTATCACTTTTCTGGGGTATATTAACTCATTTCCTCATACATTTGTCACCTGTTCCCCAAATTCTCTGGTATTTACCAAGGGAAATAGTGGATGAACTCCCTATGTAGAACATATTAAACCAGAAACCACAATTTCAACCAAATTTTAGACAGACTAACCAAACAGTATGAAGCTCCTACTCATGACAGATGGTGATTTATAGGCAAGTAGATGCATGAGGTAAATTAACCAGGATAACAGTTTTTATGATACCACATGGCACATTTGTACAACTGGACTCTCTGCTGGTCCAAAATAGAGTCCACCAAAAACACTACCACTCATTCTACCTAGGAAGATTGCAATTCCAAATTGCATGGCTCTATTCCATATCACTGCCTGGTTGGTAGATAAATACAAAAAAATCAACAACTACCCACTGTGGTGGGGCATTTGCAGTGGGGAGGGTGGGAGAGAAATACACATTTGAAAGCTGTTGTCTAGGTTGCAAAATGAACTTTAATACAGAAAAAAGGGTGGGGGAAGAGGTAGCAGAAAAATTAGGAAAGAATTGACACCCACAACTACAAATGGGAAACCAGGAAAGGCTACAATACACTCCTCTACCTATTTAATGCCAAGGCCTTCCCAGGATTTACACAATAAATGTAAATGGATTTGTGATCTCCTTGATATGGATGTTACCTCAATGATAAAGGTCACAACCCACCCTTACCTGCCTGTCTTATGTGGCTCCTGTCCATGTCCTCCATGAGTCTGTACAGAAATAACTCATATTCAGGATCACTTACAGTAGTGCCCTGCTGAGTGCTTTCCTTAAAAGAGAAACCTGTAGGCAAAAATCTCAGCTGCCCAGATAAGTTAAGACTGTATAAAATCTTAGCTCTCAGCTTTTCTACCCCATTTGCTCCATGCTGGTACACAAGGCAAGGGATGGGTGGGTGGAGGGGGGTGGAAGGAGCTCCCGTCATGCACATGCCACAGTGTTCACACAAAGAAACTCCACAGTAACCTTCCAATGACTATAAGCATCTACTCATTTTTGGTCACTCCTGAAATGTACCACCGGGCTCAAGCCCCAGCCTCTGAACTCACCTATCCTGACTTTCTCAGGACATCCCCAAAATGAATCTTTGCATTTCTGTATTGTTTCCTATGGCCCACTGTCATGGCTTTAAACTACACATTCCATCTCATCACTTTGACCTGTTCATACTTTAAAACATACTTCAAATGACTCAATATCTATATTCATTCATGCTTATTCTGAACATACTCTCTTTGAAGCCATTGGTTCTCACCTCTCCTTTTCAACTGTCATGCTGCTACACACAAGAAATGTACATTCTGCCTCTTTTTCCAAGATGCCATGCTCACAGAACCCAGGCCAACTTCCAGACGAATGCACTAAAGGAGGTGCCTCACCCTTCAAGTGCTCTGGTTACTTCTTGATAATACTAAGGACTTTACCCACCCCAGAATTGCTATCACTTGTTCCCTCCTTGAAGATGGAAAGGAAATCTCCCTAGAATATGCAAGACCTATTTCTCTTCCACTCTCTACACCACTGGATTCTGAGCTTTTGACAGTGAAGGACTCACATTTCCCATATTCCATATTTATTTCCTCAAGTCAGTATGTTCACCAAAGTGGTCATTACAACAATAGGAAGGATCATTCTCTATCTAAGCAAGTATGAAGAAGATGAAATCCAAGATATTTGGGACTATAAGTAAAACTGGAACCAATAGTATTATCTAATAGCTTGGGTGGAGAAAGGAGAGGTGAGTTCAAAAGACTGGACATAGGAACAAGTAGAGAGAATTTGAAGGCATTGAGATGCTCTGTCACTTCCTGACCCATATCCAACATGAGGGTACTACTAATAAAGAAAGGAAGTTAGCCTAGTTTAAACTGTGAGGATTGCTGTTCATCCTTCATTCTCAAAGAGGACCAATGACATCATGAGGGTGAATTGGATTTAAGTGAGGCAGAGCTAGGCAAAATTGTCAGCCTCATAGTCTCTTCCAAAGTCATCAAAGATTAGGGGTAAGACAAAAGTCAAGATGACTGGCTGGGCAACAAATGTTTAATAGTTCCTTTTAGTGGTGGGATGTTGTGTAGTTTGCAGAACATTCTCATATCCATTATCTCATTTGATCTGCCTTATGTGGGTACTATAATCCCACCTTTGATATACTTAAAGATGAGACCTGTAGCCCTGCCAGGATATAAGGATCCCAGCTGAAGCCCTGGGAAATTGTACAGTTGCTTCCATTTCAGCAGAAGCTGCAGTTAGTTAGTATACAACAGCATTGTTGTTGTTTAATCGTTATACTGGCCTCATAATTTTGGCATCAAAGAGTAAACAAGTACAATGGAGGAAACAAAAAGAAGGCAGGATCTTCCAGCCAAAGAGGCAGTGAGGTCACTATGGTCTGAGTTTGGAGGTGCCTTCTGCTTCAAGTACACCTTTGTGTTCTGCTGCTAAACTAGTTATTCAGGAAGAATAGCCAGCAGCGTTTATTTCGTGTGTATTCCCTGACAATACATATGGTTTGTCTACAGAGGCAAGTTGCCCAAAGGTCCTGGCATGTAGAACATGAATGAGGAACTTAGTGATAATATGGTGCCCCAGGAGGCAGCTTTGCCATGTGCTTGAGCTGATATTTCTAAGGCCATACTCTTTCCCTCAGTGTATATACCAAGGCAGAAGTCACAGATACTATCCCATATGTGAGTACATGTGATGAGATGAAGAAAGGACTTTCAACATTGGTATTTGTAGGAAAAATAGTCAGAACCCAAATATTTAAAAGATTATATATTTGGAGTTGAGCTGTGACTATGAGCTAATTTAAAAAAAAAATCCCGGGTTTCATTAGGAAGGTTTCTGAAAGCAAAACAAAACAAACAAAAAAGCCTGAACTTACCCTTATAGTAAACTACACCATTTACATCCTGAATACTTTGATATAATTCTTGTCAACTTTTCCAAAATTAAATAACAGAGCTTGGAAAGATCCAGAATAAGTAAATAAATAATTAAGATGATGACGTATCTTCCATATGAGTATTACTATTCTCTGAAGTATTCATATGAAAGCTGTTCAGGGTTTTTTTTTATTAAATTTTATTTTATTTTTTTAATGATAAACGAAAACCTGGTTTCTTTGCCCCCCTCCCCAAATGAGAAAGAAAGAAAGAAAAACAAAACCCCTCTTACTAATATATATAGTTGAACAAAACAAAGCTTCTAATTGACCAAGTATATGGAAACTGTTAGAAAGAAGAGAGAAGATATCAAGTTTTTTTAAAATTATCAGTTCTACATATAGCATGAACTTGTTCACCAGACAGGTTTAAGGAGGATTTTAATAATCATATGATTAGCATCCTATACTGTTTTATCATTATTGATCAAATGATCACAAGATATTTACATATCCTTTCTCACATATCTTAATAACTATGACTTCATATCCCTTTCCTAGATTTAAAACAAACTACAATAGCTAAATCAGTGGAGGAGTTCTAGTCTACTAGTTCCTGTTTGGGGCAGGGGAGGTATCAACATAATACACAACTGAGGAAGAATGAGATCCCAGTGTTAACAGCATGCTTGAGATCAGAGGAATGTTAGTGGGGAAAAAGTATTTGGGAGTAGTTAGTAATGAAGAACAACACTGATGGATGAGTGTCTGAATGGCCAACTTTTGATGCTGTGCAGGTAGTTGCAAGAGTGTGTGAGAAAACACCCAGGTAAGGTTCAGAGGAGCTTAGCTGCAGGGGCTTAATGATTCTTTGCATTTCTGTATTGTTTTCTATGGCCCACAATGTCCATCTTCTTGGGAAAGGTAGTCAGAAGCTCATGTAGTATCTGTGTTCCTCTGGATTTCTGTGAGGGAGGGACCCTAGATGGGCACTGTGCTAAATCAGAATCTGGGAATCATTGTCAAACCTTGATGTTGGGTAGCATCCAAATTTGTACACCCTAGTAATTAGGGAATCCTTCAGTAAGACAATTCTTGCTAGGGGGATGAGGGTAAGGATGGGAAGTGAGAGGATATAATCTAAAAGCTTGACTAGGACATTGTCAGAAAGACTTGGGCACCACTAGAAGAGGTAAACTGCCAGTCAGAGGGCAAAGCTAAGAGAATCTGCTAAAAAAAAATTAGGGAGCCAAAAAATACAGGGAGTTCAAAAAAGCCAAGAAGGTTAACATTTTGTCTGAACTCTAGCTGCTTTCCAGAAGCTTAGGATTTTTTATTCTGAAAGCTTGCCTACTCCTTCCATGCTGACCCTAATGCCCCTGGATAGCCCTCACACTCCTCATTCCCAACTCTGGCTCATAATGCATGTATCAGAAAGCAGCTGGATCTCTCTTCAGTACCCCAGATCAATGGATTCAACTGACTATAGCCCTACTCATCAGCTGCTCTGCTGACTATTGATTCCTCTAGTTTTCTATAAGTAGGCATGTTGTTCTCTCTAGATGACTTTCAAAAGTCACATTTCCCCCTGTTGCCTTAAACTTTATATTTAGCCTTTTCTAGTCAGAATTTTCTACTAAAAGAATGCCTTTAGTGAAAGGGGAGAGTGGAATGAAGAGGAATGTTTTTATCCATATAATGATTTTCTTTTGAAATAAATTTTTTCTTTACTTCTTTTTTTTTTTTTACTTTTTTTTCCCTTTCTGTGATTTCCTCTACTATTTTAGACAAACCTTGGTTCTTCTACCTAGATGTCCTAATAAAAGAAACATAAACAGTGCAAAGACCTTTTGGGACTGGGGAAGCTGATTATCTGGTGTAAAGGGTTATTTTCTTAGGAAACTCCCTCAGCTCAGTAGCTCAGATCACTTTTCACAGGCTTCTTCTGAAAGGAAACCATTGTTGGGTAATCCCAGAGTGTTGTGAAGTGGTTTCCAAATTTGGAGCTGAATCAGTGAGGGAGAAAGATGAAAAAGCACTGGGGTCTACTATTGAAATACTATGAATTGCCTTCAGCGATTTATAAGAGGTTCTTTCGGGCTACAAGGGGAGAAAGGCTTACAAAGGTTTTTGTTTTAAGTTTTAACTGTTCAAGGCATGGCAAGAAATTAAAGAAAGATTTGTAGACACTTCAAAGACAAATGGGTATATTTCATGGAACATTAGCACAATGGAGAAATGCCAAGGAGACAAGAAAGCTAGTATAAGGCAGATTGTAGTCCAGTGGCCTTTAAAAAATGAAAATGAAGTTAAAACTCTAAAAATCACCAGTATACTGTAGTGATGTGTGTTTGTACATTTGAAATAGTCTAAGAAAAATTATTCTTAAAGTGAGGGAGTTAGAAATAAATATCCTTAAGATTTTGAAGTCAAAATCACAGAAGCAAATGATCATGGTGTCCTTTGGTCCCACTGTCATAACTAGAATACTGAGCTGAACGAACAATTGATTCATTATAATTGTGGTTTTCTTTGCTCTGTTGAACAAAATAATTTTTTTTAATATCAGGGTGATACTACTAGCATAATGAGAAAAAAACACGAAAAGCCCTAGATGCCTTCAAAAAAGAGAATAGGATAATCTTAGGTGGTTTACCTGCCTGATGATAAAGGGCTTGAAAAGATGATCTCTTCAAGGTTCCTTCTAGTTATATTATTCTCCCCTCAGGATTCATTATGTTCCTTTCTTATCATCTAAATGACTTTAATCTAAAATGTATTTGCTCTTTCATGTAACCTGTCACGTAGACCAATCAAAATGGAAAACAAAGCCATTGGATATTATTATGATGTATATTTTCATGTCATGGGAGAATAACTTTAAATCATTAACTTCCAGTCTGGAGAATCAAAGTGTTATTGATGTTTCAGGTTAAGCTCTAGGACTGGTTAATGCTCTCATGACTTCAGGACAGTATCACATGTAAATACTGCATTTGATGAAGTGACAGATTACTTGCTGCAAAAATCCATTGCTGAATTAACAGAACCAAAAGGTCATAAAACTGTCATAGTTAAATTTAATTTCCAAAAGTGATTCTAATAAAGAAGGCTCTTACATGCTCTTCTTCAAACTGGTCTCCAATAAAGGCCACAACACAGGGTTTAATGAGTCCTGATCCTAGGGCAATCAGGGAGAATCCTGACATAAAGAGGATCCTGCCAAGGAAAGATGAAGACTGTGTCAGTGATGGTCTTTCACGTTTCGTTAGTATGCTTAATATCAGTGTATTGACCCCTCTTTCCCATTTCTCATCCATGACAACCAAACAAAGTCCCTTTGGGGTCAAAAGGACAGTGACACAGATAGATTTCTCTTTGGAGAAACAATAGGGAAGGGCACTGGCTCATGAAGAACAAACTGAAGGGCTCATCAATCAGAAGGGGATTCTCTATTTCATTGAGAAAACACATGACTATTTTGGCCCCACTCCTCATTCCTTTGTCTCTCAAGTTCCCAAATAAACCCAACATGTCAGCTACTCAAATTCAGTATTTTTCCCCCATCTTCAATCTTCCATTTCCTATTCTTACTTTCCTTCAGTCATGAAAGGGCATATACTATATAACAAAACATTTCTAGTCCAAGTTGAAGTGAGGAGAAAGAATGAGCTCAACAGAAGAAACTTGGTAGGATGATTGAAAGATGAGTTACACAAGCCCATAGGGATGGGTCAGAGAAATCTACACAGAAGAAAAGAGTCTCTGAATAGAAAGGGACCTTAAAGACCATATAGTTAAGCACTCATTCAAGACAAAATTCCTCTCTAAAATAACCACCACAAATGACCACTCTATTCTTGGCTATATATGGGGATGGGGAACTCACTACTCATGAAGGTTCCTCATGTTTCACTTCTTAACAGTTCTAATGATTACAAAGGACTTCCTCATATTAAACTCAAATACACTTCCCTTCCCAATCTACCTAATGACCCTAGCTCTGCCCTTTGCGACCAAGGACAGAATAAGTCTAATCTCTTTCCTATATGACAACCCTTCAAATATTTGCAAATAATTTCTTTCTCTCTCCTAAGTCTTCTCTAATCCTGGCTAAATATCATCAACTTCTAAACTGTTCCTCATATTATATCATCTCATCATTATAGTTGCCCTTTCATGAATGTATTCCAACTTTTCATCGTCTCTCCTAAAATGTGATGCCCAGAACTGAACACAATACTCTAGAGATGGTTTGTCCTGTACAAAGCACTCCCTTACACTGAATACATCTATTACTGCAGCCTACGACTGAATTAACCTATTGGGTGACCACATAACACTGGTTTTCATGAGCTTGCAGTCCTTTGCATACAAATGTTGTCCAGCTTTGCCTCCCCCTATTCTGTACTCCCTTCTCACTTCATAGCTGAGTTTTTGAACTCAAGCACAGAACTTTATCTAAATCGCTACTAAATTTCATTTCGTTATATTTGGCCCATTGTCCCAACCTGGATATTCTTGAATCTTGATTGTGTCATCTAATGTTTATGTTTCCTTCTCATCTCAGTGTCATCAGCAAATGCAGGCAAGCATGACATTTACATCTTCATCCAAGTCATTGATTAAAAAAATGTTAAACAGAACAGAGCTAAGTATGGAGCCCTGCACTACACCAGCTTAACAGCACTCTTTTCATCAGCTCTGAGCCCACCTAGCTGTACTATCATCCAGTTCACATCTCTCCAATTCATCCACAAGGATATCATGAGAGACTGTGTGAAATGTCTCACTGAAATCCAGGCATATCAAATCTCCACATTCCCCTGATCTACCAGACTAGTTAACTTTGACAAAAAAGGAAATGTGTCTGGCACAGCTTGCCCTTGGTGAATTATGCTGTCTGATGGTGATTAAAGTTTTCTAAGCGCTCACAAATCTTCTCTATCATGATGCCTCTGGAGACTGGAGTCAAGCTAGCAAGTCTGTAATTTGTGGAATCCACCTTCTTCAACTTGCTGAAAATCAGCACATTCGCCAGACATTAGCCAGACTTCCAACATGAAGTTTCCCTCTTGGTCTCCACCATTTCTAAAAGCTCTTTCAATGCTTCCTTTTCTGATAGGTGGGTGCTACCATTCAATTCTTGCTTGAGACATCTACTAGTATACCAGCTTTCTCCCCACCAATAAAGGGAAGGGTAGTCCTCCTGGGGTTAGGGATGAGGGTTTCACAACCTTTTAAGGCCTTCAAAAATCCTCATAATTCCCTCTCCATTCCCCAGCCCTATCTCTCTTCCTTATCTTCCATTTCATAGTTCAGGACAGAAATGTGCTCCTATAAGTGAGGTAATTGGAGAAGAAAATAAGTGGATCAGTTGGTCACCTTTCCTGACCCAGGGGAAGACAGCAAAATTCAGAACTAAGAGTTAAAATAGAGGGAGAAGATGAAAAGAGAATAGGGACAGAAAAAGGGAATGGAGAAAGGGAGAGAAGTCTTGCTTTATGCCTATAGTGTCAAAGATTCATCAAGAGGTAAAGTAAAAAACTCAAGTGAGAATCTGCTAACTTATCCAGCTGCAGAGCTGAACTAAACAAGCAAGCAAATGCCTAAAACAGCCAGATATCTATAAACGCCGAAACAAGACCAACGTTCCTGAGATACCGTGAGAAGAGCTAGCTGTAGGGTGAGGTGGACATATGTTTAGATGACAATATCCATCCCAGGTCCCAGGGAATACTCACAGATGAATCAACTGTCCTCCCTTTATGGGCACTGAACTGAGTATTAGGATCATGTGACCCATCATACACAAAATGTGGCCGGTCACAATTGTGCTGTAGAGGAGGGAAAGGCAATGTTCAATTAAGCACTGGAAGCAGTTATCAGTGGGTGGCATAAGATTAACTAAATACTTAGTTGCCCTTACATATACAAAGAGTATAAAGAGTAGAAGGAAGAACGGCTGCCATTTTGATATTCACAAAATGCTTTACATACATTATTCTAATTTGATTTTCACAATAATCCTTTGAGGTTGGTGCTACCATTATCCTTATTCTACAGATGAGAAAATTAAGGCTTGGGGAAATTAAGTGGCTCACCCAATATCACACAAGTAATAAGTGTGTAAGGCCAGTTTCGGACCCAGGTCTTGATGAGCCCAAAGCCATTACTCTTAGCACTGTATCACACACACTAACTTTCCAAGGAAGGTCTGGAAACAGAAACTGCTGGAAAAGAATTTGAGGCAATTTGTATACATGTGGGAGTGTGCCCCTATCAATATCAATCCATCAAATTTCTGTAATCCTTGTGTTTGGAATGTGTGATGTGTGGGAAGTTCATTATCACAAAGCCAAATCACAACCATTTATAACTTAGATGAATCTCAGAGTGTCACCTGAGGCCAAAAGAGGTTGAGTAACTTGTCCATGGTCACACAGAGATTTGAACTCAGGACTTGGAAAGATAAATATAGAATCTAGAACCCCCTCAGGAGAATGCATACATTTAAACTAACCAGAAATTCATAAGGATTTCATACTAAAACAACTGAACTAACATTAACGTATTAAGGATATTGTGAGAAATCATCTCTCAATTAACCTGGTGCTAATTATGCAAACCTGCTCCTATTATCTGCTTGTGCCTGAGTGTCTGTTCATTAGCACTTTAACTAAGTTACCAGGAAAGGGGGTCTTAGTTAACTTGGTCAAAAGATTTGGTGATTTGGTGAGAGGTCTAAAGTTCATGGTTCTAATGAAGCATTGGCATTCTATGAACTGCATTTCTCCAGTCTCTTCACATGTATTTATAAAAGCATTCAGATGCTCTCATAAGGTCTAAGATTGCTGCTCTTGAGAACCCCAAGAGCCGGGAAGACAGCTGTGCACTGATCCAAAACCTCAACAAAACTTCCTGTTATAAGAGCAATATCACTGCAATAAATTTAGTGAATGTCGATGCAGCATCTCCAAACCCCATTGGGAAGAAAAAGAAAGAAATGAACTAGGAGCAGCATTAAATAATAGTAGCTGAGGAAAACAGAAAGAATCTGGCACCTGAAATCTCTGGGTCTCTTCCCACCCCTGGCTGATTTCTGGGTAGGGGATACCTTAGCAGTTATATTTCATCATCTGCTGTTTGATTTCCTCCTAAATGACTACAACCAGAGAGGCAGACTTTAGAAGGAGCCCTCATGTATCTTGGTACACTGGAGGGACCTGAATATTTTCAGGGCAAAAGGAAAGCTTCTGAACCTAAAACCCCCAAATCACAGACAACCTCACTTCCTTCCTGGTAAAAGAAGCCCAAGCAGCTTTGTCAATCCCACACAGTATTTCCTTGGACTTTTATCTTGGCGTAGTTGTAATCCACTTCATTTGCCATTTTGTTTCAAGATCTTGAGTCAAATATTATCTAATTTCCTAGGTTACATTTTCTGGGCTTATAGAAATGGAAGGCATTTCTTCCTTACTTGTAACTTCCCAACCAAGAGTCAGCAACAATAGCTCCTGTGATGCTGACTAAAAAGTTTAGGCCATTAAAGAGATGGTAAGTGGCAGTAGAGGTGTTTTCATTCCATTGGAGGAAGTAGACCATGTACAAGGTGATCACAGCTGGAGGAAAAAGACAAAGACAAAGCTATTCAACTTGTCTATGACACTATCCCCATATCAACCTTTCCCATTGAATGGCCAATACCAGAAGGGCAGCTAGGCGGTGCAATGGATAGAATGCTGGTCCTGGAGTCAGGAAGACCTGAGTTCAAATCCAACCTCAGACACTTACTAGCTGTGTGTCCCTGGGTAAGTCATTTAATCTGTTTACCTCAGTTTCCTCATCTGTCAAATGAGTTGGAGAAGGAAATGGCAAACCACTCCAGTATCTTTGCCAAGAAAGCCTCAAATGGGTTTAGGAAGAGTCAGACACAACTGAAACAACTCAACAACAAGGCCAATACCACCATATCATTAATTTCCCAAGCAAGAAACCCTGAAGAGATTGTCAATTTATTATTTCTCTTCACTCTCCCCATCCAGACGTGCTTTAACCTTACTGATGTTTTAAAATGTATCAATCAAAAAGCATTTATTAAGTACCAATTATGTGCCAAGTATTGTGCTAGACACTGTACAAAAGTGAGACAGCCCCTGCCCTCAAGGAGCTTATATTATATATCTTTCAAATCTACTCCTTCCTTTGAATTCTTGTAATCATAGATTTAATACAGAAGTTGTCAATCTTTCATAAGATTGGCATAAGTGGCATACAACATTATGCCACTTGTCCTTCTCTGCCAACATCCCTCTTTTTTCAATTGTTAATACTTTTAAGGTGTCTTCTTAGCTGCTCATTTTGAACATGTCAGTCATCCTCTTATGGTCCTTTGCTGAATTCCAATTTAAATATAGATGAGATCTGTAATCAGTGGTATTGGACATTCCATGAATTGCAGTAAGAGTGAAGAAGGTATTACAGGGTTTAACACTGGAAATGAAGATTTCATAAAACATGGTAGTCTATCTAGAAATTCTAAATGTCGCAATCAACTACTTTATGTGGATAATAAATGAGCTCAGTAAAATTGCAGGACACAACATTAACCCATAAAAATAAGCTAATAATAACCAAGATCAAGAAAACATAATAAAAAAACCTCTTTTGTGATAACAACAGAAAATAGTAAATTAACCTATCTGCCTCTTATAAAGTACCAACAATTAAATGAATATTTATGCTTGGGATTTGTGTAAGAAAGATAAAACTATAATGACCAAAATGAACAAGAACGTAAAAAACTAGAGAAAAATTCATTGTTTGTGGATGGACAAGATTAATAAAAGTAATAATACTCCATAAAGTAATTTACATAGCTAATGCAATATGAACCAAAATACCAATGGGACTTCTTTATACAACCAAATTAATTGAAATTTATATTAAAAATGGAAGAGTAAAAATACCAAGGGTCACACTGAGGGAAAAAGTAAATGAGGGTGGTCTCGCAATCTTAGATTTTAAAACATATTACAAAAGGGTTACCATAAAAAAAAACTTTATAGTATTGGAAGGTAAATAGACCAAACAGAGGAGTGGAATAGAACATTCATCCAAAAGTAGACAAAATATTATTGTTTGATAAAGCTATAGAAAATGAGGAGGGTTTATTATTTGGCCAATGAATTTGGGAAAATTATTTGGCAATATGGTAGAAAAGGGATTTAGAACCACATGTTAAACCATATGTCTCAGTGAATTCCAGCTGAATGAGAGATTTAAACATAAGATCTCAATTGTGGAGGGGAGATTATTTTTTCCAGTTTAACAAATAGAAGGAATTAATGGGGAACAAGATAAATGTGCTTTACTACAAAAATAAAAGTAGAAGCAGAAGTATGGAGGGTACACTAACTATGGTCATATAAAAGAAAAAGAGAATGTGAATTAATGGGCAAATAAAGAATCCTGATGAAGACTCAGGTGGAGAAAAATATGTTCTTCTATACGTTAAAATTAAGTAACTTCAATATAAATATCACAAAGCAAGGTGATTTGGTTGTTCCGGTGTTCAAGTTTTCCATAAAATGCTTAATTTTAAAAGATAAATAAAAGAAATGGGTTGGCCTAGATGACCATCTTGTCGTTTATGTCCTTCTAGTTCTAAAAAAGAAGGGGGAGCATGGTGGAGGGAGTGAAGCAGATTGTTTCAGTCTACCCTTTGAATTGCCAAGTGATTTCATTCTTCTCTGCTAACACTTCTTTTGTTTGGTTATTTGTCAAAAGGCATCTCATCACCCCTAACGCCCTATCCCATCCCTTCACTCTTTCCTCTCCAAATTATAAAGCAAATGTAGTTCCATAACATTCCAGATAACTGACTGAAACTTAGTTCCTTCTATTCCACTTTCAGACAGTTTTATTAATCCCTGTTAGGAGCTAAAGTCTTATATTAAAAGAAAGAAAAGCATTATAATACCTTTGGGGGATGGTATGAGGGTTTTCTAGTACAGATCAGTTTTCTTTGCATACCATAATCTAAAACAAACCTCTTTCATTCCATAATTCCAAAGCATTTTTTTAACGTTCCAAAGAAACTTTGAACAATCCACCCCAAAGTATTTCTTGGACAGGAGATAGCTACCCATAGGCTGGTATCTCCAGTTACTTTTAATCTACTTTTAAAAATAAGCCATTGGCAATAACTACTGCCTGGCCCAAGTCCTTAGAACATTTTGAAATGGCTGAAAAAGTTTTGAACTCCCTTCAGAAAGCTAAATGGGGATTTTGTTTGTTTGCTTGGTTTTTCCATTTCAGGCTCTCAAGTGACAAATGGGCATATTTTGAGCAACTCTGGCACAAAGTAGCTTGGTTTTTCTGTTTGGTATTCATGTATGTATCTGATCAATGTGATCAAGTTGCCACATGCCTTGAAAAACCCAGGGGAACTGAAAAAGATGGAATTTAACCTTCGTAAATCTGTGTTTTGTTTTGTTTTTTAAAAGAAGTTGCTTTTCAATAGACAGTGATAAATGGAGCAAGACCACAAGATTGCATATATGTTTAAAGGAAAAAAGTGAAGAAAAGAATGAGGGTGGAAAGGTTAAGTCACAATTGACTGAGAGATGTTGGTGTTTACATTCAGAATTCCTCTATTTTCAAGTTTCAGGCTTAAGTTTTAAGCAAGGAGAGAAGACTTGCCTTCCCTATCTTACTGCGTAAGTGTCGCTGGCTGTTTCTGCTCTAATTCTCATTATGCTGCATTTGTGTATAGTGTAAAATAACCCAGATAAGTGGGGCAGCTAGGTGGTACAGTGGATACAGTGCCAGGCCTGGAATTAGGATGACTCATATCCCTGAGTTCAAATCTAGACTCAGACACTTACTAACTGTGTGACCCTGGGCAAGTCACTTAACCCTGTTTGCCTCAATTTCCTCATCTATAAAACTGATCTAGGGAAAGAAATGGCAAACCACTCCAGTATCTTTGCCAATAAAATCCCAAATGGGGTCACGAAGAGTCAAACATGACTGTATTGACTAAACAAGAAATTGTCTTAATTCCGTAAAAGTTATTCTTAAAATAAAATAACCTGGAGATGATTGTTTCCATATAGTCAATCCTGGCCTTTCACTTCTACGCATCCAACCCCTGTCTCTACCCTTCTTAATAATTTAATTGTTGTTTTGTTGTTAAATCATGTCCAACTCTTTGTCACCCCTTTTGGGGTTTTCTTGGCAAAGGTACTGGAGTGATTTGCCATTTCCTTCTCCAGCTCATTTTACAGATGAGGAAATTGAGGCAAACATGGTTAAGTTACTTGCCCAGGGTCACACAACTAGAAAGTGTCTGAGGCTAGATTTGAACTTAGGAAGATGAGTCTTCCTGACTTCAGGCCTGGCATTCTATCCACTATACCACCTAGCTGCCCTGTAATTTCATTACCACTCCTAAAAAAACTGCAACAATAAAAAGTTTCAAAGCCTAGTGATAGTACTGATGTTTGGTCAGTGACATTATATTCATATATAAAGGACAGCCATATTTCTACTACAATGAACTCTCTCATATAAGGTTGTCATGGTTATTCTGGTACTAATAAAACCAAAATAAACGTCACTTTTTTTGGTCTAGAAGCAGTATGGTATAGTGGTGGAAAGAGTATTAGATTTGGTATTGGGGAGACGTGGCTAAGTGAGGCTGGGTTCAAAGGTGTAGTTAAAGGGGACAGCTAGATGGCACGGTGGATAGAGCACTGGCCTTGAAGTCAGAAGGACATGAGTTCAAATCCGGCCTCAGACCAAACACTTGACACTTACTAGCTGTGTGCCTCTGGGGAAGTCACTTAACCCCAATTGCTTACAAAAAAAAAAAAAAAGTATAGTTAAAGTCCTGCCTCTGACACAAACCAGCTGGTTGACTCAAAAGTTACCCAAAGGTCAAGATAGGTTCAGATCTTAGGTCTAGTGCAATGTTTACTCAATAATGATGATGATGATAATGATGATGACGATAGTAGCTTATATTTGTACGGCACTTTAAGATTTGCAAAGTACTTTACATATCTCAGTTGGTGCTTAAAGCAACTCTGGGGAGTAGATGCTATTATCCCCATTTTACAAATGGGGAAGCGGAGGCTCAGTGAGGTCAAGTGGTTTGCCTAAGGTCACACAGTTAATGAATGTCTGAGGACGGATTCAAGACAGGATCTTCTTGACTCCAAGTCCAAAGCTTTATCCTCCACCCCCTACTAGAGTCACTTTTAAAATGAAAGGGCTGAACTTAAATAGGCCCTAATGTGCCTTTCCGCTCTAAATCTATAATTCTTTTATTTCTTTTTTACGGGGAATTTGAGGTCGATCGGCAACTCAGCTGATACTTATTTTAGATTGTTGTCGTTTCACTTGCGAGTCAAGACATCAACAAGCGTTTGAGAGAGATTTGTACTGAGAGTTTAAGTGGATTGTTCAGGGTCACATAGCTCGTATGTGTCAGAGGCAGGTCCTTCTGACTGCAAGGCCATCCCTCTGTCTGGTATGTTGGGTTACCTCTTGGTACAGCTTTTTTTTTTTGGCTTCTGGTTTTACATTTTAGAACGTCATCATACATGTTGCTTTTCCTTATAGAATGCAAACTATTTGAGGGCAGGCACCGTTTTATGTTTTATTTTTCTTAATCAATGCTTGCTGGTTGATTGATACCAACTTTCCTGTCAGGGATGGGGATACTTAATTTAAGTCTTTTGAGATTTAGATTTCTCCAAATCTGTCTGGGCAAACCTAGACTTGACATGTTTGTATAATGATGCCTTTATTTGTTGGGAAGATTAGCATGTTCCTAAAGTGAATTTGCACACATTAATTTGTCCATAACTTATCAAAAGGGAGAAGGAAAGGAGGGGAAATGAATCCAAGGAATAGGGAATACTACAGAAGAAAAATGGAATGTCAATTTTATTCAAATGTGCACAATCTGATCTCTTTTAGGCCTTTTCCCTTCAAGCAAATTTGTTGTTGTTCAATTGTTTCAGTTGTATCTGACTCTTTGTGACCCCTTTTGTGGTTTTCTTGGCAAAGATACTGGAGTGATTTGCCATTTTTTTTTCTAGCTCATTTTACAAATGAGGAAACTGAGGCAAACAGGGTTAAATGACTTGCCTGGGCACTATACTAAGTATTTTACAATCATTATCTCATTTGATCCTCACAACAACCCTGGGAGGTAGGTGTTATTATTATCCTCATTTTACAGCTGAAGAAATTGAGACAAAAAGGGGTTAAGTGACTTGCCCAGGGTCACCCAGTTAGTAAATGTCTGAGGCTGGATTTAGAAAGCATATTGTGAAGTTGTTGTGCATCCAGCTGAATGTAGTCATTATGATGAAGGGACTAAAAACCATGCCATATGAGGAATAATACAAGGAACTAGGCATATTTAACTTGGAGAAGAGAATACTTAGAGGAAACATAATCTTTTATTCAAATATTTGAAGGGCTGTCATGTGGAAGACAGGTCCTCCTGACTCTAGGCTGGTGCTTTATCCACTGCACCACCTAGCTGCTGTGAACTATTTGGCACAGCTAATTGGCATAAGCTTCAAAAAAAACGTAAAGCCTAAGAGGTATTTGGCTCCTCAGTTGATGGAAGGAAGGCATAACCCCACAAAGAAGGAATATCCAGGTGGGAATGGAAGAGTTGGCCTATTACCAGAGGGGAAATGATAATAAAGAGGTTTTGAGTAAGGACCCTAGAATAGCCCATCTTTCCTTAATTGGAGTACCTGTTGTACCGCCAGTAGAGAAACGCTCACAGAACTCATTAATCAAGATGAAAACGATATTCAGCGGGTAGTTGGTGTCAGAGATTTTCTATAAAAAACAAAAGGACAAAAAGTGAGAGGTTGGGGGAAATTACAGATAATCCTTTCTTTTCACTTCAATACCTCTCTATTGACTATAGTCCTATGTTTCCAGCTGATTACAACACATCTCCACTTGGAAATCCTGGCATCGCTTCAAAGTCTGCCATGATTGATAAATGAGATTGTGATGGAATTTTTATAATACACCAGTTGATGTTTGTTTGTTTGTTTGTTTTTCCTTTTACAAAGGTGTTGGGTATGATGACTTCTCTGGGTAGCAGACATACGGAGGTAATAGTGAGGGTCTTCAGCTTTTATCTTCAATCCTATACCATCACAGAATCTTAGAGTTGGAAGGGCACTCAGAAGTCATGCAGAGCAGCTCATTCCTGAAAAGTAATCTCCAATTCAAAACCTCTAATTAATAGTCATCCAGGTATCATTTGAAGATCTCCAGTGCAGGGACTGCTACTGTCTCCCAGGGGAGTCCATTCCCCTTTCTAATTGTTAGGAGGTATTTTGCCTTATAGTAAGCTTAAATATGTAATTGTATATAGTTAATAATATAAAACTCATTAATTATACATAATTATTAAATATACAACTTATTAATATTTAAGCTTAAATCTGTCTCTGAGGGGGCAGCTAGGTGGCACAGTGTATAGAGCTCTGGCCTTGGAGTCAGGAGGACCTGAGTTCAAATCCAGTCTCAGACACATGACACTTACTAGCTGTGTGACCCTGGGCAAGTCACTTAACCCCAATTGCCTCACCAAAAAGAAAAAAAAAATCTGTCTCTGAAATGTCCACCCATTCCTTCTAGTTCAGTCCTCTGGGACCAAGCAAAATAAGTTTAATCTCTCTTCCACATGACAGCCTTTCAAATATTTGAATAAAAGGTCATGTTGCCTCTAAGTATTCTCTTCTCCAAGTTAAATAACCCCAGTTCCTTGTATTGTTTCTCACATAGCATGGTTTTTAGTCCCTTTAATCATACTGACTACATTCAGCTGGATGTACTCCAACTTGCAATAACCTTCCTAAAGTATGGCATCCAGAACTGAACACAGTACTCCAGATGTGGTCTGACCAGAGCAGAGTTCAGTGCAACTATCTTTTCCCTTCTTATGGATACCATACATCTCTGAATGCAGTCTGAAATTACATTGGGTTTGAGGTTTGTTTGGATGAAATGTCATACTTTGGGGGAGTTGTTTGTTTTTTTCTAATTAATTTTGATCTTGTAGTTCATGTACATGCCCAGCTTTTTTTTTTTTTTGCCACATCAAGTTGTCTAGCCATGAGTCCCCCATGACTCCCCCATACTGGATTTGGTCAGTTAATTTTTTTTAAAAAAAACAAAGTTTATACCCAAACTGTGCATACTCTTTGATGCAACTATTAGGTCTGTATCCTAAAGAGATCATAAAAAATTGGAAAGGACCTACATGTGCAAAAATATTTATAGCAGCTCTTTTTGTGGTGGCAAAGAATTGGAAATTGAGGAGATGCCCATCAGTTGGGGAATGACTGAACAAGTTGTGGTATATGAATGTAATAGAATGCTATTGTGCTATAAGAAATGATGAGCAGGTGGACTTCAGAAAAACCTGGAAAGACTTAAATGAACTGATATTGAGTGAAGTGAGTAGAACCAGGAGAACATTGTACACAGTAAAAGCAGCATTGTGTGATGATCAACTATGATAGACTTAGTTCTTCTCAACAATACAATGATCAAAGACAATTCCAAAAGTCTCATGATGGAAAATACTATCCATATCCAGAGAAAGAACTATGAAGTCTGAATGCAGATTGAAGCATACTATTTTCACTTTTTTTTTTGGTTCTTTTGTTGTTGTTTTTCATGGTTTTTCCCTTCTGCTCTGTTTCTTCTTTCATGACATGACTAATATGAAAATATGTAGCTCAAAAGAAATATGACCTGAACAAATTTAGAGAATCCCAAATGTTCACATGGGCTATTTGTGCCCGACCTGTGGTAGAGCATTTTGAGCTTGTATTGGTCTGATCAGCCACAGTCAGGTGCATTATAATTTGACTCTAACATAGCACTGTAATTTTAGTCCTCTTTGAGAACAAAGGACAGCAACCAATGTGGAAATATGTTTAACATGATTGCACATATATAACCTATATCAGATTGCTTGCCATCTTGGAGAGGGGCATGGGGAGGGATAGAGGAAGGGAGAAAAATTTGGAACTCAAAATCTTATAAAAAATGAATGTTGAAAACTATCTTTACATGTAATTGGAAAAAATAAAATATTATTTACAAAAAAAAAGTTGAATTCACAAAACATTAAATAATAACAATATGCAAGGCACAAGTCTAGTCATTCTGCACACAAATCAAAGTGAAAAGCGACAGTCTCTACTATTGGGGAGCTTACATCCTACTAGAAGGATGTAATATTTACACAAAGAAGTAAATGCAAGATAATCTGAGGAGGAAGAAAACACTTACAACCACGAGCATCAAGAAAGGCTTCCCACGGATGGAGGCACTAGAGGTAAGATTTAAAGGAAGAAGTAAACTTGAGAAAGGAGTATATTCCAGGCACAATGGACAGTCTGTGCAAAGGTAGAGGAGAGGAAGGGAACAAGCATTTATTAAGTACCTACTATGTGCATACTAAGTGTTTTTTACAAATATCTTATTTGATCCCTCACGATAACTAGGAGAGGTAGGTGTTATTATCATTTGCATTTTATAGTTGAGGAAACTAAGACAGACAAAGATTAAGTGACTTGTCCTGAGTCACACAGTTATTATCTGAGACTGTATTTAAACTCAGGTCATCCTGATTCCAAGGCCAGAGCTCTATTCACTGTGCTACCTAGCTCTGAGATGGAATATTAAGTTCAGAGAAGAAATAGGTTGCACTGGAAAATAGAGTCAATTAACAGAAATGTAGCATATATATATACGTGTGTGTGTGTGTGTGTGTGTGTATATATATATATATATATATACAATATTTTGCAATGGTATATACATATATATTTTTTAATGTGGTCACTTTATGTGGCCAAAAATCATATATATATATAGATAGATAGATAGATAGATATATGTAAGCATGTATGTATTTGTATATATATGTATATAAATTAAGTCTAGAAGCTGGAGTGAGAGTGTGAAGATCTTTAAATCCTATACAAAAGAGTTTATATTTTGTGTGGTTTGTCCTTCATTCTCAAAGAGGATCATGACATGAGGAAGATGATGCCATGATTTGCAAATGAATTGGATTTAAGTGAGGGAGGGCTGTGCAAAGTCACCAGCCTTACTCTCTCCTCTGGAGCCATGTGGGTCCAGTGGTAAGATATAGATCAGGATGACTGGAGATGGCCCCAGATGCAGTGGGAGACCTTGCCCTTTATAAGCTAAGGTCTTTCTCAGGTCTTAGTTTGTCTGAGGCAACACCCATTCAGTAGTTAAAGATTAGGTAAGAAATGAGGCAAAGAATGGCCTTTTTCAGTTGAGCCTTAATGAAAACTAAAGATTCTAGGAGCAGAAAGGAGGAGAATTAATTCCAAACATTGGAGCAAGAAATAGAATGTTGAATTTGGGGGGAAAAAAGGAAATAGGCTAGTTTGAATGTTGAGTACATGAAGAGGAATAATGTCAAGGAAGCCAGAAAAGGCAGCCTGGAGTCATAATGAGAAGGGCTTTAAATGCCAAGCAAAGGAATTTATATGTTATTCAAGAGCAATAGGGAGCCACTGAAAATTACTGAGAAGGGGAAGGGACATGGCCAGACTTGTGCTTTAGGAAGATTATTTTGTCAGCTGTGTGGATGATGAATTACAAAGGGGAAAATTGGAAGTTGGGGAATCCACGTAGGAGACTATTGCAATAGTGTAGTTAAGAGGTAATGCACTCTGATCTAAGATGGTGGCTCTGTTAAAGGAGAAAAGGGGACAGATATAACATATGTTGTGGAGATAGAATTAAAAAGATTTAGCAACTGACTTGATGTGGGGAATAAAGAAGGAGGAAAAGTTGAGGATGCTTCTGAGCTCATGAACCTGTGACCCCAACAGAAATAGGATAGTTTGAAGGAGGTGTGGGGTTTAGAATAGAATATAATGAGGTCCTTTCTAGACATGTTAAATTTGAGATTGTCCTGAGACATCTAGTTGGAAATATCTAATAATCGGTTGATAATGTAGAACTGGAGCTGAAGTGAAAGAAATCATAGATGGCTATAAAGACTTGGGAGTCATTGTCTTTCTTTTAATATTTTTTATTTCACTAAGTATTTACCAATTACATGTCAAAAAATTTTAACATTAATTTTTGAAAAATGTGAGTTCCAAATTCTCTCCTCCCTCAAGCCCCTCCCCACCCATTGAGAAAGCAAGTAAGCAATAGGATATTGATTATACATGTGAAGTCATGCCAAATATATTGCCATATTAGCCATGTTGCAAAAGAAAACACACACACACACACACACAATAAAGTAAAAAAAAATGCTTGAGCCTACACAAGAATTCACCAGTTCTTTCTCTGGAAGTGGATAGCATTTTTCATCATGGCTCCTTTGACATTATCCTGGATCATTGCCTTAATAAAAGTAGCTAAGTCTTTCACAGTTGATCAGCCTTACATACACAATATTGCTTACAATACTGCTGTTACTGTGCACAATGTTCTCCTGGTTCTGCTCATTTCACTTTGCATCAGTTCACATAAGTTTTCACAGGTTTTTCTGAGATCATCCTGCTCATCTTTTCTTATAGTACAATAGTATTCCATCACAATCATATACCACAACTTGTTCAGCCATCCCCCAATTGATGGACATCCCCTCAATTTTCAATTCTTTCCCACTACAAAAAGAGCTGTTATATTTCTAAACATACATGTCCTTTTCCCTTTTCTTTGATCTCTTTGGGATACAGATCTAGTAGTGATATTGCTGAGTTAAAAGATATGCAGAGTTTTATAGCCCTTTGGGCAGAGTTCCATATTGTTCTCCAGAATAGCTGGACCAGTTCACAACTCCACTAACAGTGCATTAATGCACTGTTTTTCCACATCCGCTCTAGCATTTGTCAGTTTCCTCTTCTGTCATGTTAGCCAATCTCAGAGATGTGAGGTAGTATCTCAGAGTTGTTTTAATTTCTATTTCTCTAATCAATAGTGATTTAGAGCATTTTTTCTATATGTGTATTGATAGCTTTGATTTCTTCTTCTGAAAACCGTGTGTTCATATCCTTTGACCATCTTTCAATTGGGGAAATGGCTGGATTTTTATAAATTTGGCTCAGTTCTGTTCCCTATATGTTTGAGAAATGAAGTCTTTATCAGAGAAATTTGCTGCAAAATTTTTCCCCCAGTTTCCTGTTTTCTTTCTAATTTTGGCTGCATTACTTATATTTGAGCAAAACCTTTTTAATTTCATCTAATCAAAATTCCCCATTTTATTTCCCATTATCCTTTCTTGTTTGGTCATAAATTTTTGGGAGTCATTTTCAAAGAAAGATAATTGGACCCATAGAGGTGATAAAATCATCAAGAGATAATGTAACCAGAAAAAAGTAGCCTGGGAAATATCCTTTCCCAGATACCAACAGAAAGAAGGTTGGATTTTTGATGATGATGCCATGAAAGAGTAGGAGAAGTCAACTGAGTAAGAGAAGAACCAGGAGAGAGCAGTGTCACCAAAATGAAGAGAAAAGCAAGTATCCAAGACATAAGGGTGGTCAAACCCTGCAGAGAGATCAAGAAGGATAACAACTCAGATTTAACAATAGATGAAGACCAGTTTCAGTGAAATTTGATTGTTGGGGTAAGGAATGGGAAGAGAGAAAGTAGAGAAGCAAAGAGTTCTTTTTCTGGAAATTTCTGAAAGGGGAGAATTATAGAATAACTTCCCATTTCAACCAGTTCTTGCTAACCAGATGCTAGTTAAGCTGTGGAAGGATAGTTCACGGTCCCAGGAGATGGCTGATGTGGGAAAAGGGTTGGGTCCACATCCTTCTCTACCTATCAATTTGTCCCCTTTATCACCACCGCCCCTGTCCACTTGCCCAGAGGTCTGGCATGTGTTAATGGTGAGGCCCAGCCCCAGGAAGAGAGGAGCCAAAGGACAGAACCTCCCAAATAAATGGAAAACCACAGAGTAGAAGTTTCCCTATCTGCCCAACTTAGAAACCAGGCAGATGCCACCTCCCCCCACCCCTCTTCCCAGTCTTCTGCCTACTTTTCCAGCTGCACTCCTAGACACCTAATTCTTCCTCAGACTTAGCTAGGAGGCCCAGTCACAAGTGGGAGGGGTGTTTGTTCACTGTGGCTAACACCTCACAGGTGATGGTACATGTGGCTCCAGGGGGTCTCTGGCCCTGGGCCCAAGCCAGATCCAGATTTTCCGTCTAAGCTGGCAAGCTGAAAATGGGTAAGTGTATATAGCCTTGTTGCCTGGAAGCAAGCTCGAGCGTTCCCGTACCCTCTGCGCCCTTGTCCAGGCTCCCACCTTTTTCCTTACCGAGGTTTAAAAAAGCACTCTGCTTGCCATCTGGACCTCTGCGGGGGTAGGATATGCTGGGTTATGTGCTGGCTAGAAAACAAGGACTGGCCTCCCCAGACATCGATAAAAGGGGTTATGGTGGCGGCCTGTCCTCTCCTGGGCCACCTCCTCTCCTCCTTTACGTATCCTTTCTTAGGGTCCTCCACTCATCCTGAGGGCAGGGCTCCCCCACACTTCCCTAGACTTAAGCCCCAAAAGCCACTGCCCAGGGTCAGAATTAGGGCTGGTGGTCAGGGAGGGTAGTCTGCAGTCTCAGGTGTGCGCAGGAGCGCGGCCCCACCTCTCCTCCAGCTACCACGTCATGGACCGTCTCTGAAAAACTGAAAGAGGCTTAACCCCAAAAGCCAGATGCCTGGTTCATGGGGATAAAGGCGTCAGGCGGAGGAAGGGGGAAGGACAGGCGGACAGCGCGGGCGACCACAACCAGTCTGGTTCAGCTGTTTGTACTGCTAAAACTATCTTATGGAGAAAGGTTCCCTCCCTCATCTTCTCATTGTCAGGGAACTCCCTGAGGTTGAGGCCTTTTTACTTGTAGGTGCGTGGAAGCGAGGAGGCGCCTTCACTCCACCATCTTCTCAGAGCTCCGCCCCCCCCCCCCCCCATGAAAATATCATTTCTGGGAGCCCAGCCTTTGTTGGGGAAATTGGAAAAAGCTGTTGCCCTTCACAAATGGCCCAAATGAAAGCCATGAAACAAAGCAGTCAGAACTTTAAGTTAAAATATATAAATTACATTTCTGTATGCATGTCTAACACTTCCCACTCATTTCCTCACCACGCTGCCTTTATTTTGGCAGTCATATTTATCTCTTCCCCCTCCCCAATCCACCTGCAACCTTAGAGCTCCACCCTTGGGTCTCTTAGCTCCCATAGGTGAGCTTTCAGTTTCTCTCAGGCCTCTACTCCATTTCTAGGCCATCTCACAACGCGTCACTAAGCTTGTTCCCCACCCCATTCTTATTCCCTTTCATGGGTTGTGTTTCCTCATTCCCATGTAAATTCTTTGAGGGGATGGGATTGTCTTGCTTCCTTATGTTTTTATTCCCCAGGAGGCTGCTAGGTGCAGCTGTGTTGGACTTGGAGTCAAGAAGACTTCAGTTCAAATCTAGCCTAAAACCCCTGGCAAGTCTCCTCTTCTAGCCTCCTCAGTTTCCTCAACTGTAAAATGGAGATCATAACAGCACCTACCTCCCAGGGTTGTCGTGGAGAAAATGAGATCCGGTAAAGTGATTTGCAAAACTTAATAAATACTTCATCTACCCATCTATATGTATATGTGTATACAACTGTATTCATTTTTTTAGTCTATGTCCTGGACTCAGTGATTGGTATTAAGGACTGGACTGACAAATTCGTTGAAACGGAGATTTCACAGCTGGGGAAAATCCTTCTACCCACACAGGCTGGCATCTTTTTGATAGCTCTTGTTGTTTACTTCCTGATTCATTGACGGGGCTAATTTGCATTTCATAAAGAGATCGTCTGTCCTGGCCTGGGTGTATCTTTTACAATTAGTTTAAATAAACCTTTTGGGCTTTCAAATATCATTCCCTGATGCACAAATATGTGTGTATATCCATATAGATACACACACACCTATTTTTGCATCTGTACTAATAAAGGAAGTTCCATATCAAGAGCTCTCTACACTAATGAAAGCAGAGTCCAGTAAATATATATATATAATATATATATATTTATATATACATACACACAGAAACAACACACATAAACACTGACATAGTTTAAAGCTTTAATATCCTAAAAAGTATACTAAGGATTTTGGGATACATACACACAATATCACAGGTCCTGCATCTGGATTTATTATTGATGGTTGTATACACATATACATGTATATACATATATATATACATATATATGTATATATACATATATATGTATATGCAGCATAGGTTGTACATATGTACATATTCAATTCAATAAACATGTATTAAATACCTACTGTATGCCATATACTGTGCAAATTATTGGGGATATAAAAAGAAGACTAGTCTCTGCCCTCAAGGGACTTAAAACCTAATGTGGAACACAACAAGCAAATGTGTACAAACCAGCTATACACAGGATAAATACTAAGTAATTAAAAGAGCAAAGGCACTAGAAGTAAGAAGAGTTGGGATCTGGATGAAGATCCAGCAAAGGGTACTGAGGACTGGTTAGGTAGGAGGAGAACCAGGAGGGAGAAGTGTTGGGAAAACCTTGATAGAAGGGAATATCAAGGAGAAGAAGGTGATTAACAGTGTCAGGGGCTGCAGAGAAGTAAAAAAAGATGAGGATAAAGAAAAGGCCATTAGATTTGGTGATTAAGATCATTAGTAACTTTAGATAGTAGTTTCAGTTAAATGAAGAGGTAGAAAAAGTCAGACTGCAGAGAATTAAGTAAGAGGAAAGAAAGTGGAGGCACCAATTGTAGATAGCCTTCTCAAGGAATTTAGTCATGAAAGAAAGAAGAGATAGGATGATAGTAGGAATGGAAGGATCAAGTGAGAGTTTTTTAAGGATGGGGAAGACATGGACATGTGTGTGGGCAGTAGGAGAAGCAGCCATTGGAAAGGGAGAAATTGAAGATAAGTGAGAGTGTGGGGATAATAGAAGAGGCAATCTACCAGAGAAGATGGTATAGAATGGGATCACTTGTGCATATAGAGGGGTTTTCCTTAGGAAGGAGAAATCTCTTCATGTGAGAGAGGAGTGAAGAGATATTGGAAGAAGACAACTAAGTGATGTGAGATGAAGAGAAGGAGAGAAAAGGGAGCCCTCAGCCAATGGCCTCAATTTTTTCATGAAACATGAGCCAAGATACTCAGCTGAGAGGGTGTGGACAAAGGGAAGGTTTGAGGAGGAATTAAAAGGCTTAGAAAAGCTGTTATGGTGGGTGGAATAACTGATAGATTAAGGAGGTGTAAAAGGATTGCCTTGCCACAGTGAGGACTCAGTTGAGGTGGACCCAAATAAGCCCAATTTTGTGGTTTTTCTATAGCTTCATCCAGCTACTTGTAAGTATGAAGCCAGGGGATGTCAGAAATAATCTAATGCTGAGGCTTGGCAGGGCAAGATCAGTGATAGGATAAGGGGGCAAGGAACTGGGGATAAGAGGACACTCTAGAGTTAAACTGGTTCACCAATGGGTCAAGAAGGGAATGGAGCAGAGTATAGCCAGTAGAGAGGTGAGGACCTGGAGAAAAGAACTAAGAGGTGGAGGGATTAGAGGTTGTGATGAAAATGAAAAACAGGGCTAGAGATTGTAAAGCAGGGGGAAAGATAGAATGACAAAAGATTATGATAAGATAAATTAATTTTAGAATTCATGAACACAGATGACAATATCAAGGATATGACTGGTCTTAGTAGGAAGCTGAAATGGGATGTAGGAGTAAGTAATGGGAAATGAATACTTTGAGAAACTGGGAGTTTAGATCATCTGAGGGAGATGTCCTAAAGAATGAGAGAATGAGTTGATGAGGAGAAAAAGATTATGAGCCAGGCACTGAACTCATTGAGGAAGGATAGCCTCCTTCCTCAATTGGTGGACAATAGATATCAGAATCAGAATTGAGTGATAAATAAGGGTTGAGTGATGTCAAGGAAGGTGGTGGTAGAAAGAAAGCTTGGAAGTGGCAATGAGGAACAAGGGTATTCCAACTCTACCACCTCATCTGTTGTGTTAGAAGTATTAGTGAAAATGCAACTAGCACTAGAAAGTGTGGGAAGTCATATTATTAGAACCAGATCTCAGTGAGTCTAAGAAGATGGAGGGACTGAGAAAAGAAAATGTCTACAGTGAAAGCAAGATTGTTTTCTACATAGCAGGCACTTCAAAATGCAAAGTAGAAGCAGTGGGGAGTTGTACAGTCAGGTCTTATGGATGTTAGGTTGAGGCAGATGGAAACAAAGGAGTATTCAGTGGGAGACAGAGAACAGGGCTTGAATAATAACAGTCTGGGGTTCAGAATCACAGGAAAGGAGAAGATATGGTGGTGTGGGAGTTTGCTAATCATTAAGGAATGAGTTCAGATAGGTTATCATCATCACTAGGTGTGTGGCCTTGAGGTGGACTCTTTCCAAGGCCTCATAAAGCTGTGTGCAACTGGAAGGCTGCAAGGGGAGGTGAAAGAGGAGATACCATTGGCTAGGGTATGCTTAGGCTAGGTGACCAATGGGGGTGAAACTGTAAGACATCTCAGAGAGTGAGATGGAATGATTGGTCTAGGAAGCTGGGATGCTAGTAAGCTCCCCTTCTCCCCTGGCAGCATGACTGGAAGATTGGTTATGCCTTTACAGAAATAGAGAAGTTAGGAGGGGTGATGGATTTAGAGGAAAGATAATGAGTTTCTCTTTTGGACATGTTATGTTTGAGATGCCTATGGAACATGTAGGTGGAGGTATTTAGTCATATGGAGTTGAAGGATTGGAATCTATCTATATATTTACTTAATGTTCCAGTTTTGTTTCATGGGATTTTATAGCAGCTTATGATGGCTATACTGTATATATACTGCCTATACAGAATAAATACACATCAGTATATCAATGACATGATTTTGTAATAGAGTATAAAACAAAGTTATTTGTTAAAGTCCTATTTGTCTTATAAAGTACTAGAAATTCTATCCTAACCCATGTCTGGGATGTCTTCCTTGCACTCTTTCCTCTCTGAAAATCTATGCTCACTTCTTCCTTCAAAATTCACCTCCTTCAAACAATCTTACTTAATCAGTATGAACCTGTCATAATTATTTCCTTGCTTTGTGTTCATCAGTACTAAGATATCATTGGTCCTGCCTAATGGTCCTCTAATTGTTTCTCATACAGTTTATGTGTAAATAGATTACAAAATTCCCAGGATCAAGATTATATCTTCCAATTCTTTTTGTATTTATCACCAGTTCTAGTAACCTAATATAATGCTACACACTATACTTTCCAACTTCCAATAACAAGACTATATCCTCTGAAATGCTCTCACTTCTTAGATAATTTCTGCCTATTTGTACCTTAGGCTGTGAAAACAAAGTAGTCTATCTTAAATCTCTCAAAGATTATATTGATGTTTCTTCATCAAAACAGTCACTGGATTGCTGCTGGCATCATTGAGAGTAACGAGGTTGGAAAGAAAGTCCTGGTTTGAAGGGGAAATACTTGATTAGCTCATTTTTTTTTTGCTCAGCATCAAATGTCTTGGGGGCAGCTAAATGGAAATATCCTATAGGTGTTTGAAAATACAAAACTGGAGAAAGAGCAAGAGATACCTATTGGTATGTTAGACTTTGGAGTTAGGTTCCAATAAAGTAGTTGAAGCCTGTGAGAGGAACCTCGAACCATCTCCCCACCCCTAGAGGTGTGGTTGCAAAACATTTCAGATGATATAGTTGTCTGCATTTAGAGATTAGAGATGAAACAATGCTCTGGAAAAATTGCTGAGAATTAGGCAGTACATTAACAAGTGAAAAGTGCTCTGAAAACAGAGCTTTATCAAACTTACATAAATTTTAGTTCTGTTTTTTCTTCACTATGCCTATTGCTGGTACTTCAATTCAACTTACTGTCTATTCTAGACATGCTTAAGCACACAGATGAACCCAATTATAGCAGCATGCTCTTAGTGACCAGCATGGAGATCTGCTGTAGTCCCTTGGGGTATAATTCACTCCAGCTCCAGCTCTGGGCTGCCAGCTTCCACGTGGACTCATTCTTCAGGCTTCCCACCCTCCAATTTCTGGAGCCCTGATGCGCTGAATGCAGTCTATCATGCTCACAACTGCTATTCATTAGACACCCTTCCATGACATCAGATTTCCCCACTTTAGATTTCTCTCCATAGCAGCTCAAGAGCATACCCAGACTCCCTTGGCCATATAGTTCACCTTCTTTTCTTCAAAGTTCATAACTCTTGACAAATCTCTGGTCCCATGGGATTCTGAAGTCCTGGAACTTCCCTTCCCTTGCTACTGTGGTTATGGGGAGCCAGAGAGGACTCCTAATGTGCAACCTGATGTCCCCGTATTATAAATACAATAAACATTTGCTGAAGTAACTATTGTGTGCATAAGACTGCTAGATATTCAGAGAGATAGAAAGTTTGGGTCAGACACAGTCCCTGTCCACTAGGAGCCTGTAGTCCAATAGGGAAATAAGATCCCAATATAGATAACTATAATACACAATTTTACTCACTAATTGCATCAGCAAGTGCTATGTATTGACAAATTATCATATTAAAGAAATAAATATTTGACTTTCTCTCTCTCCTGGTGGGGGAAATAGAAGCAAATACAGTACTATACTTAATGCACAATAATGTTAAATACTTGGTCAGTCATATTACTTCCACAACAGAAATCTTGGGAAGATGGAATCTTCATCTAACTGCTTTTTAGAATTCAAATGGAATAAAGTATTAGTTATATAGTCATATAAGTAAGCTTGGTACATATATGAGAAAGTAACAAAATCACTTTTTATAAGATACCTAAATCTTTAAAAATTAGAAATTTGTTCAACATGAAAACAATAAAATCTGTGAGGAGAGAGGAGAAAATCGCTATAACCAGGTTAATAATCATAGAGCCCCATTCTTCTCAGAACTAACATCACTCATTTGAAGTTGTACATTTAGAAAAGTGTAAAGAAATTTCTGGCCACTAAAAGACCAATTAGATAATTACCAGAGTAATTCAAGATACCTTGAAATAGTAATATTAATGATTTCACATGCATAATTGTTATTGTATTGTTTGCCTTCTCAATGGGTGTGGGAAGGGCTGGAGGATGGGAGATAATTTGGAATTCAAAATTTTTTTAAATGAATATTAAAAATAAACAATAATTTTAAAAGAAAATCATAATACTAAGAATGACAAAGTCAATATATACCTATTAATGAAAAATATATGAATTTTTAAAATTGATATTGAAGTGATTTATCCTGAGTTAGAAGCTATTCAAATACATATTTATCTTCATTCTTTATCTCTTCCTATGCTTATATATAGCAAGGATTTTTTTTTAATGTTTTGAAAAGTTTTGCCAAATCCCTTCCTTCAGTCTTCTTATTGAGAAAGGATAACATGGGAGAAAAAATGTAATGTCTTCTACTATAATATTCTAAGGCCATATGACAAAAAATATCATACATAAAAAAGCATATCTTCTAGATTTCAAAATGTGACAACATTCTAATGATAATCTTTTCATTGTGAAATTTCATAATCTTTTTTCAATATTCATCTTGCTCAACTCTTTTTCAGTGTCTTTCCCATTGCATCTAAAACCTTGGATTCTGTTAACAATGGCCTCTCTGAACACTCCTTCTCAGTTCCCTTAGGTGGCTTCTTTTCCTCTTACCACCATCAATTGTGGAAAGTTCCCCTTTTTTGTTATGTTTTTCCTTGCCAATTGTACTCACTTCCTTGGCTTCAGCTGTGACGTCTATAGAGTTAATTCCCAGATCTATGTGTTTGGCTTGACTTTTTTCCTGCTCTTCAGTTCCATATTTCTAATGGACTACCAGACATTTCCTCTTGGATGACATACTGGACATTAAACTCAATATGTCTCAAAACTTCTAGCATCTGTGTTCCTACTAATGTTAACAGTCATCCAGTCTTGATATATTTGACCCTTTTCTCTCTCTTATCCCATACATCCAACAATGTTCTATGATCTGACTAGTATATCTACAAAATATCTCTCAAATATACATTCCTTCCTCCCCATTCCCATTATCAATATTCTTGCTCAGTCTTGTATTACCTCTTTCCTAGACTGTTCCTATGCTGAGCCGGGGTGGAGAACCTACAGCCTCGATGCCACGTGTGGCCCTCTAGGTCCTCAAGTATGGCCCTTCGACTGAATTCAAACTTCACAGAACAAATCTTCTTAATGAAAGAATTTGTCATGTAAAACTAGTACTCAGTCAAAAGGCCACACCCAAGGACCTAGAAGACCACATGTGGCCTCAAGACTACAGGTTCCCCACCCCCTAGCAACCCCAGTCTCCTAATTATTCTTCCTCTAATCTAGGATCTCATAAATGTAAGCACTGTCTCACTTGTACAGATTGTAAATTATACATGTTTTCTTATCTTGTGGGTTTCTCATCCATGGATTACATAAATTCTCCATGTCCCTGGAGGTCAATTGGAGATTTTAGTCCCTTAAAGTGTAGCATTACTGGGGTTACCATATGCTGTGATTCTGCTATGGTACCTCTGATTATCTAGCCATACCACAATAGTGGTCTGAACCAGGAACAATAAGAAAAGATCCTTAAGGAGGCAAGGGAGTCCTAAGACTGGCAGGAAAGAGACCGTTCAGAGACTTCAAATAGTCCATACTGGACTCATCAGGGTAGGTGTTTTCAATACCAAAGTCCCAGTCACTTGGTCTCAGTTGCAAAAAACCAAAGGGATGAGTCCTACTAACAGGAGAGAAAGATTCTACCTTTGTTACATTTAGTTTTATTTTATTTAAGATTTTTTGTTTCTTTTTTTTATTAATTTATTTTAAACTTGAATACTGAAACTTAAATACACAATAAGAAAAGAAAAAGAAATATATTATAAACTTAAATAAAAAATAAGAAAAGAAAAAAAAGCATTGCCATATGCACAGCAGAATGTAAGAGAAGATTCAAAATGTACAGCAATAAATTTCTGTTTTAAGAAAGCCTATAACATTGTGTTCAGAGCTGTCCATTTCTTCCTTGCTTCTTTGTGAGTTTTATTTTATTCTCTGCTGTGCACATTTTTACATTGTTCTTTTTTTGCCCCCTTCTTCCCCCTCCTCCCCCAAGAGGGCTACAATTAAGCTTTTTTACATATACATATATACATACCTATATATATATACGCACACTCACACACACATACATGCACGTATATACATACATACACATACATGTACTTGGATATCTATAATCATACTCACATATACACATGCATTCATATGCATCTATGTAAGACTATACTATACTTGCTTGTCCTCCATTTCTCTGAGGGTGGATAACATCTTCCTTCATGTGTTCAAGTCTTTCACATATTTTTCTAAGTCTACCAACTCATCATTTGCTACACTACAGCAATATTCCAGTCTTATACTGTCTAGTTATTTTAAATAATCTAAAACAATATTAATTAATATGGCTGACATATAGTGTAGTTTCCCTATTTTTCTCTTTTGATTAAACCTATTTTAGCTTTAAGTTTGTCTGAGATCATAATTACTACCCCTGGTTTTTTCCCCTAATAAATTCTACTCTTGATCTTTATTTTATGTTTGTGTGTATCTCTTATTTCCTATCCTTCCTGACTCCTTTACTTTACTTCGACCCGCTACCTTGCCCTCTTTCTACTTAATCTATCCCCCCCAAAGAGTCCTCCTTTATCCTTTCCCCTCCACACTCTTTTCCCAAACCCTCTTGTTTCTATCTGAATTTGTAAGCCCTGAACTCAATAGAAAATTTGACATACAAGATCCAAGAGAAATATAAAGTGAACAATAAAGACTAATTACAAGAGACTCAATAAGGACAGATTGTTTATTTTTTATATGAGAGAATGTAAACTATATGTCTAAGATTGTAATTAGTAATTGGGTAGTTCAAAAGAAAGATTGGGGTAGAGCTGAGTTTAATGGGATTTTGAAAAGTAATACCATCTAGGAAAAGGTAAAAAGAGTAATTATACGAATGAGGTGTGAGATGAAGAACTGAGGAATTGGATGGGAAGGAGAGCTGGTAGTTCTAGAACCCTACTCTCATTGGGAATGGGTTAAAGAGGGAACAATACATATATATATATATATATACATATATATATATATATAAAGATATGGGTACAAAAGTCTCCTAAATTCAGAAAGAAATAAAAAGCTAAGGAGATACGGAGAGGGGAGAGGATAAGAGGGATTTTTAGAGGGAACCCTACTCACATCAGATCTGGGTTAAAGAAAGACCAATATATACATTTAGAAGGGAATAAAAGTCTTCTAAATTTGTAAATAAGAGGGTGAGGGAATAGGATGGAAGGGTATAGAAGAGTGTCTAGATTAATGGGAATGGAATAAAGAGAGAACAGCATATATATATTTGGAAGGCTATACAAGTCTCCTTTATTACATTTTCAAAAGTGTTTACATAGGGTCAGAAATTGGGGCAGACTGGATGGGCACAACACTTTATTGATTTGGGGGCTTTAAAACATTATATCATCCACAGCTTTGGTCAATTTACCTTCCCGCAAAGACCCTCTCAAATAATAGTTGGAGTCATGAGACAAAGTGAACTGAAGAGAGGGTTTGTCCAACTTGCCTTGGCATGAAAAGAACAGTACAGGCTTGCTTGTTTTAAAAGGTAAAGAGAAGGTCTACGTAGACAGGGATTTTAAATTTAAGCTTCTGCATCAGACTGGGAAGAAACAAGAAAAAAGAAAGGTGTGAGGACCAACAGTTTTGTACTCTTGGCAGACAACCCTAAAAGAACAATAGGGAAAGAAGGAATGATGGGTACAAACATTAGTGCTAAACAAGCCTTCATGAGAAGGCCAATAAGGAAAAGACGGAGGAAGAGAATGCTGGATGTCAGTGCACTGAGATGTGTGTTACTGGCTTTCAATTGTGTAGTCACACAAGGGAAGGTGCCCAACCAACAGCAGATGATCATAAAGACCCAGGCAAATACATGAGATACCAATACACAAGAAGGGTGCCAATTCCTCCAATGTAAGAAACTAAATCAAATACTTCCATTGTAACATAAGCAGGTAGGGGGAACTGAGTCTCAGAGTGGGAATACTGTTACCATAACCAGGAAGCAGGACAATTACTCTCTAGAACAGAAAGTATAAGCTGTTGCCAAAAAAACTCTGATTAGAGCACTAGCCTTTTTCTTCTCTAAGGCAGCTGCTAGCCAGCTTATAAAAGCATTATGCCCTAAGGCCATCTCAGGCTTTTAAACTGGCCCTCATACACCAGAGCTGAATGTGTTGTCAAAAAGGGGTCAAATAAACCAGATGAAAGACTGTGTGGCAGAGCAGTTCAGTTCAGTTGTGAGAGCCCAGTTATCTGAATGGCTTTCCCTCATTGTTTGTGCTTGTGTTCTTCTGTGGTAGGTGTCCCTGGAAATCTTATACAAAGTGATATTATGGAAGGTTCTAAAGATCTTAAAGCACCTCATACAACAAAGGGCTTGGGGGGCTAAGATGACACCTGTCACAAGATCAGTGATCATCCTTTCATTTATTCATTCAATAAATATTTATTAAGCGCCTACTATAGAAGCCTTTCCCTCTGTTTTCAGGTGTGCCTGTCCCCAAGGTCATGGGACCCTGACACACTCCTACACTTGCAGACCTCCTGGTTCCTGACCCTTTGTCTGTATCCTGGATATATCTACTTCCTTCCTGATTTCAGAATACTGCTTTGCTTTTTCCAAGTCTGTGTAATTCTGACCTACCTTTGTCCTGAAATTATTCATCTGTACCTATCTGAATCCTTATATCAACCTACTCCCTCCAGATTCCTCACCACCTTCCCCAATCCTGCCTCACCGCTTTGTATTTGTGGTGTTCACTTGCCACCCATAATCCAGAGTTTGGAGGGCAAGGAAGGATTTGGTGAGGGTGGTACAATGTTTCACTATTGATTCATTTCAATTGGGCTTCCCATTTTTCTTTTGGAATGGAACTTTGAACTAAGAATAATCTTATACCTGGAGACTCACTGTGAGATAATGAAAAATTCCAAGCAGAATGGTTCTTTAAGACCTTTGATGAATATGATTCATATATAAAAATTATTTCAAAAGGACTACAAAAGCTCTGTCCCCAAGTGATTCTGCCTCTTTATGAGTTTTCAAATGTTCAATTACAGACTGGAGTTGACACACTCAATCTCTAGATTCTCTACCACCCACACCAATCCTGCCAAAAGGAAGAAGGAACTGTATGCACTGTGGAAACTGGTAATCCTGACCTGAACTCACTCACACTCATGCTCAAATGTTTGTAGCCCATCCCTTGGGTGTTCTCTTTTCCATGCAAAAACGAATGGGAGTTCAGATCCTATTGAATACCTCTGATATCTGAATAGACTGCTGGCTTTAAGTCTGGGGAAAGGGAAGGGAATGTTAATGATCCATGTGTTCATAGAGGAACCTTCAGCTTACCCTAATTACAGGCAAAGCACTAGACAGAAATAAATAGTCCCTAGAAGGCTAAATACTAAAACCTACATTTAGTATCAGATGAGAATGTTGTCACAGTGCTATGAACTAATTCACTTCAAAAATACTCAACAACAAGAATTACAGTAAAACACTTTTAAGAGACAAATATAATCCCCATGCCTATCCACATCTATTTAAATACATTTTGGGTTTTATTCTATAATGTTATAACTGTGTTCTATGATATTGTAATATCAGAGTGTTCTATATGATCAATTCATTAAAAGCCCTATCCTGAATGTGTTGCTCCTCATATAAATTCCTAATGGTATAGTTTCAGGGATTAATAATAGACAAGTAGGGAGCAGAGATTGTTATTTGGTAGTTGCCTTCTTGGTACTTCACAAATCACATCAGTGACTTAAGACAACTCTTAAGACCAGTTTTGACTTGAAAACACTATGTGTTCAGAAGACTTGACCTGCTACAGGTCTGAATCCAAATGAAGGTTGACTTTATTTCCTTAGTACATATGCAGCTGAAATTAAACTAGGACCTTTCTTCACTCCCTGGGATCCTAAGGGACCCATATCCATTTGATATTTGAACTATCTCCCCTCTCCATCCAGTCATACTCCTCCCACAAAATTTAAATTCTTTGATGACAGGGACTCTTCTTTGACCTTGCATATGGTGGGCACTTAATAAATGCTTGTTGGATTGGATTGGGTTGGATTGAACAGTTCCCAACTTTTTCTTCAGCAATACTTTTCATTTGGGGAGACTCCCAGTCATTAGAAGAGGCTATATGAGCAGCTACAGAAAGACAATAGAGATACCATGATCTGGCCTCCCCTCACCCTGTCTCAAGCCTTCTCTAGGGCTTTTACAGCTTCTGTTCCTGGAAAACGCATCTCTCTCAGACTCAACTTTAACACATTTCTTTTTGTATCAAAAGTTGGTGTGCCATGGAACCAGATTGTTTGAGGATTCCATCTTCTTTGGATAAGTGTATGAAAGATCAGGAAAAGAGGTGATGGGACTGAAGTTCTCTCCTCTGCTACCCCCCAACCTCAAATATTGAGAGAGAGCCATGCTTACTGCTAATGGGAAAAACTTAAAATGCTGTCAGGTATCCATCACCCTCCCTGCCTCCCCAATAGCCTCACCACTAACCAGAAAGCTGTCATCACTTGGTCACTAGCCTTTCTGACCCTGCATCCCCACCCTGACTCTACCAGCTTAATTTCTGGTAGAGCAGAAAAGAGCAGTTTGGAAATACCTTAGGAACTGACTCCTGGACAGTCTCCATTCTTATTGACCTTTAGGACTGGAGGCACCAACAGTGGCTTTGTTGTGACTTTCCTTTAGGGAGACTGTCCCTAATGATTTCTAACTGCCAGAGACCCACATTGTGAAGTCACTGGATTCTAGAGCTGGAAAGGTCCTCTGTTGCTTATCTTATCCAGCCCCCAGACTCCAAACTGAGCCCAAAGAGATAGGCCTCTGTCCCATTACACAATCCCATCAACAACGTCAAAGAACATTTACTCAACACCCACTAGTGTGTGACATTTGATGTCCAAATGTAAGTCAGAGAAAGCAGAATCCTTTAGGGGTTATATGGATCCTCAGGAAGAATTTCTCCAAGCATACATAACCTGGGATGCAATATCCAGGTGTGTCACCCAAGATTCCTTTGTATTTACTTTGTATATGTTCTATATTTAATTATATGTGTGCATGTCATTTCTACCCAAGAGATTCTAAGTTATTTAAAGTCAGGAGCTGTTCTCCTTTTATTTTTATATTGCCAGCCCTTAACATAGTGCTTGTGACATAGAAAACACTCAATGAATGCTTTTTGACATTGTAAATAAAGACAACTTTGATGGACTTAAGAATTCCCATTAAAGTAATAACCAACCACAATTCCTAAGGACTGATGATAAAACACTGCACCCACCTCCTGCCAGAGTAATGATAAGCCCACCATGCAGAATGAGACATACCTTTTAAGATGTGGCAAATTGTGGATTTGTTTTACTTGACAATACTTGTTACAATATTTTCACTTGAAGAGGAGGGATTTGAAAAGGAGAGAGAAACTAGTGATAACATAGCCAAAAAAAAAAAAAGAAAAAGAAAGAAAGAATAAAGAAAAACATGAGAGGGACCTGGAGACATTTTTTTAAATTGTACAGAAGAGAATATACATTCAGACAAGCAGTACAAGCAGGACAGCTATGAAAGTAACATGTTAAATTCATTACATACCTCAAAAAAATTTTTTTTGGTTACATTTTGAGTTCCAAGCTGTCTTCCTCCTTCCCTCCCAACTCAACATAAGAGAAGGTCAACATTTGATATATATATATATATATGGGCAACTACACAATATATCCATGTTCCATATATATTCCATATATCATTTCTTTCTCTGGAGGTGTATAGCATTTTCCTTCATAAGTACTTAGTAATTGATTTGAATGATCACATTATTCAGAGTAGCTTAGTCATTCACAGTTGAACAATATTGCTGTTACTATATACAACGTTCTCTTGGTTCTGCTAGTTTCACTCTGCATTATGTCAGGCAGATCTTTCCATGTTTTTTCTAAAACCAACCTACTCATCATTTCTTATAGCACAGTAGTATTCCATCACATCATTATATACTTTTTAAAAAACATATTGTACATCAGTGGTATAAAAATCAAATAGAAACAATAGCCACTAAACTGTACATATGGATCCCTGTGGACTGAGAAAACCACATATATAAATATAAAATTTTTACACAGAAATGTTTTCCTCTTTTGGTGTTTGTTAAATTAAGTATTAAAAAATAAAATTTATTTTAAAAATAAATTAAAAAGTGGAAAGAATAAACAAGTGAATGATAGCAGTTTATAGTCTATATTCTCAAGCATGATTTCAAGGAATAAATTAATACATATTCTTCTTTACTTCACTGGTAACATAATGGAGTCAGAAGGACATCATCTACTCTGATCCAGTCAGTGATAGGCTTATTGATGAGAATAGAAAAAAAGTTATTTAAACATGTTGCAGCCCAAAGAGGCCAGACCTGCTCCTGGAAGAAACACTTTTATGAGATCTGTAAACGCAATATTAGAATTCTTCCATTATTTTCTTGTAAAAAGACAATGACAATAACAACTCTGATTGGCTATAGGATGTTGTGATTAAGTTCCTCAAGGACAAGGTACTGTTTCATTTTTGTATCCCCAGGTACCTATTACATAGTTGTTTAATGCATTTATGTTGAAATGAATTGAATTGTTAAAATACAAGGACTATAGGTGATGAAGTTGCTCAGTAGTTAATCTTAGTGGGCTGGCCCAGGTCTTTCCAGAGACAGAGAGCCTCTAGGGAAAACCTGTGACAATGACTGGTTGGTTTGGTGGGTTTTGGTAGTTGAGTTTTTTTTTTCCTTGAAGATATGATCATGCATCACTCTTTCCTCATATTTTCTTAGAGTGCTTTGTCTGCATCTCTCTTTTCCCCTGATGATATCCAATCTTATGGTATATTTATTTGAATATTTGGTAGGCAGTTAGGTGGCACAGTGGATACAATGATAGGCCTGGAATCAGGAAGACCTGAGTTCAAATCCAGCTTCAAACACTAGCTGTGTGTGACTTCTATCTTCCTCAGGCTCCTCAATTATCAAATGGGGGTCATAATAGCATCTACCTCAAGGGGTTGTAGTAAGGATCAAAAGAGATAACATCTGTAAAGTGCTTAGCACAGTGCCTGGTACCTATTAAGTACTTAATAAATGTAAGTTCCCTCCCTCCCTTTGTTATTTATCTGTAAGCTCCTAGAGGGCAGGACTTATTCTTCAGTAGGTCAGTGGAACCAACATCTCATACTATTTTTTATCTCTTCATCTCACCTGCCTAGTACAATACCTATGCATATAACAAATTCTTAAATAATTAGTATTGTTTTGTCATTGAAAAGGATAATGAAAACAGAATCTGGAATTGTGGGGAACTTCTTCAGTATTCCATATGTTATAGAAACACCTCTGCAGAGAGCAGTGCAGTTCCTCCATTCACTTGTTGGACAAATCTATTGGTCTGCATTTTTTCTGGCATGGCATGAGGAATTCAAAGGAAAGAAAAAAAAAGAGCCAGTACCTTCCCTGAAAGATCTTCCACATAAGAAATAAACAAAGGCAAAAAATCAGAAAGGCTTATACGGCTATAATCACAACTTCAGAAGTTGGAGCAATATGTTGCCTGGTTCACCTTGGCAAGCTCTTTGCCTTAAAGGATTTCATTCTCAGGAATATTTTGAAGACTGTGGAAAGGTTATAGGCCATCTCTACAGGGTTGATTCCCTCTTGACTATAATGAAGGTAGACATACCTTCCCTACTCTGAGGTGCTGTGGAAATGTGGACAATTGGCCTGGCCCAAAAATGAAGAATTGTTGTTCAGTTGACATCTGACTCTTCATAACCCTGTGGACTACACTGTCCATGGGGTTTTCTTGGCAAAGATAGTGGAATGGTTTGCCATTTCCTTCTCCATTGGATTAAGGAACACAGAAGTTAAGTGACTTGCCTAGGGTCATACAGCTAGTAAGTGTCTGATAGTGGATTTGAACTCTTTCTGACTCTAGGCCCATGGCTCTATCCACTGAGCCACCAACTTGCCTCAGAAAATGAAGAACACCTGAATTCAGATCTCACCCCTGATATATATTGATAGTGTGATCCTTGGAAAGTTACACAGCCTCCTATGTACCACTCCCTACCTCATCTTCCCCTTCTCTAAGAGGATGTCTCAGACAAGTTGCATTTGTTGAGGGAATTCCTCACTGGGAAGTTGCCTACACAGATAAACTCACAGATAAGGACCAAAAATACCAAAGCCCTTAATGTTTTGTTTTGTTAATAATGTTACTTTGTCAATAATGTTGTTTTGTCAATAATGAATGTGTTTTTTAAATCAATGAAAATGTTGAGATAAATTTCCTTGAGAAGGAAGATCATGGGGTTCAGACCAGCTAGAGAGTCAAGTGAAGCCAGACTTCAGAAGGAGATTGTTGGGTTGGGGAAATATCCTTAGACCATTAATAACATTAAGAAGATTGGCTTGAGATTATTTTATTATCAATTGTCTCTGACTGTCCCCCATATTGGAATGTTGTTCCACCTTCTACAGAAAGCTTTCTCTAACTCCTCTGAATTCCAGTGCCTTCCTTCTGTTAATTATTTCCTATTTATCCTGTATATTGCTCATTTGGAATATATTTGTTTCCATGTTGTTTCCCCCATTAGCTTGTAAGCTCCTTTAGGGCAGGTATTATCTTTTGCCACTTTTTGTATCCCCATCACAATGCTTGGCACATAGTAGGCACTTAATAAATGTTTATTGATTGATTGATTGGAAATACACTTAAATGAATTTCAGGACCAGCTTCCTGTGCTTTGGTAGGATTTCTGATATTCCAAAGGAAGTAAATCTCTTCTCAGCAGATCTTTGGTTTTCCCATAAATTAAAGGGGGGTAATAATGATCTATTTTATAATATCTACTTTATCTTTCCCCTCCTCACCCTGCTTCCTTTCCATCCACAAAATTATTTTGGATTTGGATTCACAAAGCATGTATTTTGTATTTACTTATCATGTTGTTTCCCCTCTGGTACAGTATGATTCCTTGAGGGCTTAACGCTTAAGCACAGTGCCTGGAGCATAATAGGTCCTTGATAAATAATTCTTGACCTAAGGGTAGGGACTTTTGTTTTTGTCTTTGTATCCCTAGCATCTAGCACAGCGCCTGACCCTGGACACTTAGTAGGCATTTAATAAATGCTTGTTCAGTTGAATTGTATTGAATTACCTCAGTGACTTCACTTTCCCCTACCTAGCCTGGGCTTCATGACCCACCATTTATAAACCTCCTTCTCTTTACATTAGATCATTCCCTATGTTATATCAGTCCCCAACTCTGTTTTACCAACACTCACTTTTTCCACCACTGTCCCTGTTTTCCTAGAGCAGTTGGGAGGAGATGAGCTCACATATATAAAATTGCCTTCTGATTAACTATAAAGTTGTATAAAAAAGGGTAAGAAGACATAAGACACAAAAAACATTTTAATCCTGTCACCTTCACCAATTAGTTATTTACTATTTGAACAAGATGCTGTTATAGTGGTAACCTGGCTTTACTTTGGGCTGTTCTCAGTCCCTAGTTTTCTGGAACTGGGAAAGTCTGGAGGTGATGTGAGGGTACCTTCCTATAAACACTTTCACAGTTAGTTAAGATTATTCAATGCCTGTGTATGTGTGCTAGGACTATGCTGGAACAATGTTTTCATCTATCCATAATGGGAAGGTTATATAGATATATCATCTATCTCCACACACTTTGCAGGCAAATAAATTATTACAGGGTTTCTTTAAAAAAAAAAGTGGGATCTGTTCTTATAAAGATATTTATCAAAACATGTGTTTAAAACCTCTATGCCTGATCTTTAGCCTCCTAAATAATTACTTACCAGTTAAGCTATATATAACTGTGGAATGTCTCTTTTCCTCTGGAGAAAAACCATCTGGAAAAGGTAATAAGAGCTGACACAATGAGGACAGAGGCACTGGAACGTTAGATGGAGGAGTTAGATAGAGGAGTCTCTCTCTCTTTCCAGGAGCTAGGGCATAGTCAGCAACTAGCTAACAAAACCTTGGAACTTTGCACCTACCTTGGCTATACCTCACTGATAGCATTTATTGATGGCAAAGCAGGTTTCTTTCCTGTGCTGTCATCACCTGAGGGCTTAGGGCTTCTTCTTGTGGCTATAGCCTTGAGAATATGGTATTTTCAATTATCTCCAGTAATCCAGGAGGGCCTACATCAGGGTGATGGTAGTATCAGAGGAAAGAAAGGGGCACTTATGAGAGATGTTACAAAGGTAAAATTGACATTGTCAACAGATTGGCCACAGGGATGAAAGAGATTGAGGAGCTGACAATGATAACTAATTTGGGAGCCAAAGTGACTGGGAAGCTGGTGATGTCCTTGATCCTAAAAGGGAAGTTAGAAAGAAATAGGTTTAGGGAGAAGGATGATGAGTTCACTTTTGGACATATTGAGTTTAAGGTGTCTATGAGACATGCAGTTCAGTTCAGTTCATGCAGTTTCAATAGGAAGTTAGAACTGGGAAACTGGAGGTTAGGGGAGGTTAGGGCTAGATGGATAGATTTGACAATCATCTACATGAAGATGATGATTGAATCCATGAAGGTGAGGGGATTACCAAGTGAAGAAGTATAGGGACAGAAGAGAAGAGGAAGATTGCCCTGGTTAGCAAGCATAGCTTGGATGAAGATCCAGCAAAAGGGGACTGAGGAGTACCAGTATGCTCAAGTGGCTCTTTCACAAAGGCTCTACCTAACATGCAAAAGCCTTCTTCTTGGTCCTATTTATATTTCATGGTTACCAGTGCAGTACTTGGGCTCCATATCTATCATCCCTCTTTCTCTCATTGGCTACTGATAGATTTAGAGCTCGAAAGGACCTTAGAGGTTGTCTAGTTCAACATTTAACAGATGAGGAAAAGGGAACAGCAGTGGATAAAGCGCTGGAGTCAGGAGGACCCAAGTTCAAATTTGGCCTCAGACACTTGACACTTAGTAGAGGTGTGACCCTGGGAAGGTCACTTAATCCTGATTACCTCACCAAAAAAGCAAAAACAAAAAACAAGCAAACAAAAAAAAATAGGTGAGGAAACTGAGGCCAGGAGATGTCAAATGATTGTCCAAGGTCATACAGGTAGTATCAGGGAAAGGATACAAACCCAGGTCTTGACTTCAAATTCAGCGTTTTTCTTGTCATGCAATATATCCCATTTTCTGATTACATATTTTGTAGATGATACTTTCCATTAAGTATTGCAACAAGTCGCTGATAACAATATGCTCTGAACAGTCTTCACACACATTTGCATTAATGGTGTGAGAATATTTTTCTAATCTGACTTTACTTGTCTCCCTATTTAGCCTGGACCTCACAGCAGGCTATTTAATTTAATAATAAGGCCTTCTTCTACCATCCTGGTGACCTTCAGCTGTGCCCTTCATGTCAACCCCCTGCCCTGGGTTACCAACACCTACTTTTTCTGCTACTGTTCCTATTCTGTTAGAGACAAAACACAAAAAATGCTCATAGATATGACCCATTGCAAACTCACTCACATTTCCACTAGGTCTTCTCTGTGCTCAGTAATCTTTCTATTCATTCCTTGTTAATAGCAATTGTACCAAATTCCTCAAGTTAACAATCTCTCTTTCCTTTTACATCTTTCTATTTTATTGAGACAGTATAATCTATTGAAGGAATAGCATCATTTTCCTGCCTTTTCATCTCAAAGATTTAGCATTTACACATCTTCCATCTTGATTCAGTGGAAGAAATGGCCTTCCTCCTTTCCAATCCCAAGCCTTTCAGATCTTCTTGATCTTATCCCCTCCTATTTCCTCCAGGACCTTCCTCTGCCAATTATGCTATACCTCCTATTCTTTAAAAAAAAAAACAACAACATTTATTTTGCCTGGACTTGCGATTTCATCAGCATAAGGAACTTTCTTAACTGATGCAGCTTGGCATCAGGGTCTATAACATTGACACATATTGGTTGCTTGAACCTAGACAAGTTATTAACCTCTCAATGCCCTGAGGCAAATCTCTAAGACTATAAATTATAGAAAACTGAAGATCTGCATTGGTGGAGGGAGTTTCTAGGTCAAGAGGTCCCTTTACCAAAGAAATCACAGATCCAGACTACACCAAAAAATGATTATAATTAGTGTAAACTTCTGATTTTTTTTTGTTTTTTGATTTTTGGGGGTTTTTTTGGCGAGGCAATTGGGGTTTAATGACTTGCCCAAAGTCACACAGCTAGTAAGTGTTATGTGTCTGAGGCCAGATTTGAACTCAAGTCCTCTTGACTCCAGGGCCAGTGCTCTATCCACTGTGCCACCTAGCTGTCCCCTTGCTTTATTTTTTTTAACTTTGCATTATTTTGTAAAAATCCTTCCATATTTCTTTATATTTCTTACGGTTGTCAATCTTAATTTCATTATATTATTCCATTACATTAATGCTACACAATTTATTTTACCATACTCCTACTGTTGGGCATTAAGATTGCCTCCAGATTTACTTAGTTTGAATTTTTATTGATATCTTTTTGGTTTTTACATCACCTACATTTCCCAGTAAGTTTCTACCTTAGAGAAACTTATAACAAGATTTTTGAAAGAAAAAAATAGTTTAAAAAAACTAACGAACGCTTCAACCAAATGCGACATTTTATATCGCATTACATACCCATAAACTCTCACTTTTGCCAAGATGGAGGTAAGGTATCTTCTTATATCTCTTCTTTGGGGCCAAGTTTGGTCATTGTAAGTTCACATTGTAATTAACCACATTCAGCTTTGAATACTTTGTTACTGATCTTTTCATTCACATTGTTGAATATATTGTTCTCTTAGTTCTGCTTGCTTCACTTTCTATTAGTTCATACAAATCTTTCCATGCTTCTCTGGAGCCACCATATTCATTTTCTTGTACCACAGTAATATTCCATTACATTCAGGTACCATAACTTGTTTAGCCACTCCATCAGTAGACATCTACTTTGTTTTTAGTTCTTTGCTACTATACAAGTACTGCTATAATAATAATAATAACTAACATTAACATATAATTTTATGATTTGCAAAGCCCTTTACATATATCATCTCATTTTATCCACACAATAATCCTGTTATGAATATTTTGGTGTATATAGGGCCTTTTGCTTCCAGTTTTTTGCAATTACAAATAATATTACTATAAATATTTGAAAAGATACCTCTTTTTTTGTAATACTTGGGTTATATTCTGAACAATGGAATTGTTGGGTTGAACCTACTAGGAAAAAGTATATAATTATTTTTGTAACTTTTGCTGCAAGCTTTGCCAGAATGCTTTCCAAAAAGTTTCTAATACTATGCAGCTCCACCAGCAATGACTTAATATGGTCGTTTTTTCTTAGTCCTTCCAGCCTAGCTTTGAGCTTTTAATTGCTTTGTCGACTTTAGATCTAATATAATACTACAAGATTATTTCATTTGAATCCCTTTGATGAATAATGAGGTTAAGCATTTTAAAATATATAACACACACACACACACACACACACATATATATATATAAGTGATAATTAACTGTTTGTATTTCCTTTTGGAAACTGAGGTTTCAAATCTATTGATCATTTGTTATGCCATCCTTTTCTTGTATCTTCAGTCTTTCTTCTTTACTGGCCCCTTCCTCTCCTTATCCAACATTTTCAAGTCTCTCTTACCTAAAAACAAAACAAAACAAAACAACCTTCCTGTAATATCTCTCTCTTTCCTTTTATTTTCAAATTTTTCCAAAGAACACTTGTATGTATTACATTGCTTCACTTCCATAATTTCTGATAAGCTGTGCACTTATCCAAGTGTACCCTTGGTCAGGGCTTCTGATTACTTTTTGTAATTAGCATGTATGTAGATTTGTTTCATGAGACAGACATTCATAAAAGCACACAGCAAAATGGGAAGTATTTATGGATGACCCACTCTGTACTAGTTGCATTAAAAAGTAGAATTTATCTTTTAATAAATATGGCAGAATCTATGCATTCAAAGGCAGGCTGTCCTTCCATCTAGTTATCTTGGGATATTTCACATTTTTAATACTCTCAAAATATTCCTGGGACTGTCTTTTAGTATTGCTTTCTCAGACAATTTACTAGTTATAGAACAAAATAAGTCATATTACTTTATAGTCATAATTTTTAAAAAACAGAAGTGTCATTATTCAACTTGATCATCCAGCTTAGTCACCAGACTTGGGTCTAAATAACTTTTGGCTGTTTAAAAAATAAAATATTTCCTCAAAGGACCAATATTTTCTACCATTGAGAATAATCCAAAGAATTTAATGGAATCTGAGAGTTACAAAGAACTTAGAGGTCATCTAGTTCACTGCTTTATCAAAACATGATTCCCATTGATATCATTCCCAACAAGTAAGTTATAATTCAGTCACTACTTGCACGCTTCAGTGACATGGGACTCACTATCCAAGTAGCCAATTCCAGCCTCTCTAAGGCTTAAATATTAAATATCTCATTTTTTTCTCACAATAACCCTAGGAAGTAGGTTATTATCTTGATTTTACAAATAAAGAAACCGAGGTAGACAAAGGTTGTGATTTCTTCAAGGATATACAACTACATGTGTGTGTCTGAAGCTGCATTTGAACCCAGGTCTTCCTGACTCTAGGCACAGTCTTCTATCTACTATTCCACTTAGCAACCCAGCAGGTTTAGTTATTATCCTAACAATGCTATGGCAATAGTCACATTGGTGAAATAATCACAGACAAGGTTGGAAAGAAACTTAGGAGTTATCCAGTACAGCCAATTTTCAAATCATTAATCTCCCAAAAGTGTCACCTAGCACCTCTGAAAGGTCTCCAATGACAAGGAATTCCCTATTGTGACATAGCACATGGTAAATAATTTGTTGTTGTTGTTGAGTAGTTTTTCAAATGTGTCCAGCTCTTTGTGATCCCATTTGGAGTTTTCTTGGTAGAGATACTAGAGTGGTTTGCCATTTTCTTCTCCAGCTCATTTTACAGATAAGGAACTGAGGAAAACAGGGTTAGGTGACTTTCCCAGGGTCACACAGTTAGTAAGTGTCTGAGGCTGGATTTGAACTCAAGAAGATAGGTCTTCCTGATTCTAGGTCCAGCACTCTATCTATTGTGCCACCTAACTGCCCTAGCAAGTACTTAGTTCACTTTAAGTAAAGACAACAAATACTTGTTGATTGAAACCAATAGCCTATTCCACTTTTGAACAATTTTCATTGCTGGGGAATTTTTCCTTATATTGAGCTGTGACCTCTGCCTTCTTATAGGCATCCTCTCCTTGGTCCTAGTTATTCACCCTACAGGGTTCAGCAGGACAAAACTAAATCCTTTTTCACTATCACTATCCCACCCCCAGATTTCTTGTCTTCAAGCTAAATTCCCCTATTCCCTTCAACTAATCCTTCCACTAGGGCTTCCAGGACTCTCCCTACCTTAGTTGCCATCTTGATGTGTTTCTCCCTTGTCAAAAAACTTGGAGCTCCAAACTTGAGACCAAGAAGAAGGAAGGAAGGACCAAAGAAAAATAAATAAAGTTAGATTATCATCTTGCCATAGGATAACTGGTCCTATCAAATATGTATTTGGATTTGCCATCCTGAACCTAGATTAGGTACCTGGAAATGGGAATGTGAGGTTTAATATTTAATTCAATTAAACAATCATTTAAGGTATACCTACTATATGCAAGACACCATACTAAACTCTGAGGATATAAAGATGAAACAAGAAACAGTCCTTGATCTCAAAGAGGTTACATTCTATAACTTCCATTTTAATTATCACTTCAGTTTGAGGGACATATGTTTTTGTATGAATTACATATGATAAATTTTCAAACCATTCATTTCTTGAAATCTCATATTAGAAGTTTCATGGGACCTTACTCTATCTAGTTCTAATTATCACCTTTGCTGATCTGGACATTTACTCCCAACTCAGATTTCTGCTCCAATTACTTGTTCTTCACCTTAGGTTTTTTTGTTTTTGCTTTGGTGCCAGGAAATGTAATACTTCTGCTCCACCTGTACAAAACATATGAGCATTGAGGTTTGGGGTTTTTTTTCAACTTTTTTAGGTACTGTTCTTAAAAAGATAAAAAAAATTCTGTAAGTACAACTTACAAGTTTCATTTTAGTTCACTTAGATTTGGTGCCCAAGGATAGCAACTGTAGGGCCTGTAAATAACCTAACCTAAAAGTTCAATAACAAAAGCCCACCTCTTATCTATGAAGCAATATAGTGGTGGTTCTTTCATGTAGAGGTGGAAGTCTCTAGGTCCTTTTCTCCTTTGGGGGGAATTCTTGGAAACACCCAGTCTCCTTATGGAAATTCTATTTCTTTGTGTCCTCTTTCCAAGGATGCCTCTGAGCATCTCAGTGCAAGTTTGTCAAATCAACTATTCTATATTATTGCTGCATAGTTTGGGGACAAAATCTGGTTCCTTATGGTGCTCAAGGCCATATAAATATGTTTTATTTTTATTTTTTAAGAACTTGTTATTTCTTTCTTTTTTTTTTTAGGCAATTGGGGTTAAGTGACTTGCCCAGGGTCACACAGCTAGTAAGGTATCAAGTGTTTGGTCCCAGGTCAGATTTGAACTCAGGTCCTCCTGACTTCAGGGCCAGTGCTGTATTCACTGCGCCACCAAGCTGCTCCCAAGAACTTGTTATTTCTAATTAAAACAAACAAACAAACAAACAAACAAACAAACAAACAATCTACACACATTTCTACCACCACCACCAAGAATAGAGTACACCCTAATTGCAACTATACAGGGTATCCCAAAGGTCTTCATGCAGTTTCAAGCTGTAATCGCTTTAATAGCTTACAAGGACATGAAGACTTTTGGGACATACTGTATAAAAATATTAATGGAAATGGATAGATAAATTAAGAAATCTGATGGAGAATTAATAAGAGTGAAAAGTTATGACATTTTATGAGTTGAAATTCATTTACTCAAATATAAAGAGATGCAAAGCAAGTTTATATTGATGATTAATAATAAATTTATAATAATAATTTAATTAAAAATAAGAATGTTCTTTATAGTATAATAAATTCCAGATATATGAGTTTGCTCATTATCTGGGTGAATTATCAGAAATATTTTCATATTTCCCTATGACACAATGACCAAATTTCTTTTATTTTTCTGAACACAATCAATCTTGATATCTGAAAGTAATTTATACCAATAGTCATGGAAACCATGTTCTAAGATTTAGATTAGAAACTAAAAATCTACACTGGAATTTTGAATCATATGTTTAAGACAATTCCCTCATCTTACTTGTTGCATGAGAAATTTACTTGCAGACCTCTTTTGCCAAACATTCGTTCACTTCTGCCAAAAAAATCTCTTAAGAACTCAGATCTGAGTTTCTAATCTATCACAGCAAGTAATTTTCCTAGAGTGCCCTATACTACTTAAGTATAACCTTCCAAAGTAACTGCTTCAAAAGGCACAGCAGTCTTTTGGATGCACCTTAAGGTGTTGTTGTTTTTTTATCTCATCAAATTATTTCATAGTTGTACCTCCTAATAGTGATAATGCTTAAGCCCATTGTTTTAATGAGAAGGAAAATCCAAAAAATACTTCATGCATTTATTCAGGGAATTATTATTGAAAGACAAGATGATATAATGAATCACATATGCTAAACTTGGAGCCAGGAGAACTGGGTTTAAATTTTATCTTTGATAATGACTAGCTGTGTCATCATAGGCAAGTCATTTAACCTCTCTGAGTCTCAGTTTCTTTATCTGTAAAATGGGAATTAGGGTACCTATAATACCTACCTCACAGGGATGTTGTGACACTCAAATGGGACAATGTATATATAGGATATAATTCTTTCAACTTGTCACTCACAAGTTAGCAGATTGAGTCCCCAGGGGGCAAATATTTCCAGGATCAAGTATTACTCTATAGGTCTAAATTCCCCAAACTGTAAGTCACAAGCCCCCAGGGCTAGTTCTCTCTTAAATCCATATTTGGTTCCCTACTCTGTTTCCAGAGGTCATACTCTTTGAAATTACTTGATTGCCCCTGGGTCTGTGTCTGTCTGTCTGTCTGTCTGTTGGTCTGCTGCTCTCTGCTGGATATAGTTTCTCCTACTGAACAAGTAACTGTATTGCAGGACACTAAAAATCTCCTCCTCACTACGTGCTATCTGTTAATAGAGGTGCAAAGCTGCTACCTATTCATACAGTGCTTCAACTCTGTCTCTCAGGATTGGCAGGCTTAGCTTTTTTTTTTTAATTTGTGGAATAAAACAAGCATTTCCATAACATAGTGTAATTTAAAAAAAAGATGATTGCACATGAAACTGCAACTCTATTATGTACAACTTTCTATTCCTTTTAAATATATAATAAAGTTATCATGTAAATTTTTTCCTTTTTTTTCCTTCCCTCCTCTCTCTGCAGCCCTAGAGATGGCTACCATTAGACACAAAAATGTGTGTATATGTAAAATCACTCTATACATACTTCTATTGATCAGTTCTTTCTCTGGGTGCAGGCAGTATCTTCCTTTTATGTGCTTCATAGGTGTAATTTTAAAAACATGGGCAATCTTTGGTCAGCCAATGACCAGTTGCCTTGAGAATTCCATCAGCGGAACCTCTTCATACTTGATAAAGGAACAACAGGATATAGATAAATTTTTTGTACTTAATTTAACACATGAATACCTTTTTACTTTTATTATTTATACCTCACTTTCTAAAGTTACTGCAACTTCTCTGGGGTTACAGAACCACCTCTTCCCCACTATACATGTAAAATGCTTTGCAAAATTTTAAGAACTATATAAATGTCAATGTAATGGGGGGAGGCTAGTGAGTATGTACAGTGCACTCAGCTGAAGTGATCATCACACAGAAGAGGATGGGGAGGCCACTTCTAGAAAGGCATGATGCCATGTAATAAAAGGAGCTTCGTCCTCTATTTGGAGCATGTGCAGTGAAATTGGCTCTAGTTGGCTAACCATCTAGTTAACAGTGCTGTCTATAAATCCAGCACTGGGGTGCATTTAAAAAGTACTACCCAGGCAAAGTAAGTCTCTTGGTCTAGCTCACTCCTGCCTGGCTGTGATGGGGTAAGGCAGGAAATCCTATTGAAGAAAAAGGCCATGGGTCTTTATTTCTCCCTATGGGGGCTTCTACCATATTGTCTGTGAAAGCATGGCCCTGCTATTGTTTCAGCCTCTATTGTGTCTATTCTTCCAGCTTTTAGGGAGATTATTGGAGACACGTATAACCTTGTGAACTTCACAAGCCCCAACTGGTCTGCTGACCCTTAATAGTCAGCCAGTAAACACAATTAGCTCTCTAACATTTATTATTTTTCTTTTTTGTTAGTTTTGCCAATCTAGTGGGTATGAGGTAGAAATTCAGAGTTGCCTTAATTTGAATTTCTCTAATTATTAGTTATATGGAACATATTTTCATATGTTTGTTGAAAGCTTGGTTTTCAGCCTTTGAAAATTGTCTGCTCTTATTCTCTCTCTCTCTCTCTCTCTCTCTCTCTCTCTCTCTCTCTCTCTGTGTGTGTGTGTGTGTATGTGCCTGTCTGTCTGTCTCTATCTCTCCTATCCAAATCTACAAGATCTCTAAAGCTACAGAATTTATATATATATTTGTATATGTCTATATTTATATATGTCTATAGATGCTACCCTTAGCTACATTGGATTTATTTGAAACCTTTTACTTTTATGTAATCAAAATTATTTATTTTATATTCTGTGATTTTTTGTATTCCTTGTTTTGTTATGAGTTCTTCCCCTATTTATAGATCTGAAAGGTAATCTTTTCCATGTTTCTCTAATTTGTTTATGATTTTTTTATGGAGGCTGGTAGGTGGCAAAGTGGATAGAGCAATGGGCCTCTACTCAGAAAGACCTTGAATTCAAATCCTCCCTCAGATACTTACCAGCCTTGCAACTTCTGCCTCAGTTTCCTCAACTGCAAAATGGTAATAATAATAGCATCTACCTCACAGGGTTTCTATTGATGAGAATCAAATGAAATATTCATAAAGTGCTTACTTAGCTCACTGCCTGGCATATAGTAGGCAGAGTATATAAATATTTATTCTTTCCCCCTTTATGATGTGATCTTTTATTTAGAACATTTATCCTATTATCTCCATTATCAACCTGCCTTAATTCCCTCCCCATTCCAACCCATCCTCCAATCAACCACCAAAGTTATTTTCCTAAACCTCAGGTCCAACCATGTCACCCCACCCCACCCAACTCCCATTCAATAAGCTCCAGTGTCTCTCCATCACCTTATAAAACCCTCTATTTTGGCATTCAAAACCTTTAATAACTTAGCCCCCTTTTTCATTTCCAGACCTCTCTTATATTACACCCCACTATATGTTTTTTAAATCAGTGACACTGGTCCCTGTATTTCTTGGCTCCAGGCATTTTCTCTGACTATCTCCCATACTTACAATACTCTCCTTCCTCAACTTTGCCTTCTGACTTCCCTGGCTTCCTTTAAGTCCAATTAAAATCCAATCTTTTACAGAAAGCCTTTCCCAATCCCTCTTAATTCTAGTGCCTTCACTATGTTATTTTCTATTTATCCTGTCTATAGCTTGTTTATGTATATTTGTTTGCACGTTCTCTCCCCCATGGAACAGCTAAGTGGCACAGTGGATAAAACACTGGCCTTGGAATCAGGATGACTCACTTTCATGAATTCAAATTCGGCCTCAGACACTTACTAGCTGTGTGACCCTGGACAAATCATTTAACCCTATTTGCCTCAGTTCCTCATCTGTGGAATGAGCTAGAGAAGGAAATTCAGAACACTCCAGTATCTTTCCCAAGAGATTTAACTGAGATGACCAACACCAACAACAAATATTTCCATTAGATAGTAAGTTCCTTGAAGGCAAGAACTGTCTTTTATCTCTTTTTGCATTCCTAGTGTTTAGCATAATGCCTGGCACATGGTAGGTACTTTAAAAATTTTGTTCATTGATTGGTTGATTTCGAGCTAATCTTTGTGGAACACCGAGCCTGAAGTCAGAAGATGAATTCAAATCTAGCCTCAGACCCTTATTAGCTTTGTAACGCTGGGCAAGTCACTTAACCCTGTTTGCCTCAGTTTCCTCATCTGTCTAATGAGCTGGAGAAGGAAATGGCAAAACAATCTAGTGTCTTTGCCAAGAAAACCCCAAATGGGGTCACAAAGAGTTGGGCATGACTGAAAAATGACTGAACAGCCACAAGAAGACATGTACCTGTCTGAAACAACTAAGTTCCACCTAGAGATGGATGAATCTTGCTTTCTCATGGTTCTGATTGCTCACCCTCCTTTTCTCTCTTTCTAGATTTAGACATGACCAGAGACCCCAAGAGAAGCCAGGCCCAACCTCCACAGCACAGCTCTACCTTCTACCAGTGAGTCTCTTTCAAAGCTTTTGGGGCAAGCTGGCCAAGGGGCCTGAGAAGAGCGGTGGCAGGGTAGTGAGGCCAGGGTGCCATTTATTCCACTGTGTCTGGGGGTCATGACTTGTGCCAGCAAGGGGAGATTGTTGGTAAATTTGGAGAGAGAAATTTCAACAAAGTGATAAGTTCAAAAATCCAAATTGCAAAGATTGAGGAGTAAGTGGAGAGGAAGTAGGGGCATCAGGTATAGATAGTTTTTGTTAGAAAGTTGACCAAGACAGGGAGGATCAGTCTTTCAGATCAGGCAGCATGAATTTGGGGGGTGGCGAATCTTATTTGGAATAATATGCAAAGAGAGAGACTGTTTGGGGATTGAAAGACTGTGAGAAAAAAATGAACAGTTAACACTTGAGCAAGTCCATTCCACTTATGAATAGTTCTATTTGTCAGGAAGTTTTCCTGACATCAAACCTCTTTGTAACTTCAATTCACTGTTCTGTCCTCTGGGGTCAAAGAACAAGTCTCATATATCTTCTGCATGAAACCCCTTCAAATCCCCAAAGGCAGCTATCATGTCCCCTCTAACTTTCATCTTCTGTAGTCTGAACATCCCCACTTCCTTCAACTGGAACTCATATGACATGGATTCACCATCAAAGTTGCCATCTTCTGAATACTCTGTAGCTTTTCAATGTCCTTCCTAAGTGGTCTCAGGGAAGTGAATACAATATTCCAGATGAAGTATGACCAGGGCATTGTATGGTGGTTATCTCCACCTCATACCTTGAAGTTATGCTTTTCTTGACACCCAAGATAACAACAGCTTTTTTTACTCCCAAATAACACTAAAGACATATGTTGAACTTGTAGTCCAGTGAAACACCCTGATCTCTGTCAGACAAACTACCACGCAACCATGCTTGAATGGATGACCAAGTACACAGGGAAAAAAATTCACATACTAAGCATTGGGGGATACAAATACAAAAGAGAGACTGATGTGGCTCTCCAGGGACTTGCATGTCCTCAGACTCTATATATAGGGAAACGATGACTAGGAAATAGTGAAGTCACAGGGATAGTGAGTGGAGCTATAAGGCAATGGAAAGATGTACGATTTTGAGTAGCAATGGGAGTGTTGATTTTATTATTGTACCCAGAACAAGAAGTGGAAGTATGAGGAGTTAGGGGAACCAATGCACAGAAGGTGTGGAGGAGGATAGTGAAGTGACTGGGATTGACTAGGTAGATATAGTGAACTCTTACATATCAGCACGTCCCCACACATGAGGTGTGGATCCCATTGGTTGGGTGCACAGAAGGAGTCAAGTCAAGTCAATAAGCATTTATTTAGTGCTTACTATGTTCTAGGCTCCTTCCTAAGGGGGGTACAAATAAAGGCACTAGCATTAAGGAGGATCAGAAAAAACCTTCTTGTAGAAAGTGGGAATTTAGCTGGGATCTGAAGGAATCCAGGAAATGGAAATGAAGAGGTGGGGAATTCTAGGCATAGAGGACAGCCAGAAAAAGTTCCCAGAGTCAGGAGATGGAGTGTCTTATGAAAAGAACAGCAAGACCTGTGTCACTACATCACAGAGTAAGGTATAAGAATACTGGAAAGGTAGGAAGGGACCAGGTCATGAAGGGCTTTAAAAGGCAGGAGTGCCATGACAGGAAGACGATATGATGAGGTGACTAGATATAGTGAACTTTCAACAACCAGCATGACTCCTCATCCTATACTTGTGAAACTATATTTTTTTAATCCAAAGATAATACTTAATATTTATCCATATTAAATTTCGTTTTATCATATTTAATGACTTTCATCCAGTGTGTTAGTTATCCTTCTCCCTGTTAGCTTTATGTTATGTGTAAATTTGGTAAACATGCCATCTATGCCTTTATCCAAGTCATTGATAAATTGTTAGACACCACACATCCTTAGGGATGTTAGTGTGTTAGACAACACACTGCCCTAAGATCCTCCTAAGAGAGGTCTATACATGAAACTGCTAATCTTGGTTAAGTACAGCTTGTATGTTTTTCTAAATTTTGACTATACACAAATTAAAAATAAAGGGCATATGAAGAAAGACACTATCTGCATCCAGAAAAAGAAGCAGTAGATAGAAGTATGTTTAGAATGATTTTACATATATATACCTATTTGTGTCTAAAGGTAACCATCTCTAGGGTTGAGGGGAGGGAGAGGGAAGAAAAAAAAGAAATTTACATGTAACTATGGTATATTTGGAGGGAACAGCACATTGTACATGGTAGATTTGTAGTTTCATATGCAATCATCTTTTTTATTGTACTGTGTTATGGAAATGCTTGTTTTGTCCTATGAATTGAAAACAAAATAGTTTAAAATTTATCTTTTAATATAATATAATTATATTTTGTTGCATTATATAATTATGTTATATTACAATAATATAATATATAATAATATAATTAAAATTTTCAGTGTATACTGAATCCAGCATGTTAATTCTATTTTATGTTTGCCTCTGAAACTTGGGTTCATTTAAAAAAAAATTTAGTTGACATTCTTTTCTTTTGTTTCTTTTGTGTCACTCTCACTAACCCTCCCATCCCCTTAATTCTCCTCTGCCTCCAGGAAAAAAAAAAGTCCTCCCAAGTAATAAATGAGCATTCCAAGCAAAATAAATACACATATTGGCTCTGTCTGAAGATGTATATCTTATGCTGCATTACTAGTACATTACCTCTCTGTCAAGAGATGAGAAGCTAGCTTCATCATTTTTCTAGAGTCATGGTTGGTCATTACATTGATCAGAGTTCTTAGGCATTTCCAAGTTGTTTCTCTTTATGGTATTATAGTCATTGGATATTCTTCTCTTGGTTACTCAACTCAGCCAATGTTAGTTCATACAAGTCTTCCTAGGTTTCTCCGAATCCATATTGTTCATTGTTTCTTTTTAGTGGAATGATATTCCATTACATTCATGTACCATAATTAATTTAGCCATTCCCCAACTGATGGTCACCCCTTATGCTGTTGTGCCCATACCCCCCCCAAATAAACCCATTATAAGGGCCCTCTTTTTCACCAAATACAGCCCTACTCCGTAGGAACATTTTCCACTGGAAACTTTTATTTCCCTTTAAGGGTGAAATCCATCTTCCAACATCTCCATCCCAGTCCCTCTCCCTCAGTGCTTTTACTGTTCTTTCCCCTAGCATCTACCCTCTCACCCGTTCTTGCTAAAAGACTAAAGAAATTATCCTCTTCTGCTCCTCTCTGGCCTAGATAGGGCTGCTAAGCTCCCCTGCCTCTAGCCTCCCTTCGCTCTGAGCAATTTCCCCTCCCATCGTAGATAAGCATTTTTAAAGAAGCTTAGCCTTTAGTCCAGAGTATTAATTCAGTTCCTCTTCCTTTCTCTTCTGATCTCTTCAGATCATTAGCTACTTCTACCCTTTTTCTCCATTGATGATTTTTACTCTTTTGTTTTAAAAATAGTCTATATACATGTTAGAGATTGAAATCATTGTTTGGTCTTTTCTAGATAAAGAGATACTTTTATGTTTCTTTTGTTTAGGTTATTTGCAAATTGAATATTTTGTTCACCTCTAGTGTTTTGTGTTTTGCAGGAAAATCTTAAGTGCCACTTTTGCTTAAGGTCTATTTTTTATAATTGATGATTAGTTTCAGTTTTGTGACTTCAGTGTAAGTCTGAGTTAATCAAATTACTGTCCATTTATAACTGAAAACTTTTTTCCTAGTTGTTTACAAAATTTGTTGCCCAGTGTTGAAATTGTAGAATTTAACTTCGAAAAGACTTGGGGTTTCAAGTATGGGTTTTTTTCTCTGGCAACAATCTGCAGAATCAAATTATACTTTGAAGGCAACAAGGGCATCAAGGTGGTCCAGTAGAAAGAGCACTGGGCTTGGAATAAAGATTCACATTCATGAGTTCAAATCTGGCCTCAGGCACTTACTAGCTGTGTGACCCTGGACAACTCACTTATCCTTGTTTGTCTCAGTTGCTCATCTATAAAATGAGCCAGAGGAAAAAAATGGCAAACCACTCTAGTAACTTTGCCAAGAAAACACCAAATGGGGTCACAGATACTTAGACATGACTGAAAAAACTGAACAATTCACTTGTTCAGAAAGATTATCTATCTATATGTTTTTAGCTGCCATGTGTAGACAATTTAAAAATTTGGTTCTTAAACAATTATCATAACTTTCTGTTTTGTCTCATGTTTTGGGGCAGCTAGGTGGAGCAGTGGATGGAGTGCTGGCCCTGGAATCAGGAGGACCTGAGTTCAAATTTGCCCTCAGATACCTACCACCTGTGTGACCCTGGGCAAGTCATTTAACCCTGTTTGCCTTAGTTCCTCATTTGTAAAAAGAGCTGGAGAAGGAAATGGCAAACTACTTCAGTATCTTTGCAAGGAAAACCCAAATGGGGTCACGGACAGTCAGACACAACTTAAAAAAAGACTCAGCAACAAGGTGGTTCAATGGAAAGAGCGCTAGGCTGCAAATCTGGTCTCAACCACTAGCTGTAATACCCTGCACTTAACCCCTGTCTCTCTCAGTTTCCTTAACTGTCAAATGGGAAAAGCAGCATCTATCTCCCAGGATTGTTTTGAGGATAAAACGAGACAATTGTAAAGCACCTGGCACGGTGTCTGAAATACAGTAGTGTTGCAGTCTAGGGGTGCTGGGAACTCCAAAATTCAAAGGTAAAAGGCATGGGACCTACCTTGAAAGAATTTGCAAGCCTTCTTTCAGTCAGAGACAAGGTTTATTGATCCTGTGGCCATGAAAGAAGGAGGATCCTGAAGGCATGGTTGTGGGAACAGGGAGTCTCTCCATGAATCAGAATTCCAGGATGTAGAGGGAAGGGAGAAAGTAAGCCTCAGGGAAACAAAAAGCACCTACAGTTTTCCCAATTAATTGGGCACACACTTCTGGATAGGACCTCTGTCTTCTATGCTGTGGAAGGTGTGCCTGGTCTGAGACAGCCTAGTAACTGTCTGACCCAAATGGAACTTAAGAGAATCAGGCTGGGTGTGAGACAGCCTCATAACTGTCTGACTTGAACCTGAACCAGAACCTAAGAGCTTTATGCCCGAAATGCATCTCCAAGCCTTCCTAGGTGCTTAGAGAGTGACCCCAACTGCAGAGCGAGAAACGGATAGAGAGGGAAGGCTTATATACCTTCTGGTCTTGGCTGGAGAAGGGCTTGAGCTTAGGCAGTTTCCGGGTCAGGAAACCATTTGGTCCTGGGAACCCCAAAATTCTAGGGCAAAAGGTGTGAGTTCTGCCTCAAAAGAATTCGATTCAAGCCTTCTTTTGGTCAGAAACAAGGTTTATTGTTTCACCAATAGACACGGGCAGGACTTTTAAGAATCAGCACATTTGCTAGATGAGACTTATCTTTTTTATAGGGGAAAAAGATTTGTGGGAAAATTTGAATGGGGTATAGGAGTGGCCAATAGGCTGGGGTGACCAGAAGGTAACAGAGGGGTCTAGATGGGATTAAGAATAAGAAATAGTCTGGAGTGGTCCAGAGGTAACAGATGAAGGGCTGGGCTGGGTCAGAGGTAACAGAGAATGAAGGTCAGAGGCAAACACCGGGGACCGGGCTATGCCGGAAAGTTCAGGGCGAGTTCAAACAGGGTGGGTGTCCAGGGCCTGTCATTACCCTGTCATTAGGGTAAATGCTTGTTTTCTTCCTTATTTCTTTGCATTCTGATGTTCTAGGTAATTATCTTAAATATTTTTTTCCATACAGCATAATGTCCTGATGTGTAAAATTAATCATATTTTTCTGCGAGAACCAAAACTCTACGTACATCTTATCCTGTCTTCAAGGTCAGTCACTTTGATTTAAATAGAATCAGTTCATTCTAAATTATAGCCTTTTGCTTCACTTCACCCAAATTTTCCACCTCCTTATTTTTAGAAGTCCAAATCTGTTATTCTTTTCAAAGCCTCTACTACTTTGGAGAAATTCTGTCATCGGTTCCATGTTGTCTACTTTGTTGTTTACTTTTATTATTTCTAATTTGAGAGACCAACCTAATTCCATCCTATTTTATCCTTTTAAATTTTCTTTTGAACATTTCTAGAGTTTCTTGCTATTTTTCTTTGATTTCCAGAGATTCCACAGAATTCTTTTTCAGTAGGGATATTTTGTTTCATTTTCCTTTGTAATACTTGTTGAATTCATTTTTTCTTGTTTTTATGAGTGACATTGTTGGACACCTAATTGGAATCTAAGCCTTCTCTCTTGGATCTTTGGGTTTCTTCCTTTGAGAATTACCTGCTTATATCCTTAGATAATTTTCTAACTCATTTTGATTTCCCTGTGCTGTAGGTGAAGGACATGGTAATCTCAACAGCCAATGGGATGGCAGCTGTGAGGTACAAATCACTGGGAATGCCTGGGGTCCTCTTTTCCCCCTGGATCATGATCTAAGTCTGATCTGTGGGCTGTGGGTGGAGAGACCTCTGCTTGTGCTGATTAGAGATTCACTCCTGGATTGCCTAGAACGACAGGATCAACAAATATTTCCCCTGAGAGTGAAAGCACAGCAGAGAGGCAAGTTGGCTTTGAGGGGGTTAGGGCAAGGCCCAATCCCTTCACATAGTCCTGGGCCCTGTTGCCTAAATACTTCCTGCTTATATTTATCATTTCCCTCTTGCTCTGTGCTCCAAAGACAGAAAGAAAGTAGGTCAGAAATTCTTAACCTTTTTGGTATCATGAACCCATCTGGCATTCTGAAGCCTATTTATACTTTCCCAGAAGCATGGTTTTGAAGTAATAACATAAAATATATGGGATTATTAAAAAACCCAAATCTATGGAAAAATAAAGTTATCAAAACATTTAAAAAAAAACCACCTGGCAAAGAATTGTAAATTGAGGGGATGCCCATCAATTGGGGAATGGTTGAACAAGTTGTGGTATATGATTGTAATGGAATACTATTGTGCTGTAAGAAATGATGAACAGGCTGACTTCAGAAAAACCTGGAAAGACTGATGCCGAGTGAAGTGAGCAGAACCAGGAGAATGTTGTACACAGTAACAGCCATGTTGTGTGATGACTAACATTGATAGACTTAGCTCTTCTCAGCAATGCAAGGATCTAAGGCAACTCCGAAAGTCTCATGATGGAAAATTCTATCCACATCCAGAGAAAGAACTAGAGTTTGAATGCAAATCAAAGGATACTATTTGCTCTTTTCTTTCTTCTGTTTTGTTTTGTTCAGTTTCTTCTTTCTTGTGATTCCTCCTATTGGTTCTAATTCTTCTTTACGACATGACTAATTGAAAATATGTTTAATAGGAATGTATATGAGATTGCCTGTATCAGATTGCATGTTGTTTTGGGGAGGGAGGTGAGGAGGGAGGAGGAGAAAATTTAAAACTCAAAAGCTTATGGAAGTGGTTGTGAAAACTAAAAATAAATTAATTAATTAAAAAAAAACACACAAAATAACAAAGTCATGGATCCCAGGTTAAGAACTCCTGCATTAGGGAAGTTTTTCCAGGGGTTTGTCTGATTCTGTCCTAACAGCCTTATCCTGACTCACCAGTTTATTAACTCCTTGGATAAAGACATTAACGTCACCTTAAGCAGAGATGTCTCCCTCAGTGTTGATGAAGACTAATATAATTTATATTGTATAACATTTATATTATCTTAATAATATTTCACAATAGCTTGACTCTAGTTTCCCTCCTTCCCTTTCTCCACTTCCTGCTTTGCTCTTCTCTCACACAAACACATCCTTGAGATTAGGAATCTTCAACCTTTTTGATTTGGGGATATGGTAGTCCTGCTAGTTCTGAAGTCAGTGTAAACCCCAGGGGGAGAAGACTGACTCCAGCTAAGTTTCTAGTGTAGTCTCTCTCCTGTAGGCATAAAAGTCCTTCCCATCTAATTGTTTTTTAATTATTGTGTCTTCTGAACCATTCACTCCAACACACACTACTACACTTCCATACCTTCATGTGGCCATGTAGAATCAATGTTTTCTGCCTCTTTTGGAGTGCTAGAGAATCAAAGTGAATTACTGCTGTGAAGGAACTATGCAGGGGCCCCACCACCCAGATTCTGAAACACAAGCTTGTGAGGTTGGTAACAGTGACTATGACCAAAAAAGTGGATAGGCTAGGTTTGGACAGTTGAGTAGGAGCTCTAATTACTTAAATTATCTCATGCTATTTCATGAGACTTTTACCTTGTATATTAAGTTTTAATTATTCTGATTTGGCACAATTTCCTTTTTTAAAGGTTTTTTTTTTTTAAGTAGAAGCATGTGGTAGGAGTGTACTCTATTACGCTGGCAATCATGTGACTCTTTCACATAACCCATGCATTGTATAGGTCATTACCTCTACAGGGAAAAAATTTCTAATTCTTCCAACTAGGAGTGATCCCTCCCTCCTGGAATTATACATTCATTTTTAAAATTTAATCTCACCTATGAACATCCTAACTTATATAAATTATTTTATATACTTTATCTTCCTACTGTATTGTAAAGTACTTGAAGTCAGGGACTATGGTATTTTTCACGTATATACATATATCCCCATTGCATTCCCTACAAACAGTGTATACTTAACAAATACTTGCGGAATTGAATGGCTAAAGGAATCTATACAAAACAGGTTTTCCGAAATATAAAGCTATTTTGAACGAGGGTTAAGTGGAAAAGGGATGATATAATCCAGAGAAAAGGCTAACAGAGAAGTATTGAATGCTGAAAATAGAAGGTGACAATTAGCAAATATATTGCATGATCTGGGGCAGGGGCAGAGAGGGGAAACTCAAGTATTACGGTTCAGTGTTGTGGAGAAAGGATAGTTAATCATTTTCCCATGATTTTCATACAGCATGCCCTTAAAGACCCTCCACTTCCCTTTCTCTGGCTCTGAGAGTACCAAGCATATCTTTTATTTTAACATGATTTCCATTATATAGCAATACTTGGAAAAGAGGTGTCTCCTCTCTTTATGTCCCCTTTGGCCTCTTCGGATAGAAACATCCTAGTCTCTTTCAAACTCTTTCCCCCATTAGAAGTTAAAAAACCAACATTCTGACTTGTTAATTTACCTACCATATAGAGTTGTTATAAACTGGAAAGTGCTATGAAAATACAAGCTATTATTAGTAGTAATATCCTTAGTAGACTTCATGAATAATAATAATTGTATAAAATTAATCATCTCCTATAGTTTGATTAGTATAAATCAGTTTATTTAGGCTCAAGCAATCCTGTTGCACTGACAAAAGTCCAGTTTCTAGACATAACAAAGTTAAATGACCAGAGCCCAGGAAGAGGACCAAGTACATTTGGCAATGTTCCAAATGGCAAATACAGGTGCATATTTCCCTTCCCCCTGATAGTATGCATTCACACAGAGAAGAATGTCACAGTTACACAGTAACATATGCTAAATTATGTTTTTCACATTCTTTTAGACACATGAGGAGTAACCATCTGTCCCAGCCTCACCAAAACAATGTATGATTCTCCATGAATTGGTGAAGGGACTGAGGTATGGAGTGGTTGAATTTCTTGCTCAAGTATGCAATGGGTCCCTATTCCAGGTCCCCATTCCACCCAGAGATAGGATGAAAGACAGCTGCAGGTGAGGGTCTCTGATGAAATTGGTGCCTTCTTTGACCTAACCCAGTAGGAAGAAGGATACTCAGTGACAGGTGTAGGCTGGGCCAGGACCAGGGATGAGTTAGACTGATTAGGGCAGGTTAAAAAAAAAGGCTTGGAATAGAGCTAAGGGAGCAGTCAGAGTTTTGTTTTCTTGGTCACCAGGTTTCTTGCATTCTCCTTGATATGGGAAGGCATTGTGTCCTCCAGATTATAAGCATCTTCTGGTTTCACAGGGATGTAGTAGTAGCCCATGATGGAAAAGACGAGACAAACAATAAGCAAGAGACAGGAAAACAAGATAAATTCAGCCCACTGTGGAGAGAAAGATAGAAAGAAAAAATAAATTTAAAAAAGACCTTAGGAAACATGTCAAGGTTCACTGGAGAATTGGGTGTATGGGCGCCATATTGCCACATACAAAGTCGCTCATAACAGAGATTTCTTGGGGAGGAATTCCAGAGAACTCAGGTCTGTGATGCTAATCATTTAATACAAAGATGGAGGTAATGATTATTAAAATGGACAAACAGTAAGTCTAGCTTTTCTGAGGATTAAGTCAAGCTAACCAGGCTGGTACTACAGTATAGGAGTTGCTAGCTAGGTATTAGAAGGAACTTTGTTTCATTCTATGATACGTAGTAGTAGGACCATGGGAGGATATGAAATCTGCCTTCTCTGGATATCTTAATGTCAGAACACCTGGAGTTAATTCCCAGCTCAGTGACTTTGGACAAATCACTTCACCTAAGTCTGTTTCCTCTTACGTAATACTTACATTAGCTGCCTCACTGAATTACAATGAGGCAAATGCTTTGTAAATTGTAAACTATTATATGGTTCAATATGTTAAAGATCTGTGATTGTCAGTGTGATATCAATGTAGATCACAACTTCTTATGACTTATTAGAGTCTTTTAGAGTTGTTGGTGAAGAAAAATTCATCACCCTATAGCCAACCTAGTGATGAGTCCCTGAACCTATCTAGGCTGGTCTTTGGATGACTGACATATAGTCTGCCATCAGTTCTTATTCAAAAACCTCATAGTTTGGTAAAATAAATCAGAGTTTATGCTTTGCTAGCATAGTCTTCATCACTCCAAGATCACCTATATGCGATGCTAAAATATCAGAATAGGACATCAATGAGGGAAAATACTGTAAGAAAATGTATACTCTTGCCATTACTTTTTATTAGTGAGAGGTGATCTCTGAAGGCTCTGACCTCACTGAATCAATAACTATAACTCATTCAAGGATCTCAAAGGATCAGAGCTGTGACTAGATGTCCATGGGAGAAGGAAAGGAAATGTTCTCAGTAGGTTCCCGTCACAGTGGAGACCCTCTCCTGGGCCCATTCTCCCTTCCACACCCCTCAATCCAAATTCTTTCAGCCACACCATGCTTCCCTAAAGATACATTGAAAAGTTCTTTTTAACTCTCCTTTTAATTCTATACTGATCCAAACATCTTCAAATGGCCATAATTCAATGCCTCAAAGATCAGTGATTTCTTCTTTCTGGGTATTCTCTTCACCATTGTGATTCACATGAATGAAAGGAGTTCCCACTGAAGCCTTTCAACACTTCAGTAGATAGTTTAAATAAGTTGCTAAGGCTACAAAAATTCACCACCTGATGACCATCTACTGTGATGAGCATCTCTGAACTTAAGTTGGTGCTTGGACAGCAGCCTTGGAAGTCATTTCTGGGCTTGTTTTCAAAGCTTCCCAGATCAGTAGCACCTGCCGAGTTTATACTATTGGAATAACCTTCGAGAACTCAGAACACCCTCCATACCATGATGATATCTCAGAGTAGGACTCCAGTGGACATATGAATGGATTCTCATATCTCTACCTAACTTCCACATAGATTCCTTGCCCCTACCTCCTACCCAATTCCTGTCCTCGTTGGTTGAATACTTATGGCAATTCTGAGGCATTCTGTGACCATCAACTTACGTGATTTTTTAAAAAGATAGCCCTTTCTCAGTTGTCTTTTGGGCCAATTTCATCATGTTTTCTAGCTACCTTGCTTGTTCTCATCTACACCTATGGGAGTCATTGTTCACTTCCAGTGACAGCCATAGCCCTAGTTGTCTACTTTCTAAGCAGCAGACATGCAGCCAAATTGCTTTGCAATATAGCATAATAGAAGGTGCCTAGGGGAATGGATGTGACCTGCTGTCATCATAGGACCCATACCTGTACCAAAGCGCTTGTCTGTGCCACAATAAGTACGATGATATTCCCCACAGCCACTGTCAGGAGCCAGGCTGCTTGTAGCACTGACTTCATGCTGAGGGGGGCCTACAGAAGATACAAAGAAGCTTGTAAACAGGGTTTCTCTAAGCCTCTTCATTTTCCCCAGGAGGTTTCCCACCCCTACTCCACTTTCCAAGAACCTTTTCATTGAATAAGGATTTATTAAATGTCTACTATGTATAAGAGACCATGTTAAGTTCTGGATACATAAAGACAAAAATCAAATAATCCTTGCCTCCAAAGAGTTTTATATTCTACTGGGATATAAACCTCTAAAATCAAGTAGTACCCACTAAGCTTAGCTATCACACCGGTTCAAGTACTATGGCTTCCCCCGAGTACATGAGTTGCTTGGTTCTGTGGTTATAAAGAGTCATTTGGAGCCAAGCTGCCATTCTAACAATGTCATAGGTTAGGAGCCTAAGGCCTAGGAGGAAGGAGGGCCTTGGCCTGTGTCCTATACCTTGTTAGGGAAACTCAAGAATTCAAATTAACAGCTCCCTGAATTATGCTCAAAGATTACTGCAGATGGTGATGGCAGCCATGAAATTAAAAGATGCTTGCTCCTTGAAAGGAAAGCTATGGCAAATCTGGATAGCATACTAAAAAGTAGAGATATCACCTTACTGACAAAGGTCCATATAGTCAAAGCTAAGGAAACCTGGGCACCACAGAATTGACACTTTCAAATTGTGGTGCTGGAGGAGACTTTTGAGAGTCCCTTGGACAGCAAGGAAATAAAACCAGTCAATACTTGAAGAAATTAATTCATGCTATTCACTGGAAAGTCAAAAACTGAAGCTGAAACTTAAATACTTCGGCCACATAATGAGAAGACAGGATTCATTAGAAAAGACCCTGATGTTAAGAAAGATTGAAGGCAAAAGGAAAAGGGGACAATGGAGGATGAGATGGATAGATAGTGCCATGGAAACACTGTACATGAACTTGGACAGACTTAAAGAGAGTGAAGAATGGAAGGGCCTGGTGTGCTATGGTCCATGGAGTCAGAGGAGGAGTCAGACACTACTGAACAACAAGAATCATGCTGCCCCTACCTCTGTAAATCCTTACCTGAGACAGCTTTGAAAGCTTGTCAGTCAGTCAATAAATATTTATTAAATGCCTGCCCAGCACTGTGCTAAGCCCTGGAGATACAAAGAAAGGCCAAGGGTAGTCCCTACCCTTGAGGAACTCTCAATCTATTGTGGGCAGCAACATGGAAACAGCTACAGACAAGCAATAAATATGATTAAAAAGGAAACAATCAACAAGGGGAAGGCACTAGAATGAAGAAGGATTGGGAAAGGCTTCCTGTAGAAGGTGAAATTTTAGCAGGGACTTGAAGAAAGCCAGGGAAGCTGACTTATTATAAACTAAAGATCTGCAGTTTCATGTACAATCTTCTCGTTCTTTTTTTACTATGTATATGAAAATGCCTATATTATTTGATATTTATTAAATTCAACTTAAAGATAATATTAAAAAAATACCTTACCTGAGCATAGGAGAACTCAAGCCCAGTGACAGAGAACATAACTTCGCCTGCAGTAACCAGTATGTACTGTGGTAACTGCCATGCAATGGACATTTGATTGGGTGAAATATCTTCAGTTTTCCATGCCTGGAGACCCTGATCAGAACTCTAAGCAGAAGAGGAAGACATATCAATCAGTAGTACTAGCAAAACACTTCTGGGGGCAGCTAGGTGGTGCAGTGGATAGAGCACCAGCCCTGAAGTCAGGAGGACCTGAGTTCAAATCAGGCCTCAGACCAAGCACTTGACACTTACTAACTGTGTGACCCTGGGCAAGTCACTTAACCCCAATTGCCCCAAATAAATAAATAAATAAATGAAATAACCAACAACAACAACAACAACAAAACCACACTTCTAATGTGTATCTTTTTTTTTCTTTTCTTTTATGGTAAGGCAATTGGCATTAAATGACTGTGCCCAGGGTCACACAGCTAGTAAGTGTCTGAGGCTGGATTTGAACTCAGGTCCTCCTGACTCCAGGGGTGGTATCCTATCCACTGTGCCACCTACTGTCCCATGTTGTTATCTTTTCAACCAACCCTATTAACAGTCTTCTCTTGCTTTTCATTATTTTCAATCTATTACTTTCAGGGCCATCATCAACAAAATTAAATCAAACTGAAGTCTATATTAAAAATCAAGGACACACCTTTCCTCACGTATACACAATTTGCCCAGCCCTCCATGACAAGAGCTTTGAATGGACCAAAACTAAACTGACCCTTTTGTAATTATTAGACAGCTACTTCATTTCTTATACTTCACTGGACAGGGGTTTCAAGGAGCCAAATGACCTGAGTCCTTTTGTTCAAGGCACATTTAGGAAGCAACAATTTACCCAAACAGATCCCAGACAGTAACACCGTTTCTAGGGGCTATGTTGAAACTAGGGCAAATTGTCTCACTTGAGTGTGAAGACTCAAGGTGAATTCCGATTTCCAACCTTCATTACACTTAGAACTATAAAATACCATCATTCTTTACATTCTCAGTCCTAAAAGTAGGTACAAACATACAGAGACCTCAGTGGGCCTTCAAGGGCTAGCCTGGGCAATGGATGTCTTACCCAATGGATGAGTACAATGGGCTTCTTGCAGAAATGATGACTGTAACATCTTATCTTTCTTGATTTGCTTACAGATTCTATCCTCTACTTCCAAGCAGCCTCTTTGGGTGAGGGGAAGTGAAGGTAAGGCAGACATAAATGAGAAGGGGGAGAGCTGCTTACATTAGTAATAGCAACTACATATGCTGCACCAAAGTCAAGTAGTCCCAGGTCCAAGGAGAAGTCCTTGTCTTCTGTTCTACACTGCACATGATGATATCTGGAGAAAGAACAAAAGAAGAACCTCAAATTCAAAACTACACTACGCCTCAAAAAATTGGACATCTCTCTCCCTCCCTCTTCTCTCTCTCTCTGTGATTTAAATAATAATGCAATAAAAATAAGTGATTTCTCTCTCAATGTGATTAAAATAATAATGTAATAAAAACAAAAACAATAACTGATTTAAGTGCAATTTTTTGAAGTGTGGAAATAATGACTACACTTCCTCACCTTGATGTAGAATTTTCACTGTCAAGGTACAAGGTTTTCTAAGTTAAACAAATCTGAGGGGTAAACTCAGTCTGGTAGTTGTTTAATGGACAGTAGATCTCCATGAGGCATTGCAGTAGGGTTTGTAAGTAGCTGAGGAGCTGCAGAAATTTGCTGGGCCTAGGAAGGGCAAGCCCTGGTTAATAAACCATCAAGATGTACAGGATTACCCACAGGGAATAGGTCACTGAATACAAGCTTTGCTTCGATCATAATTGTACTGCTTACAATTCGCCTCTGGTTTCTGGAGTAATTCCTGTCTCCTCATGTCTTTACAGGACTATGGGTATGCAGGAGGGAAAAATGGCGTGGACCTTCTCCTCCATTTCACTTGAATATAGGTGGGAAGAACATGATCTAAAAACTCAAAGGCCTGATCCATGTCCCTTTCCACACCTGATTACTCTGGATATGCCTCAAACTTCTACCTATACACATTACACATGTTTGATAAAATCTTGTTGAAGTAATTCCCATGAGGATAAGGCTCTTACTTTCCCCTTTCCAAGGTTTTGTAGCCAGAGATGCCATAGTCTTCACGAACACTGAGGGAGACATCTCTGCTTAAGGTGAGGTTAACGTCTTTATCCAAGGTGTTAATAAACCTGTGAGTCAGCAGAAGGCTGTTACGATAGAATCAGACAAACCCCTGAAAAAAACTTTCCTAATGCAGGAGTTCTTAACCTGGGATCCATGACCTTGTTATTTTTTGGTTTGTTTTTTTTTCAAGGGTTTTGATAACTTTATTTTCTATAGAATTGGTTTTCTTTATAATCCTATGTATTTTATATTAGGACTTCAAAAACATGCTTCTAAGAAAGTATAAATAGGCTTCAGAATGCCAGATGGGTTCATGATACCAAAAAGGTTAAGAATTTCTGACCTACTTTCTTTCTGTCTTTGGAGCACAGAGCAAGAGGGAAATGATAAATATAAGCAGGAAGTATTTAGGCAACAGGGCCCAGGACTATGTGAAGGGATTGGGCCTTGCCCTAACCCCCTCAAAGCCAACTTGCCTCTCTGCTGTGCTTTCACTCTCAGGGGAAATATTTGTTGATCCTGTCATTCTAGGCAATCCAGGAGTGAATCTCTAATCAGCACAAGCAGAGGTCTCTCCACCTACAGCCCACAGATCAGACCTAGCTCATGATCCAGTGGGGAAAGAGGACCCCAGGCATTCCCAGTGATTTGTACCTCACAGCTGCCATCCCATTGGCTGTTGAAGTCACCATGTCCTTCACCTACAACACAGGAAAATCAAAATGAGTTAGAAAATTGTCAAAGGATATAAGCAGGCAATTCTCAAAGGAAGAAACCCAAATGATCAAAAGGCATATGAAAAAAAATGCTCCGAATCATGAATAATTGGATAAATGAAAATCAAAACTATTTGATCACACCTCATACTTATTATATTAGCAAAGATAAAAAAAAAAGGAAAATGACAACTGTTGAAAGGACTGCAGAAAAATAGAGACAATATAAAAATAGGAAAGTCCAACCATTCTGAAATGCTATACCCCCCAAATTAATCTGTGGCTTTGATCCAGGATACTACTATTAGACCTAACCATCAAAGACATCAAAGAAGTAAAAGATCCCAATGCACAAAAGTATTCATAGCAGTATTTTTTCATTCCTTTTGTGGGTTCTGCTGCTCTAAACAAATTCTAGAATCATGGGGTCATTATTTAAAGGTATTTAGAGTAGTTTGGGGGAGAACTCAGGCAAGTCCCTGCCTTTACTCTGCCATCCTGGCTCCACACCATAGCAGTATTTTTTGTTGCATCAAGAACTAGAAACAAAGGGACTGCCTATCAATTGGGAGATGGCTAAATAAATTATGGTATATGAATGTAATAGATGAAGCATGACACCCACTTCCTGATAAAGTGATAAACTCAATGTAATTAATGAAACATACATTTTTGGACATAGCAAATATCCAAAGTATTGGATTTTTTTTATTTGAGGAGAGATTAGAATGGAAGTTCAGAAGTAAACACAGATAAGCAGGTCAGCTTTGAAAATAACATGTTGAATGTATTATATACTTTTTAAGAAAAGCAAGCTAGCAAGCTGAATGTAATAGAGACTTGTGGTTTCACATATAATCCTTTTCTCTGTTCTACTTTGTACCATGGAAATATGTGGAATTTTTTTCCCTCTCTTTTTTTGGGGGGAGGGAGGGTTGTTCATTAAATTCAGAGTAAAAAAAATCTTTTTAATCCTTTAGACTTAGCCATCAATAATTTATACTAGGGGAGAAGAATCATAAAAGCCATTCTGCCCAATTAATGAGCCCATCACCTCACTACATATGCCAGTCAACCTCACCAACACTCACCAGGATGCTGGAAACTCCACTTTGATCTGCACGAATGACCAAACTGTATCTGTTCTTCTCTTCCAGGATGTGCTCACTAGTAACAGACATGTTGTGATACTGTAGCTGGAAGTGAAAATGCTGGCTCTCTGTAGTCAGGAGCATTTTAGAATGGTCTGTTGTTTTCTGCAGAAAGACATAATGTGTTCAGGGTAAAGAGTCTTCATTGTAAAGTTGGACAGCATAGGTTTGAATCCAAATTCTATTTAGTGCCTGCACAGCTTTGGCCAAATCACATAACTTCTCGGGGTCTCATTTTCCTTATTTGTACATGAGGAGGTTGGAAGTGGAATCCAGATATCCCCAGATGATCTCTAGGGTCTCTTTTAGCTCTAAATCTATGATCTTAGGTAGCTATCAAATAGTCTCTTGCTACTTTTATGAGTAATTCCACAAGGGGTGAAGGACATGAAGACTCAGAAATCTTCACTATCATTATAGGTTTGAGTGAAGATATAATGAAGATAGCAATCCTTATTGTCAAAGTGGTGAATAGACCAAGAGTTCTTGACCTTTTTTGTATCATGGACCCCTTTGGCAGCCTAGTGAAGCCTATGGACCCTTTCTTTCTCAGAATAATGTTTTTAAGCACATAAAATACATAAAGGAAACCAATTATATTGAAATAGAGATGTATTTTTCACCATCCAAGTTCATGTACCTATGATTAAGAACTCCTGCTCTTAGAAGGTCAATGACTGGGAGACAGTTTGAGATCTTTGGCTGGGCCATTCTAAATAACCATGCTGATAATTGGGGATACTGTGCAAGTATGATCCCAAACTATCCTGGTTCCATCTCCCCCCCTCACCTGAAAGGGCTTGATGGGATCTAGAAAGAGAGAGTTGTTATGATAATCCATCAATGACACTTTTACTTCATCATCTGCTAGATTCAGAATCCTCAGGTAAACCTCTTTGCCTCCTGGCTGATGTGGGCTCAGTTCCTAAGAGCAATAAACAACATGCAAGAATCATAAGCAACAGGGGCAGCTAGGTGGTGCAGTGGATAGATCACTGGCCTTGAGATCATGAGGACCTAAGTTCAAATCCAGCCTCAGATACTTGACACTTACTAGCTGTGTGACCCTGTGCAAGTCACTTATACCCAAACACTCCCTCCCTCAAATAAAAGAATGGTAAGTATTTAGAGCTTAGTCCTGATCTTCAACTCTGCTTTGATATTTATTGGTTTAATGTATCATCCATGTGCCTAGCATTGGCATCATATACATTTATAGTTTAATCAGAATGGCTGGAAATGAAAAATTCAGGAAGATTTGAATTAGGCAGGCAGCATTCTGAAGTGGTTGGAAGACCTGGGTTCAAGTCTCACTTCTGTTAAGGTTACATTCACTAGCTCTCTCATCTTAGGAAAATCATCTAGCCTCTTTGAACCTCGGTTCCTTTGGAAAATGAGGATAAGTGCCAGTTTATAAACTGTCAAAGCATTATAAAGCTTGTCCAAAAGTCTTAGTGTAGTTTTAAACCATTAAAGTTTTTTTGGGACAGTGTATAAAGTAAATGATTCTGATGCCTCCTGTTGTGGAGGTAACCTTCAGTTCTCAAAATGATGACAGAGGAGCACAAGTTCTGACAGGTCCTATTAAGCTGGAAAGCCTTTGAGTATGATCCCAATAAAAGACTATACATTGGTCATCCAAGAAATAACCTAACTGCTTATCACCAGAAGTTTGGCCACCAGGTGATAAAAGTTAGGCCATAGCAATTCCTAAAAATCAACCACTAAAGTGCACATGATTAACCCCTCTATGTTAGTGAAAGGCTCATCCATGCTAATAAAACCATGGATAATTTGCTATTATTATGTTGAGAACATTGTAGAGAAGAACTTTGAAAGAACTGATGCAATGACAAACCATAAATCCATAAGACTAAAGATGAAACTTCCTGCTGGAGAGATTAAGAACTTAAAATGGGGAGAGAAAGAAACATTTCAGGGCATGACCAATGTGGGAGTTTGTTTCCCATATGCATAAACATAAGGATGTTTATAATGAGGGCTTTTTTCTGTTCATTTTTTGTTTGTGGTGGGGCAGACATTGGAAGACACAGATTATAAAAGCATGTAAAATATATTTTTTTAAAAAGTTATTTTTTATGGTGGATCCTCAAACTAAGCAGAGAATATTCAGGGAGGCATTTTCAATTTGCATTGGAGCTCATATGTACCTGAATCTCAGGTTTGTACTCACATTTATCTTGATCTCAACAGTAGCTGCAATAGCAAATGCTAGGGATACTAGGATCATACCAGTTGCCATTTTCCTAATAGATCTGCATAAGGGAAGGAAGAAAATCCATGGAACAAAGGACTATTTCAAGATATCCCTACTAATCAGACAATGAAAGGAAGCCATGAAATGTTTTCTGCAAACAAGAGACACATTCATCTATGTGTAGACTTGAACTGAGACAGTCTAACTTAAAGTCAAAAAAGATTAGTAACTCTCCCCACCCAGGGATTATTTGATTCTCCTTTCCAATGAGGAATGGGTCCCATTTCATTCAAATTATGCCATTAAATACTCTGAATTCCTTAGAAGAGGCAATCTAGGGAATGAAAAAGAGAACAGTATTTGTTAAGCACCTACTATGTGTCAGATACTATGCTAATGATATAAATATCATCTCATAAAAACATAATACAACAGAAGCTGGTCCATAAAGTTGTCTCCTATACTCTCTACTCTCACAAAAAAAAAAAAAAGAAAATGGGTCTTATCATCATAAAGCCTGATTAAAAGCACAATTATATGTGGAACTAAAAAAAGAAAATTATAGAAATGAATCCTCATTTTGTAAGAGTTTACAAAATAGTCTTGACGTGAACAAATAAGGGATTAGCAGAGAAACTATGGCAAACTAATCTCAATGTATTACTAAACAAATATTACCAACAACAACATCTATCTCAGAATTAGATAAAGAGAGAACCTGTGTCCAATGAAACAGACACAGCAAGCACTTACGTTAAATTGATTCCACACATCTTGACCAAAGGGTAAATCCCCAAGTCAAACATTGGGATAAAGATAAGCACCAGAAGGGGATTCAGCACCTGTCATGTAAGGAAGACTAGTTACTAACATCCCAACAGAGACAATAACTTGTAAAGAAATATCCCAGCTGGCAAGAGGGTCATCCTCTTTGGTCCATTTCCAGCCTAACCCTAGAACACTCTGTGAAGGCATCCTTACTCCAGATCCATTGGCTGACCTCTGGGGCATGCAGAGTTTAGAGCTGGCACCCCATTTCCCACTAATTTCTAAAGGTTTGCACTTTCCATCACTATCAGTTATTCAGCCCATATGCATTTGTTAAGTGATTAGCATGTGCCAGACATTAAGCTACTTGTTGGTGTTATTTAAAAAAAAAAAAGACAAAAAGCAGTCCCTGCCTTCAAGGGGCTCACATTCTAATAGAGGAGATAACATATAATTAACTAGGTACATAAAAGGGAAGGATCTTGTGATAACTCAAGTGATGAGGACCTGAACAATTGGAGAGAAGGGGATGTGAAGGAGGAAATTATCAAGACATTGGGTATATGGAGTTAAGGATGCCACTGAGCCTGGGTGACTGGGAGGGTAGTGGGGCCACAGAGAGTAATAGGAAAGTTGGGAAGAGGGAAGAGTTTGGAGGGAAAGATGAATTCTGTTTGGGACATATTGAGTTTGAAATATCCAGCTTGAAATGTCCAAGAGGCAGCTGGAGATGTGTGACTGGAGTTCAGGAGACTGAGTATATATATTTGGGGATTCATCTGAATAGAGGATAATTCAGGGGATATAGAGGATAACCCCTGGGAGTTGATATGATCACAAAGGGAGAGAGCATCAAGAAAAAAAGACATGTACAGGACAGAGCACAACTTGGATGAAGAGGTAGCAAAAGAGACTGAGAGTCAAGTTTCTTGGATAATAGGAGAACCATCTGAGGGAAGTGTCATGCAAATCTAGAATACTTCAAAAATAATAAGGAAAGGGTGATTTCTTCACACATCCCCCCATTGCCTTGAGTATTTAAACCTTCAGAGTCTACCTCTCAGATCCTTCACATCCAAGTCACGAATCCCCTCATCTATATGCTGTTCTTGATAATATCCCCTGCTTGCCACCTACTTACCCACCCTCTCTCAAATTCTCATTCAATTTGTCTAATTCTAAGGCTAACTTCCCTAAATAGGACCAATTGCATGGTGGAGGCGCTCTCTTCAGGCTATCCCTATGTATAGTGGGTATAAAAATGACCACTTGTGGATTTGCCCATTCCTCACAGGTGCCTCAACTTCATAGCCCCAGGGAAAATGAAACTGGATAGGAAGATAATTGATAAGAAGTGGAGCTAAAGGATATAAGTAGAGACCCTATTCTGCACTCAAAGTGTCTACAAAAAATTATTGCATCCACTTTGAAACAGCATAAACCAAACCCCTGTAATTTATCCAGAGCCTGAATATTCATTTTGCTGGTAGTACAAGGTAGTTTCAAAGGGTGGATCAAAGAGAATCCATTTTCTCCAGCGCTATGACCTCTTTGTCTCATCATCTAGTTGCTGAACTGGGAAGGGGTAACAAAGAGAGTACAAGGAGTCATAGCTAGGGGGAGGGTCCCACCTGTATCTGGTCAGGCTGGAACACAAAAAATCCCTGAAACATGAAAAGAAAAAGCATTAATAAACCTCTGAAAAAAGAAGCTGAATCATAACCACCTATGGTTAGTACATGCCTAGGATATAAAAGAAAATCAACAAATATTTCTTATCTGTAAAATGGGGGGGAATAACAATACTTCACACTACCTATGTCACAGGTTTGTTGTGAGAAAAGATTATTCATAGAGATGCTCCTATATTGAGCATTGTCTGTCTAAGAGACAAAAGTCAGGATCTGATGAATGCTGTTATTCAGTTGTGTTCAACTCTTGGTGATTCCATGGACAATAGCATATCAATATTGTCCATGGAGTTTTCTTGGCAAGGATACTGATATGGTTTGCCATTTCTCTCTCCTGTGGATTAAGGCAAACAGAGGTTAAGTGACTTGCCAAGGGTCACACAGCTAGTAGGTGACTGAACCTAGATTTGAACTCAGATCTTCCTGACTCCAGGCTTGGTATTCTACCCACTGAGCCACCTAGTTGTCCATCTGATGAATGAGTTAGATTAAAATAATGATATATAGGAGGTAGACTATACAAAAGGCAGTGTGGAGTAGTAGAGAGCTGACCTTAGAATCAGGAGGACTTGGGTTCAAGTCCAGCCTGACACATATTGGCTATGTGACCTTGGGCAAGTCACTTAAGACCATAGCTCCAGAGGTTGAAGGAATATTATAGGTCATCTAAGCCAACCCCCCATTTTACAATTGAGAATTAACCTTAATAAAACTAACTTTCAGAACAATTGGTCGATTTTCCCCTGTAGATGGAGTTTCCTCACAATATGAGGAAACTCCTTCTACCAGTGAAAATCGACAAATTGCTCTCATAACAAAGAAATCAAAGGTCTGGTCCAAAAAGAGATGGGAAAAATAAATGCAAATGGATAATCTATCATTTGGCAAAGAATTCAGCTCCCGTGATACAGATCAAGAGCATAACTTACATGGCAAAATCACTTCTACTCACCATATTACCATTCATCCTAGTTGCTTGCAGAGTCCACCGAGAGCCCTAGAGAACAGAGATGTTTCCATGAGATATTTCATACCCTATGGCAGAAAGAAATGGAAGGAAGAAACTTAGGAAGGGCATAGCCCTGGATTCTTATTAAGGAACCTTTTTTTTACCTGCTGATCCAAAAGAGCCCAGAACATTGGCAGTGGAATATAGAGGAACAATACACGGGTCAGTGCCTTCACTTCTAAGATGAGCTGTTTCTGTAGGAAGAAGAAAAAAGCTGGAACTTCCTGAGCTTGCAAAAAATCTACCAACACTAAACCACTCTTCAGAAAGACAAAAGGGTCAGAAAGCAGTAATAGAACAGCTTGGGTCAGAGTTTACTGAGGGAAAAGGCTTAAACCAGCAGTATGGATTTAGATTGGAGATCAGGAAGACAATGAGACTCTAGTGAACAGGTGAGTGAATGAGGTTATGAAATCTCTCCCAGGTCACATAGCTCCCAAATTTCCAAAAGAGAGCTTGCCTTCTGTATTTGCCTCAACTTGTTTATATCAGGAATTAGGACCAGTGATGTGGAGAAATTAAAGGCATAGAAAATTATGTCAGTTGAAAGAGTCCACACTGCTAAGCAGCAGTAGGAAATGGCCTCTAGGGGCTAAGGGCAAAGAAAGGTGATCAGTCAGTCACCTGCCATCACATGGTCCATACCATTGCTAAGCAGACAATTCACTTCTACAACCCTGACTCACCGGATACTTTTCCTCTGCCCAGTCTAGCCAGTGCTCTCTCTTTGGAATTTCACTGGGACGGTTCTTCAGGCGATTTGAAATAGCAAACTGAGGAAGAGCCAAGAGAGGATCAGAAAAAGAAAAAAAAAAGAGACAGAAGTCTTTTCCCAACTAAAACCACCTTCATCCATTTCGCCTTTGAATTTTTTAGAAAAATCAATTACCATTAATCACAGAATTCCAGAGTCCTCAATAACTTTTTTTTTCCATTTTAGTCTCTAGAAAGTACTCTTGTCTAGCTAGGATTCAACAAAATTCTACCATTTTGAAGATGGCTAAGCACAACTAGAATGACAATCTGAGCTTGGAAAACCAGGCTATAACAGAACAGACCCACAAAGTCAAAGAATAAAAATATGCACCACCATTTATAGCCCCCTAAGTTAAATGTTTCATGCATTTCTCTCCAGTTTTTAATAGAGAAGATTAAAGATTCACTGGCTTACCCAGATGCATTTGGAGACTTTAGCCACTATGTTTCCTTCAGGGGGAGGTTTTTTGTACATCTTACTTCCAAGAGCAAACACAACTGTAAGGGACACACAGATATGGGAGTTAAGCAGAACTCTTATGGAAAGCATTGGCTTTTGATCCCTAAATTTTGGTTTAGTCATTATTGGATACAAGCATGGAGAAGTAGAGAAACTTCGTTTGTGAGGTGAGGTGTAAAGAAACAGATGTCATGCTCATTTTTATCATCTAATATGTGTGTCTAAGGTTTTGTGGGATCCTGTAGGATGAAGACCATGTGGTTTACACATGGTGCATGTTTATTAAATATCCTTCCATTTGCCATTCCAATAGGGAACATAAAACCAGGCACAGTAATAAGGATGAACAAAACACTAGGTACTTAATATTGTGAAGATGTTAGAAGACACCCTCTTTTCCAGAGCTAAGACCCAACAAGCAAGCTGTGCCCTGAGCTTGGCATAACAACAGTCCTTTGGATTGCTCTCACCCTCTGACAAAATTACTTAACTATTGTATTTCTTTTATCAGAACCAGGTGTTCTCTGAGCTTAGGCAAGCACTAGACAAGCTTGGACAAGTTCCAGTCATGAAACCCTGCTATGAATCAAACTTGTCACATTGTTGGTGTTACCCCTCATTGGTAAGGCTACAGTTTACTGTCCAACCACTGGTATAAGTATTGAGATCTCCCCACATTGCCTTGTGTCTCCCCACTGGGAGCAGGGCCCCAGCACATATCTAGATCCCCTTCTTGCTTGCAAACCGTTTCCCTCATTTTGAAATTAAACTGTTTGATTCCTGACTCTCCTGTCTCTAACTTGCTGTTTGGCTCCAGCCATCCACAGGTTAGAGGCCAGTTTGGTCCAGTTGACATTAATTGGTGTTAGAAGTGGGATTGGACATCGAACCAGGTCACTAGACTTTCTGGTACCAGTGGGAAAGGATTGGGCATTACTGGAGATTTATTTCTTCAGAGTCCGACTACCCTCATCTGGTGAGTCTTCTGCCTTTTCCCCTGCTCTAATGCACAAGCTCTCACCTTGGTCAAGCTTGCCATTCTTTATGAGGAAAACTTCGACCCTCCAGTGACCCAATTCATCTCATATCACTCTGGTAAGAATATCCTTTCATAAACTGCACACCTCTGTTAATTGGTCCCTCTGTGTGCCTCTGTTGTTTTTAAACTGCACGCTTCTGAAGTTTCTTAAACTTCATGTCTCTGTAACTGCACACTTTGTTAAAACTGTTTGTGTCCATATCTGTCTTGTTGTTTTGTCTGTGTTTGTGTCTTTGTAAAACATAAAATGTCTGTGTCATGTCTGTGTTATTTGTAGATTCTGTTATCTTGAAAGATTTAAAATGCAGCCAGTCAGGAAAACTTCTAGGGACTACAGTCAAAGAGTTTAGAACACTGGGAAAGATTAATTAACTTTGATACTTGAAGCAATTGTCCCAATAAGCAGGACTAACTTCCACTTTAGGCTTTCTGCAGGAGATTAGGTTGTAAGAAAAGAGAAAAAGAAAAAAAATCTGCAAGACACTTTTTTTTCTGTCATTTCCACTTTGACTATGTTGGAATTACAGAAATAAAGTCAGGTAGTCAAAGTTTATAGAACTACTAAAAAACATCTTGGTAGATCTTGGAAATTTAGAGATTAATTATTAAGGAGTTTAAAGTTTGGCATTTTAAGATTGCAAGGGAGAACTCTTGAGATTTGGGGTAATTCCAGGAATTCATTCCCTTCTGAAATATCTTAGTAAATTTTGGAGTACCACTCTGTAGAATTCATTTTAAGGAAAAATAGGGATTAAATTTTTAAATGGCAAGATTAACAGCCTCATTGTTCTAGGACAATGAAGGAAGGCAGCTAGTATGGAAGAAATCACAGAATGATGAAAAAAATTAGGTAAAATGTTTGCACCTTAGAGCTACCTACAGTTAACCCTTCCTTGGTAAGAGACCCTCTCCCTCTTATTCCGTTAGCCCCTCTCATCTCAGATCAGATTCCCAAATAAAAGTTGAAAAAAAATGCTGGAAAATGTAGGGAAGCTTGAATTAAGTTCCAGTTGCAGAAATTTAGTAACTGTATAATCTTAGGCAAGTTATTTTATCTCTGTTTGTTCCACTTTCCTGATCTATAAAGAGAAAAATAATAATGGTACCCACCTCTCAGGGTTGCTGTTGAGGATCAAAATAATATGATGATTGTAAAGTGCTTAACACAGTGACTGCCATATGCTAAGTACTATATTATTTCATTAATTGAATGTAATTGTCCCATACTTGATAACTAAAGTTGTTTCAAAATGTCAAAAGTAATAAGATTAATAATTTTTATATGGGATAATTTGGAAATGCAATTGATGTCATCTGAATTCTCTTATACTGTGAATTTGTGAGATCATTGTAATAGAAATGCTGTTAGACAAAACAACTTTTTAGTCTGGATGCTGCTATACATGAATTGGGCTCTTAAAAGGATGTGCTAAAAATAGATATTTGAAAATAGTTAAATATTTAATGAGGCATATTTTGTTATAAAGCAGATAATAATATGTTTACTATAATAGTGAATTTTCATTTGAAAATCTTGGCTAAGTATATAGGGGGGGTTTAAAGATGTAGTCTCAATATATTAATGACAAGTCAACCATCAGATATTTGCTGTATGTCTGAAGCCCCAGAATGTGGGTAGTTTTAATTTATAAGTAAAGGATAAATGAAATGTTAATCATTAGGGAAACATAAGGAAAGATATTCAAGCCCTAAGTTGTGGTGAGTGAAATTTTGCTATTTAAGGTAAAAATTCCTGGCACTGTAATTTACTATTGTTTTGATCTTTGATTACAAGGATAGTTGTCTCAATTGTCATGAAGCCAGTTACTAGAAAATGGCATGTACTATATAGTCTGGAAAATGCTAAAGGTGGATATCTGTACCTGGCCAAAGTTTTGGGGATGACTTTGGCATAGCTCAAGGTAGCATCTTCATGACTTTATTTCTCCATTGTGCTATTTCCTTTCTGAAAAGGAAAATTCCCACCTGGTTAATCCCGAGCCTTGCTTTTAACACCCTGTGACTACATGACTGGCTATCAGATATGACTCATGCCTGGAATAAACAGAGCTAAGAGAGTTTCCCCCTTTGTTATGATGTATGATATTGTTTTAACTATGTCCCTTTTTCCTTTTATAGCAAATTTCTATAATCAGGAAGTTTTGTAAGTACAATACCAAATCTATTAAATAATAAATTGATATTGGAACATCTCTCAGTTACTATAATAGGATGCCTTTTTTTAACCTATATATGTATATATATGTATATATATGTGTGTGTGTGTCTGTGTATGCATATATATTTTGGGGGGGGCAGGGTTAGGCAATAGGATTAACTTGCCCAGGGTCACACAGCTGGTAAGTGTTCTGTGTCTGAGGCTGGATTTGAACTCAGGTCCTCCTAACTCCAGGACTGGTGCTCTATCCACTGTGCCACCTTGCTGCTCCTTAACCTATATTTTTGGTCAAATTATAATAAAGGGATGATATCCTAAGGGGGAAATGATTAGACAAAGGACTTAATAAGGTTAAACTGTTTACATTCCTATATGGGAAAATGATACTTTTAATTCCTAAAAGCTTTCTCATTATTAGAGCAGTTAGAAGGAGTATACATAGACAGAGGGCATGGGTATGAGTTGAATATGATAGGATAATTATTTTAAAAAATAAAATTAAGGAATGAGAAAGAGAAATGTACTGGGAGAAGGGGAAAAGAAAAAGTAGAATGAGGTAGATTACCTCACATAAAATGAAAGAGCTTTTACAGTGGAGGGGATGATGAGGGAGGTGGGGGGGTGAACTGTGTGAATCTTACTCTCATCAGAATTGGTTCAAAGAGGGAATAATATATACATTCAGTTGGGTATAAAATCTATCTTACCATACAGAAGAGCAGGATGGGAAGGGGATAAGAGAAGGGGAAGGTGGACTGATAGAAAGAAGGGAAGATTGAGGGAGGTAAAAGCCAGAAGCAAAACACTTTTGAGAATGAACAGAGTGAAAGGAGAGAGAAAGAGTAGGATAAATGGGGGGAATAGGATGGACAGAAATAGTAATCATAACTATGAAAAAATGTTACAGTAAATTATGGTCAAAGGATATGAACAGGCAGTTTTAATATAAAGTAATCACAGCGATCTATAATCATGAGAAATTCTCTAAATCACTATTGATTAGAGAAATGCAAATTAAAAGAACTCTGAGGAACCACTTCACACCTATCAGATTGGCTAATATGATAGAAAAGGAAAATGACAAATGTTGGAGGACATGAGGGAAAATTGAGACACTAATGTATTGTTGGTGAAATTGTGAACTGATTCAAACATTCTGTAGAGCGATTTGGAGCTATAGCTCAAAGGGCTATAAAACCATGCATACCCTTTGACCTAGCAGTACCACTTCTAGGTCTACATCCCAAAAGGGATAAAAAAACAAAAAGGAAAAGACCTATATGTACAAAAATATTTACAGCAACTCTTTTGGTAATGGCAAAGAATTGGAAATTGAAGGGACGCCCATCAATTGTGGAATGACTGACCAAGTTGTGGTAGAATACTATTTTGCTATAAGGAATGATGAGCAGAATGCTCTCAGAAAAACCTGCAGACTTGCATGGGCTGATACAAAGTGAAATGCATTGTGTACAAAGTAACAGCAATATTGTAAGACAATCAACTCTGAATGACTAAGTTATTCTCAGCAATACAATGATCCAAGACAACTCTAAAGGACTTAAAATGAAAAATGTAATCCATCTCCAGAGAAAGAGTTGATGGAATCTGAATGTAGATTGAAGCATACTTTTTCTTTCTCTTTCTTGATTTTTTTATCTGTTTTCTTTTCTATGACTAATGTGGAAATGAGTTTTGCATATCTGTGCACGTATAACCTACATCAAATTACTTACCTTCTCATTGAAGGGGGGAATGAAGAAAGGGAGGAAGAAAATCTAGAACTCAATTTTTAAAAATAATGCTAAAAATTGTTTTTACATGTAATTGGGGGGAAAATAAAATATTAATGTTTAAAAAGCAGTCCCTTAGGAGTACTTTTGTGCTATAAGAAATGATGAGGGGGTGGTTTCAGAAAAAAAAAAAACACATGGCAAGACCTACATGAATTGATGCAAAGTGAAGTGAGAAGAATTGGGAAATAATTGTGCCCAGTAAAAGCAATGCTGTAATGATGATCAACTGTGAAAGACTTGGCTACTCTGATCAATACAGTGATCCAAGACAGTTCCAAAGGACTCATGATGTAAAAATGCCATCCACATCCAGAGAGAGAACTGATAAAATATAATTTTCTCACTTTATTTTTCTTGCCTTTTTTTTTTTTTCTTCAATATGGCTAATATGGAACTTGACATACTTGAGTAGCAAATCTGATTCAGATAAGCTCAGGACCTGATACATAGTAGATGCTTAATAAATGCTTGCTGACTTGATTAATCAGAGGATGGGTGAGGAAACATTTGGGGAAATGTGTGGTGGTGGTGGGAGTGGGAAAGAAAAGGTATAGAAGAGGGGTAAGACAGACAACATGCCCCCCTAGAATGAACAAGAAATGAACCCCATTCAATGAACCATCTGGGAATTTCTCCCTTCTCCGAACAATCAAAACTAAGCAAAATGCTGAATCCCTGGGCTATTATTTCTCTATCAAGTTCTTGTTGTTTGGGGGCTGGATCCATTCCAAGAAATGTCATACTGGGCCCCAGGAGAGGAATGTATTTTAAGGTCAATGATTAAAAACAAAAACACACAGAGCAGACCCTGGATTATGTAACCCAAGTAACCAACCCAGCCCACTGTTCTGGGGCTAGGCTCTAGGAGCAGGGTTTGGGTGAATGAAGAATCGCACCTCATTTCAACTGCATCAGACTTAACCCATCACCTGCACATTAACAAACAGAATCTGGATTTTTCTAGCTCCACTCATTCAAAGAGCTCCATTTGTGTCATTAGGGCAGAACCGGAGGCAGCTAGCTAAGAGTTACATTAGATTACATACATTATTAGATACCTTTACTTCAGAGTGTGCCTTTGGGTACCCTAAGAAATCAAATCATCCTCCAATTGCTCATAGAGCTGGTCTTTGACCTAGTGAGCTAGGTTGAGGGAAGGGAAGGATTCTCTTCTCACTTTCCCTGTCCACTTACCAAGAGCTAGCACCATCAGCATTCCTGGAACCCCAAAGGCTAATGCATAACAGTCTCCTCCAAAGCACTGCACATCACCTGGAGAAAGGACAGAGAAAGTAGGGTCATCCTGAATCTTAACTTTCCTACAAATCAATTTCATACAGTTTTCCCCAACATCACCCTCCTCATAGGGGTGGGGGGGACGATGAGGGGGAGAGGAGATCTTTATAAGGATTACTTAATCCAATTCCTTGCAGAGAAAACTTAAACAGAAGGAAACTCCTACTATTTCCCAAGCCCTCTTTGAAAAAAAAGACTCTCCCACTCTGTGATGGGTCACAGCAAAACCATTTACCAGGCCCCTCATAAAGGATTCTAACCTCTTAACATGGGTGTGACAAACATGGATATCAAACTCCCTGCATTGATGGCCAAATAGAAAACTGAGAAGAACCTGCTCCTTTCTTTGACCTGGGACAAAAAAAAAAAAAAAAAAACAAGGAAAAAACCCACAGAATAAACTTCACCATCATTATCATCAGACACAGACCCACACATCCCTACAGTCCTTATCTCCCTGACCTGCCAAACTCAGAGCTAATATAAACAATGATAGAGTAGCCTGAAAGTCTAAGTGCAGCTTAAAGCTATTAAAGATTAAACTTATTTTTTTAAAAAAAATACTTAAGCTTATTAAGTTTTATTAAAACTTATTTCATAATAGCCTAAAATTGCAGTAAGACTTTTGGGACATCGGTACATGCACACTACCTGGTCTCTGCAAACTACATTACACATTAGAGACTTGTGTTATTTGCAAGTTTTGCTCATCAAACCTACACAAACCAAATCAGATCGTATGGGTTGTATAGTAGGAATATGTTAGCAATGGGGAGGGTAAGCACATTAGAACCAAGGGCAAAGAAAAGAAACATTGACCAGACAGAAGACCTCATCTGGTGCTTTCCAGGGGCCCTGTCTGAAAGTTTCCTGGGAGAATTAATAAACTGTGAACTGTGAATTGGAAAAGAGAAAGTAGGAAGAGCTGCCACTTTCCCATTCGCAGTAAAGAGTGTGGGAAGTAGATGGTAAATGCATTCCTTCAGACAAAGTGTGACATTTCAAAGTTGGCTCCTTCAGGCTCCTTTACCCGAGTTTGTTTTCCCATCCCAAGTGGACTTTCCTCATTCCATTCATACTTGTCCAATTCTCTAATTCACAGAGCCTGCAAATGAATCTAATCCCCATTTGCTTAGGGGCTAGTTGTCTTTGCAAACAATCAGTCCATCAAAGAGACTCAACATTATAAGTGATTGGAGTGAAAAAGAAATTCCAGTGGCCTTCTCCCCACCCCCTGGACATAATGCAAGACTGGAAACTTGAAATTTGCATAAAGATTAGCAATTACCTTATTCCACTAGGTCACAGCATCACTTCCCTGGCCAGGAAAATTCTCAAGAGTCAGAAATCACAAGGTGAATAAGAACAGGAAGAGAAACAATAAAAAAAAAAAAAAGAAGCAAATATACTCAATACAAGATAGGGAAAGATCAGAGCTAGAGAGAAAAGAAAGAAACACATAAAGTAATCAGGACAAGGTGGAAAGTGGGAGGAAAAGTGGGAGAAGGATGAAAAGGAAGCTAGGAATCTGGGATAACCTGAAATACACATGATTCTCTCTTACACCCTCAGAACCTCAGTTGAGCCATTGTTACTTTGCTCATCTATCCATTCATATTTTTCCCCACTTCATTGACTTCAGTTAATGAGGGGAAAGGGAGACTTTTCTAGCTGAGTGATATCTATGGAAAATCTTTGTGTTCTATTTTTTTTCTGCTTGCTGATTCTCTTCACTGGAGAACCATTCAATTCATGCTTAGCTGGGCCTTCTACCTCTCTAACGCCCCTCCCCAGTCTGTGATGCTTGGGTTCATTTTCAGAAAGGAGATACTGAAATCACATGGTTCTTACATGTTCTTCTTCAAATTGGTCTCCACCAAAGGCTGCTACGCAGGGTTTGATACCTCCTGTTCCCAATGCTATCAGGAAAAGGCCAACCATGGATAGAACCCTGTAAGAAAGAGACAAGGATTCTGACAATATTGATGTACAGTTTTACTGCTGCAATAAAGATTGTGGGGTTACAAGAGAAAAAGCACACTAGAGCAGAGAGTACCCTAACCCTGGGGGTCTTTTCTCTCCAATATTCCTAAGGAAGAACAAGAGATCTCCCTGCCTAGGAAGGGGGAGAGGGGGAACCAAAACCTGCAGAAACAACCAAGAAGAATGTGCATTCAGTGATTCTACTCACGTGTGCATTAGATGTCCCCCAATGATTGGTACTGCACCCAGTGACTTGATCACATGACCGAGAACGTACACCAAAGAGAGATAAAGTATTGTCCTGTCAAGAAATCCAAGTCATTCAAGAGTAAGAGGCAGTTTACAGGTAACTTTACAATATTAACCCAATGCTCTAGAATCCATAGGTTTCATAGAATTCATTCATAGAATCCACACTATATTTCATGCTTTGAGAACACAGAGGAGTACTAACAAATGTAAGTGCCATATTCTACCACACTCTGGTAGATATTTTGGAAAACATTACAGTTACACACAATGGACAGAGAGGAAGAATCTGCTTTAAGGAACTATTTTAGAAATTTAAATGAAAAACAAAGGTGAAAGTTAAATAGAAAAGACTGGTAGGGGTTCAATAATGAACCCTTTTCTTCTATGAAGGTCTAGGCAAGAATAGTAAATATCTCCCATTTACTTCCCTCCCCTTCAAGTGCAAACAAGACAAAACTAAGGGGTAGAGACTCTGGTAGAGTTTAAGGGATTATAAAATTAGGAGAGCTGAAGGGGATGAATGATCTTGGTTTAGAGTTTTGTTCAAGGGGTGACTGTGGTACTAGGGAGTTATAAAGACCGAGATAGGGGCCAGAGAAGAAATAAGAGCTGCCTGTTCAGGATTTGCTGCTTGCAAGGGAAGGGAAAATTTGGTTCCCCTCTCCTCATTCCTAGCTCAGCCAAAGTAGTCACAGGATGCAATAATCTACAATTACATCCTCTCTTTTTCAATTCATAACATTTGACTACAATACCCTCTCCTGATTCTTGTCACTGTCACCTATAGACCTCCAGATCACACTCTTACCTCTGTGATTCTATAACTTAGCTCAATCTTCTTCACAATCCATTAAATTATTTCTATCATCCTCATCACTCTACTGAAGCAACTTTGTTCAAGACCACTAATCACATCTTTATTACCAAATCCTACAGTTCCTTTTCTCATTTGGTCTTCCTTTCATCTGTCTGTAGCATTTATTACTGTTGGTATCATTTCTGGGTGGCCTTTCTTCCCTTGGTTTCCATAATACTTTACTCTGATTATTCTCCTCTTACCTTTCAAACCATTTCTCTGCTTCCTTTGTTGGCTTCTCATCCTGTTCCTGTCCTTAAATATGGTTTTGCCCCAAGGCTCTGTTCTAGTCTTTCTTCTCTTCTTCCTCTATACTTATTTGATGTTTCATCGATTCTCATGGACTTCAATTATCACAACTCTGAAGAGTACTGTCAAATCTAAATATCTTGTCCTGAAATCACTAACTACTACCTCCTGGATATTTCTGTCTGGATGTCTCCTTAGCACCTCAAATTCAATATACCCAATAGCTGTGTCATCATCCTCCCTACTAAATCTGGTCTTTCCCCTAATATTTTTACTTCTTACTTCACCCTATACATTCAAGCAGTTGCACTGACTTGTTGTTTCTGCTGCCACAATGAATTATTCTTGTACCTTTCTCTCCACTTTTGCTTTATTGTGATAGCCCAGGTCTTCCTGCCTCTACTTTATCCCCTCTTCAGTATATCTTTCACATTATTGCCTAATAAATCTTCCTAAAACCCTTCTATATTCATTTAGTCCATAATCAAAAATCTTCAGTGACTCTTCATTACCTACTGAATATATGTTCAATTGAATTATCTTGGCCAAGAATTGAAGGACAATGGATAGTCTATAGTGGTACTTTAACAATGGACACAGAAGTAAAGCTATGAAATCATGGACATGCTAACATAGCCACTTCAACACCCATATCATATTCTCCTTATGGACAAAAAGGATGCAAAACTTTAGAACTGAAAAGTATCAACCTTTCCAACCATCTCATTTTATAGATGAAAAAACTGAACCCAGAGAGGTTAAGTGATTTATTGAAGGTAACAAAGTTAGGAGTAAGAGTCAAGACAAGAACTTGGGCTATCTACTACACCATGCATAAAATAAGAGACATGATGGGGAGAGGAGGAGACTTGTGAAGTGGTAGAGAGTATCCTTATCAGATCTGAAGATGACACAAGGCTGAGAAGGATAGATAACACATTGGGCGACAGTCAGGATGCAATAGGACTTGGATGAGCTAGAGTACTGTGTTGGACCCCCAAACTAGGATATCCAGAATCCAAATGGAAAGGGGGAAGGGGGAAAATCCCCCCAAATTCAGAAACGAATGCTCACCAACCTTGAGCTTACTCAGCACCCCTCCTACACCTCTTGGGCTATCAGCAGTGAGGATACAATAGCAGATCCAAGGCCACAACACAAGTTTACATCAAAACTCTTACACTCCATCACCCTCTCCCTCTTTCCATTTTAGTAGAGACCTCAGCTTTAGGCTGCAGACATTTCCTCAGCCCTCAACAGCAGCTTGGGCATAACCCTTTAGGACCAAAAGCCTGCCAGGGGCTTCAACTAAGAAACACAGATGCCAGAGAAAGCAGGCTCTGAACTTTCAGTGTCATGCCAAAGAACTGAGGAATAGAGGAAATGGGAAAGATCACCAGGTCAGGACACCACGTATGTGAGGAGCTATGTAGCATTGTACCAATACTGAGGGAAAGAGCACGTCATTCAGCTGGAGCCAGATCTAAACACCCAAAAGTCACTTGGGGCACAAAGCTATGCTAGTGATCTTCAAAATGCTTATTTTGGAGCAGACTAAGAACCTTTGAGAGCCAGCCCCCAAGAAAACCACAATTAGAGGAGAGTCAGAAATGAGCAAAAAAGAAAATGGAGTGGGGAGGGAGAACAAATGAAAATATCAAGGATTTCAGGAAGAAGAAAACTCAAAGACCTTGAACATAAACAGAAAAACAGTAACAACTGAAAGAAATATGGCCTCCAGATCCAGCAAATAAGTTCAGGTATCTATACTGCAAAATAATAATAATAATAATAATAATCCAACCCTGTGGAATTTGAGAAGAGCATGTAATCATAAGATGCTCTTCCTGAGTTGTTTAAAAGAGAAATGAGAATTATTGGAGCAGAATTTCAGTCTTATGCAACAAAAATAATGAGCAGAATAGAAAAATGAATCTGCAATTGTAAGCCTCACCAAAGAAACAAGAGAGAACAGTAGATATGAAATGTAAACACACAGAACTGAAGGACAACCTAGAAGAAGAGAAGCAAAATACAAAAAACAAAACAAAACAAAACATGCTAACTATGCAAGCAAAATATACCAACTAAAAGACAGGATGGGCAGACACAATCTAAGGATCATAGATCTCCCAGAAGAACACAACAGAACAAAAACCCTCAACACCATAATAAAAAAAAATAATAGAAGAGAACTTTCCAGAACTTCTAATCATAGAAAATGATATTCTGATTGAAAGAATTCACAGATTGCTTCCACAAAAAACAAAAAAACAAACACCTCAAGGCTGCAAACTCCAAGACCAAGTTCTGTAAGCCATCAGGAGAAAGAACTTTAAATACAAAGGAAAGGAAATTCAAATAACACAAGACTATTATGTACTCATATAAAAAGGAGCAGAGAATGGAATAATGTGTTCCAAAGAGCAATGGAGCTCAGGATGCATCCCAGGGTAACTTACCCTACAAATCTGAGATTAACCATACAGCACAAAAGATGGGTGTTCAATAATAAAGAAGAGTTTGAAACATAGAAAGAAATCCAGTACTAAAGAGATTATTTGCTTCTCAAATACCCCTAATAGAAATTTAAGAGGAGTGAATAAATGCAGCAGGCAAGGACAATAACAGCAACAGAGTAACAATAGAAAGACCAGGAAAAGACTTCTTTCTTAATGGACACAAGGAGACATGGAGAAGGTGGAAATCTAGTGAGGTAATTGTGAAGAGTAGGACAGGGAGTACCATGGATGGAACCTGGCAACACCTTGCCTACAGAATATTCAAACATATGCATAAAGTTTTAGACATAAAAAACAAGATAAAGGAATATTGCTGTGCCATGAGGAATGATAGATATGAAGAATTCAGAGAGGCATACAAAGACTGAAAGAGCCTCCTAATTAATCTCCTTGCCTCAAGTCTCTCCCCACTCCATCGTAAGCACATTTGCCAAAGTGATGTTCCTTGATCAAAATTTGACCATGTCGTCATGTCCCCTTACTTAGTAAACTTCAGTGCCTCTTAGGATAAAATATAAACTCCTCTGTTTGACATTAAAGCCCTTCCCGATGTGGTTCCATATTATTTATCCAGCCTTATAAGATACTATTCCCTTACATGCACTCTATGGTCCAAACCAACCTTCTGACCATTCCTTATATGTGACACTCCATATCCTGTCTTAATGCCTCTGCACTGGCTGTCTCCCACTTCTAGATTGCACTCCTTCCTCACCAGCATCTTTTGGAATCCTTCATTTCCTTCAAGACCCAGATCAGACACCAACATCTGCATGAAGCTTCTCCTGATCTCTAGTGCTACTGCTTCCCTCTCCTGCAGGGTTACCTTGCTTCTGCCTTGTAAGTGTTTTTATACACTTACATATGAGCATACTCTCCCCTCCCCATTAGAATGTAAATTCTATGAAGCAGGAACAATTTACTGCTCTCTCTGTATCCCCAGAGCATAACAGAGTCTAGTAGATCTAGCACAGTAGATACTAAATAAATGTATGTTGTTTGCTTGATTGATTGACAAGCAGGAATGCAAAGTGAGGAAAGTAGAGGCAAAAGAATAATAACCCTGATGATTATAACAATGGAAATAAAGTCAACAGAAACAACAGAACACTGGGCAAACTGAACTATCAATGTTAATACCATACTGTCAAAGTTAGAGAACATGTCCCTCCTTTTTCTTAATCTCTAATCTTAACCTTTTTTTGGGGGGGGTGCACTTTGTAATAGCATTTGAGTGCTTGTAATGAAATATCTGTTGTATCAAAACAAATTGTATCAATAAATTAAAAATAAAGTCACCATGCAAAAAAAAAATACTCATTTTTAGAGGGTGATATAGACAGACAACTCTCTATATAAGATTAGGCCACTGTCAACATTTGAAAAGAAAATGGAGTTAAAAATCTTTCTCTGAGGTACTAGAAAATATACTCTGTTAGACCTTAGGGAAATCATGGAGATCATAAAATGAGTATTCTCCTCTAAGAAGTATAGTTAACTATTGTAAAGGATAATCAAAGAAAAAGTCGATGGAGGAAAATTGTAGTGACTACGGTTTGGGACCAACGAGATACTCCTGACTGCTGTTATTTTTATGTTCCAGGTGCCTTGCACATAATAGGCACTTCATAAATGCTTGTTGGATAAACTGATCTAGATCTTGGATAAGAAGAGGAAAAAGAGTCACCCTTTAAAAGAGAAGATGTATCTTCTCAGAATGTTTGGTTCTTACATTCATAATTGAATACTAAATTTCAGTTAGGGCTTAGCGAAAATATGTGTGTAAATTTTTCTTCAGGCAAGTTCATAGATTCCCTGTCATCCATTCACGGACCTCCAAATACAGAATTCTTGGTGTAAAGGATGAAAATATCTAAGATAGGACCCTGGGAATCAGGAACACTATGTGTGTGGGTGAGCACATCTGCTTCTGTCATATCCTTCTGGCAAATATCCATTACCACTGCTACTACTATCTCTTGACCTGGGAAAGTCTGCTATCAGGAATTCTCCACTCTAGTCAAGTAAGCCAGAAAGTTGTGTTTGAGAACAGAACATGGATCTCCCATGTGCTCCTGTACTATGGCATCTATACTCTGGTCCCAGATGGAGGAGAATTGTGCTCCTATACAGGCTTTGCCAGGCTTCTGTTCTCCCCATTCTAATAGGGAGGGGAGAGTATGCTCATATATAAGTGTATAAAAACACTTTCAAGGCAGAAACAAGGTAACCTTGCAGGAGAGGCAAGCAGTAGCACTTTATAGTGAGGAGACTGTACTAGTACGTAGGCTTCCACATCTTCCTAGAACCCCCACAATCCCTTCCTAGAAAATAGGTTTGTTCCCACTCTGGTCTAATCTGTGTTTTGAAGACAGAAAAGGAAAGAACATAAAAGCATAGGGAGGAGGCATTTTTCTCTTTCCCATCCCCATGTGTCTGGGTGCATCTTGTATGAGTTCTCCTCCCCAGAATTCATTAGACTGTGAGTTCTTTGAGGTCTGGAACTGTCCTTTGCCTTTCTTTGTGTCCCCAGAACTTAGCACAGTGTCTATCACATAGCTGGCACTTAATAAATGCTTATTGTCTGACTTAACTGACTTCCCAGAATCTGAGCAAACCAGATCATCTTGCTAGCAGCCTTAGCCCCTGAACTTGTCCCTCTTCCTGTCAGCAAGGTACCTATGGCTACACTCTCCATGCAGAGGTGCCCATGAGATGACAGGGGTTCTAAACCTTTCACACATCACGGACCCTTCAACAATCTGGTGAAACCAATGGATCCTTTCTCAGAATAATGCCTTAAATGCACTAAACAGAATACATAGGATTACAAAGGAAACCAAGTATATTGAAATACAGCTATGAAAATACTAAAAAGTGAAACAAAGCTTATAGATCCCAGGTTGAGAACCTCTATTCTAGAGGCTTGTTGTTGTTAAGACATTTTTCAGTTGTGTCTGACTCTCTGTGATCCCATTTGGGGTTTTCTTGGCAGATACAGGAGTGGTTTGCTGTTTCCTTCTTTAAAGCTCCTTTTACAGATGAGAAACTGAGACAAAAGGGTTATGTGACTTACCCAGGGTCACACATCTAGTAAGTGTCTGAGACTAGATTTGACCTAAGAAAAATGAGTCTTCCTGACTCCAGGCCCAGCACTCTATCCACTGAGCTACCTAGCTGTCCCACATCCCCATTCTCACGTCTGATCAGGGTAGCTACATTATAAATTCACCCAGTTGATGGGGATTCAGCAATTCATTAGGGAAAGGAAGGCTTCCCTAATCAATCCCCTCTTCCAGGAGGGTTATGGGAAGAGATCTAGGTTAATAGATTTATATCTAAAGTTGGGAGGGGCTTTAGGTCAGCTAGTCAGTCAATAAACATTTATTAAGCACCTACTGTATACCAGACACTGTGCTAAGCCTTGGGGATACCAAGAAAGATTTTTTTAAAAAGTCAGTGCATGCTCTTGAGAGCTCACAAGTGAGTCCAATTCCTCCACAACCCCTTCCTTTTTCTAGTTGAGGAAACTGAGGCCCAAGAGGTAAAGGCACTTGTCTAAGGTCAGATAACTTGTAAGTTGAGTCAGTATAGGCATACTTCATTTTAATGAACTTAGCTTTATTGTATTCTGCAGATAACTGCATTTTTTACAAGTTGAAGGTTTGTGGCAACCCCTAAATCAAGCAAGCCTATCAGCACCATTTTCCCAACAGCATGTGTTCACATCATGTCTCTGTGTCACATCCTGGTAATTCTCACAATATTTCAAACTTTTTCATTATTATCTTATCTGTTATGGTGATCTGTGATAAGTGATCTTTGATGTTACTATTGTAATTGTTTTCGGGTGCCACTAACCAAGCCCATATAAGACAGTGAACTTAAAAGACAGGGTGAAAGGAGAGAGAGAATAGAACAAATAGAAGGGGAAATAGGATGGAGGGAAATATAGTTAGCAACAGTAACTGTGAAAAAAAAATTTGAAGCAAGTTTCTCTGATAAAGGCCTTATTTCTCAAACATATAGAGAACTGATCAAATTTATAAAAATAAGAGCCATTCCTCAATTGAAAAATCATCAAAAGATACGATCAGTTTTCAGACAAAGTAATCAAAGCTAAGCCATATGAAAAAATACTCTAACTCACTGTTCATTGGAGAAATGCAAATTAAAACAATTCTGAGGTACTACCTCATACCTATTAGATTGGCTAATAGGACAGAAAAGGAAAATGACAAATGTTGGAGGGGATGTGGGAAAATGAGACATTAATGCACTATAGTCAAGTTGTGAACTGATTCAATGATTCTTTTCGGGGGGGGGGCTTTTTTGGTTAGGCAATCAACGTTAAGTGACTTGCCCAGGGTCACACAACTAGTTAGTGTCAAGTCTCTGAGGCCTGATTTGAACTTGGGTCCTCCTGACTCCAAGGCCAGAGCTTTATCCACTGGGCCACCTAGCTGCCCCTGATTCAACCATTCTGTAGAGCAATTTGGAGCTATGCCTAAAGGGCTATAAAACCATGCATAACCTTTGACCCAGCAATACCACTGCTAGGTCTGTATCCTAAAAGAGATAAAAAACAAAAAGGAAAAGGACCTTTTTGTACAAAAATATTTTTAGCAGCTCTTTTCTGGGGGCAAAGAATTAGAAATTGAGGGGATGCCCACTAAATGGGGCATGGCCGAACAAATTGTGGTATGTGATTATGATGGAATACTATTGTGCTATAAGAAATTATCAGCAGGGTGCTCTCAGAAAAACCTGGAAAGACTTGCATGGGCTGATGCAAAGTGAAATGTACAGTGTACATATAACAGGACTATTGTAAGATGATCAGTTGTGAATGACTTAGCTATTCTCAGCAATACAGTGATCCAAGATAACACTGAGACTTACGATGAAAAATTCTATCCATTCCCAGAGAAAGAATGATGGTGTCTGAATACAGATTAAAGCATGCTTTCCTTCTACATTATTTTTTCTGAGTTTTTTTTTGTCTGTTTTCTTTCACAACATGACTATTATGTATATGTTTTGCATGACTTCACATGTATAACCTATATCAAATTGCTTGCCTTCTTAATGGGGGAGAGGGGGAAGGTTGAGAAGGGGGAAAGGAGAGAATTTGGAACTCAAAGTTTTAAATATAAATGTTAAAAATTGTTTTTACATGTAACTGGGGAAAAATAAAATACTAAAGAAAAAGGAAAAAAAAGGCAGCAAACTTAATATTGTGTGTGTTCTGCCTGCTCCACTGACCAGCCCATCCCCCATCTCTCTCCCTCTCCTTGGGTCTCCCCATTCCCTGAAATTAGGCCAATTAATAACCCTACAATGGCCTCTAAGTGTTCAAGTGAAAGGAAGAGTCAGTCAATGGGCAAACTTCATTGTTGTCTTATTTTAAGAAATTGCCACAGCCACCCCAACCTTCAGTAGTCACCACCCATCAATATTGAGGTGACTCTCCCCCTCAAAAGATTGTGGCTTAGATGATTGTTAGCATTTTTTAGTAATAAAGTATTTTTTAATTAAGGTATGCACATTTTTTAGACATAATACTTATTACACACTTAGCAGACTATAATTTAGTGTAAACATAACTTTTTATGTACTGGGAAACCAAAAAATTTGTATGACTTGCTTTATTGTGATATTCCCTTTACTGTGGTGGTCTGGAACTGAAACCACATATCTCCAAGGTCTGCCTATATTCGTGATCAGCTTCCCTGACTCTTAATCCATCCATGTTTCTACTACATTACAACAGAGGGAGACGAAGTGGAAATGAGAGGCAGAAGGTAGGGACTGGGAAGGGCTAGTGTTGAGTTAATTTGAGAGTGGGAGGGGCATCTAGGTGGTACAGTAGATAGAGCACCAGTCCTGAAGTCAGGAGGACCTGAGTTCAAATCTGGCCTCAGACCAAACACTTGACACTTACTAGCTGTGTGGGCAAGTCACTTAATCCCAATTGCCTTAAAAAAAAAAAAAGTGGAGAGGAAGGAGAGAGTTTAAGGGCCAGCATGTGCCCTTTACTGCTTAACCCCAGCCCTTTTGTTTGAATGGAACCAGTCCCTATACCAGTATACTAGGCATATACCAGGCATACACCTGTACCAGTTGGAGGGAAGGGGGATACAGGCACCTTGTCTATACCACTCTGATAGAAAGGTGGGCTGACAGCAGCTTGAGGGTCACAGGACCCTTGGGGTGGAGAAGTAAGGCCAGGCCTGGAAAGGGACAGGGGAGGATCAGATAGGTATTTGCTGGTGCTGGGTTGGAAGCATGTTGCCCTTCCCCCACCCCAGGTTGCTGCCATCTGACCACAGGGCAGTTAGCAGAGTAGTTGCTTGGGCCTAGTTCTTGTGTGGCACAGTTGTAACAAAAACAGCTTCCAGTCCCTACAGAAATAGTTTAGGGGCAGCTAGGTGGCACAGTGGATAGAGTACCGGCCCTGAAGTTAGGAGGACCTGAGTTCAAATCTGGTCCCAGACCAAACACTTGACACTGGTGACCCTGGGCAAGTCACTTAACCCCAATTGCCTAAAAAAAAAGAAAGAAAGAAAGAAAGAAATAGTTTAGAGACAGAGAAGAGCTGAAAACCAAGAAAGCCAGTGCTTGAACTTGGATAGTCACTTCCCTCTCCCTTCTCACCTCCATCTCATGGAATTCTTTCACTTCCTTCAAAGCACAGTTCTAGGGTCACCTCTTAGGAAAGGATTGATTTCCTCAGTCTCCTCAGGAGCTAGTGCTCCCTCAACAGAAATAATAATAATAACAGCTATTATTTATATAGCCGTTTTACTTAAGAGGCTTGCAAAGTGCTTAAATATGTTATCTCAATTGGTCTTCAGACAACCCTTTGAGGTAGGTGCTGTTAGGATAAACCCCATTTTAGAGATTTTTGTCCAAAAGGTGTCCCTCCATCTCACACATAACCATGACATGAACAGGCTTTGGGAGAACGCTTCGCCCTTCCTGGCAAGGAAGCATGAGAGAAGTCAGAAAAGAACAGTTTTCAAGAGGAGAAATTTTAAAACCCAAAGGGCCCAATTTTGAAATTAGAGCAAACCACACTCTTGGGGTCACTCAAAAGAAGCCTCACTTCCTTCTTGGTACTGGCATACCTTGGAGATATTATTGCGGTGGTCTGGAACTGAACCAACAAGTCAAATATTGCAATAAAGTGAGTCATCAAATTTTTCACTTCCTAGTGCATATAAAAGTTATGTTTACACTAAACTATAGTCTATTAAGTGTGTAACAGTATTATGTCTAAAAACAAGCATACATACCTTAATTTAAAAATGCTTTATTACTAAAATATACTAACCATCATCTGAGGCTTCAGCAAATCATAATCTTTTTGCTAGTGGAGGGTCTTGTCGTGAGGGTCTTGCTGCTGACTGATCAGGATGGTAGTTGCTGAAGGTTGGAGTGGCTGCGGCAATTTCTTAAAATAAGACAACAGCAAAGTTTGCCACATGGATTAACTCTTCCTTTCACTTGAACACACTTAGAGGCCATTTTAGGTTTATTAATTGGCCTAATTTCAATATTGTTGTGTCTCAGGGAATAGGGAGGCCCAAGGAGTGGGAGAGATAGGGGAACAGCTGGTCAATGGAGCAGTCAGAACACAAACACACAATATTTATTAAGTACGTTGTCTTATGTGGGCATGGTGCCCTAAAATAATTACAGTAGTAACATCAAAAATCACTAACTGATCATAGATCACTATAACAGATATAATAATAATAATGAAAAAGTTTGAAATACTGCAAGAATTATCAAAATGTGACACAGAGACACTATGTGAGTACATGCTGTTGGAAAAATGGTACTGATAAGCTTGTTCGATGCAGGGTTGTCACAAACATTCAATTTATAAAAAACACACATTTGAAGAGCACAATAATACAGCTGTAGGATAACATACAAACTCTGTTTTTTAAAGACCTTTGCAATCTGGCTCCAGGTAATAAATAGATTTAATAACATCATTCCCCTTCATATATATATATATGTATGTATATATGTATGTATGTATGTATGTATGTATATACATATATGTATGTATGTATGTATATACATATATGTATATATATGCACATACACACATATATGTATATATACATATACTATTGTGTATATTACATATTTTGTATATTTATAGCAGTATACTCTTGGATATATATGTGGATATATATATGTGCATACAGCAATATATACTTGTGTGTATATATGGATATACACACAGCAATGTACTCTTATGTATATATATATATATATATACACACACACACAGAGCAATCTCTTGTGTGTGCTCTATATATAGATACTCTTGCATTATATGTGTATATACATTCTCACAAGCATATACATATATTTACAGCAATATATTCTTGTGTGTACTTTATATACTTATATATATATACACAGACAAAGCAATATATTCTTGCATGTATACATGTGTATATACACACAGAGCAATAAACTCTTCAATGTGGAATTTAGCAAAGGCTTTTTGATGAATGAGTAAATGGATAAATGAATGACAAGAAAGGAGTTTGAGAAAAGTTAGGATAAATTTCTAATTTCATTATTCATAATGCATCAATGACAGAGATGACAGGTTTTCAAGAATATAGAATGCTAACCTGTGAGAATAGTGCTGTGGAAGACAACCACATTTTAAGTGCCCCCTTGTTGCTAATCTCTGAGACAGAATAAATAATGAGCTGGGCTCACTCAAGAAGGGCTGGGCTCACTCATATATTCTTATGAGAAGCTAGGGAAATTACAAAGGCTCAGGAGACCAAGAAATAGGATAAAAGCAGGAAAGCCAAGCTTGTGTAGAGGAGATAAAGGAGCTGAGATTATATAACCTAGAGAAAAGAAAGCTGAATAAATACTGAATAATTATTTGTAAATGTGCAGATAGTTTCCATCTTTACCAGGCCAGACCAGGGAAGTACAATGAAAACTGTAGCATGGGGCATTCAGTAAATATTTATGAAAGAACCTCTGGATTTCAATGGCTGCTAAAATGCAAGGATGACTGAGAAAAGTCTGTAAACTTAGATGAGACTTTTTTTTTCTATTAAAGCTGAAGTAAATCTGTTACCATGGGGCATCTAGGTGGTGTAGTGAATAGAAAGCTGGGCCTGGAGTCAGGAAGACTTATCTTCTTGAATTCAAATCTGGCCTCAGACACTTATTAGCTGTGGGACCCTGGGCATGTCACTTAATACTGTTTGCCTTAGTCTCTTCCTCTATAAAATGAGTTGGAGAAGGAAATGGCAAACCACTCCAGTATCTTTGCCAAGAAAACCCAAGATGGAGTCATAAAGAGTCAAACTCAACTGAAATGACTCAACAATAAAAACAAAGCTGTTATTGCCTACAGCAGGGGTGGGGAACCTGCCACCTAGAGGCCACATGTGGCCCTCTAGATCCTCAAGTGCTGCCCTTTGACTGAAGCCAAACTTCACAGAATAAATCCCCTTAATAAAATTTGTTCCAAACCCAAGGACCTAGAAGGCCACATGTGGCCTCGAGGCTGCAGGTTCTCCACCCCTGGCCTAGAGTCAAGGGGAAAGAAGAAAGGACCTCCAGTAGTCTTAATCTGTGAATTCCCTTGGGAAATGGTCTTTCACATTATGAGAATGAATAATGTTCTTTTCTCACCTGAATTTTCCCAACCAAGAGTCAGCCATAACTGCTCCCAAGAGAGGTGTGAAATAGCAGAGACTGCTGAAGGCATGGTATACAGATGTAGATGTGTCTTCACTCCAGTGTAGGAAGTACAGAAAGTAAAGTGTCAGCACAGCTAGAGGGAGAAAAGGGTACAGGTGAGATGAAAGGTGGATTAGATCCCTATCTGGGAAGGGAGGGGTTAGAAGTTAATGATCAAATAGAGAACCTGAACAATTGTATGAAGAATAGAGAACATTTTCAAATACCTGTACTAATGGAGTGGAACCATAGCATAAATAATCCAAAATAATGGCTTTACAAAAATCACGTCTATTTGGCTTGGAACGCATTTGTGTGATGTGATGATTTTGTGGCAGATTTCCTTTGCCATTGCGTTTTGCTCAGTTAAAATTAATCTACCTGCCCTAAGCACCTAATGTAGAAGTGGTGGAAAGGCAGCCAGTCTAGGATTAAAATTTACCATAGATAATACAAAAAAAAATTAATAATCTGCATACAGATGAGAAACTGAGTTGGCAAACTAATCTCCCAGTTTCTGGGAGGTTGGAATGGGCCATGAGACACAGTAGACTAATGCTTAAGATGCCAAAGGAGTCTCTGCTCCCAGGGCATCGAACAGTAATGAATGCCTGTTTGCAGTTTAACTTCCTGGATTTGAAGGCCACCAAGGATTTGCAAAGGATTTGGAGAAGGAAGCAAAGGGGAGGGGTTGTTGGGAGGGGGGAGGGCAAATGCATTCTAATATACATTTGCTCTGGTTTTCATAGGTAGTTCAGGGACTAGAAGTGGTCTTTTAAATTTTTTTAAAAAAATTATAACTTTAAAGTGATTGAATTTTAAAAGCTCTAGGCAAAAAAATAAGGCTAAGAACAATGAGCTAGAGGCAAAGCTAAGAATAGGGGTAGACAAAATAGGTGCCCTTAGGGTAAAATACATGGAGATACAATAAGGTGTATTTTCTCAGCATGATTTTTTAAATTCACATATTTTTACTGCCAGAAAGTTGTTCTCTCTGTGATCTGTAGGTATTTATTTTGTGATAAGTTAAGATCTACATGTCAACACTCAAAGTAACCCGAGGTTAGGGTAGGGGGGGGAGGGATTTTTGTAACCATAACTAGTGCATTAAAAAATGCCCTGTTGGGGCAGTTAGATGGCGCAGTGAATAGATCACTGGCCCTAGATTCAGGAAGACCTGAGTTCAAATCTGACCTCAGACACTTGGCACTTACTAGCTGTGTGACCCAGGGCAAGTCACTTCACTCCATTGCCTCGCCAAAAAAAAAAAAAAAAAAAAAAGAAAAAGAAAAAATGCCCTGTCTTGGCCCTGGTTGGTGAAATAAACTTTTGTCTCAAAGATTTAGTCCCATATGGAGAGATTGATGATACAAAAGAGGGAAGGGATGTTTGATAATGCAAAGTTAGATAGGAAAGGATGGAGTAATGATGCAAATTTGGGTAATATATTGCCTGGCACATAAGGGGGTTAATACGTGTTTATTGACTGGAAAAAAAAAAGGATTAGTTCCAGTCTGAAAAATTCAGACTCCTTGGGGAAAGTATATGGAGAATTCATCCTCGACTCCTTTTAGATCAAACTTTTGGAGATCATCTAAGCAATTCTGTGTTCAGTGCTGTCTATGGGAGGGAGATAACCTTGTGAGAAAACTGACAGCTGGACAATAGAATCAGGTCACGGTAGGGAATCATGGGACCACAGCGAGCAGGAGACAAAGAGTTCATAAGCATGTCTCAAAATTCACTCCTACTTCCTCTGGTCAATGTGTTGATAGTACTAGTACTAACTTGTACTTCTAGTACTAATACAAAGCTAACAGCTCTGCTGGGTAGGAATTTCATACCTGGCTTCATGCCAACACTCTGGACTACTATGAAGTTATGGTGAACTCATAGACCATTGGGTCTAAAAGCAGTTTTTTTCAGGTGTGGAGTCCTGGGCAAGTCACTTAACCTCTCTAATCATTAATATCTTCATCTGTAAAATGCCCACCTCGAAGGGTTGTTGTGGGGGAAGAGCTTCATAAACCTCAAAATGCCAGAAGAATGTGAGTTATTGTTATTATAGTTGTTATTTCTCAGCCCACACAGGGTCAGGGCAGGGATTCTGTAGTTTATGGGTGAAAGTAGCAAGAGCTTTCGGAATTCAACTAAGGGTGGAAGAATTTTTCTATTCCCACCTTTAGTTTTGTTAGCTTGCAGTAAGATTTCTTCATTCAGGGTCTGGACTTCTGCTTTTAACTGGTGTGAACTACAAAATAATTCCTCAAACAGTAGGAATTCTAAGAGGGCTAAGCCTAGGGCAGAAAAGAAGGCATAGTACAGGGAAATAGAAAAGTGAGATAGGTAGGAAGGGGGATTTGGGGATTCACAGAGTACCTTTCATGCCATAGTACGAGAATCGTTCACAGAACTCATTCACCACGATGAAGGCAATGCTCAGTGGGTAATTAGAGCCACAGATTTTCTATGGAACAAAATGGTAGTAAATTGGGGTAAGGGTGTAGTGCAAATACATTTGAAATGTCTGAACCCATGACCTTAGTCAGAAAATGTACTTTCCCATCCCCACAAGTGATGGTGAGCTCCTTGAGGGGTACCTGTTCAATCTTTTTCAGTTGTGTCTGAACCTGTCAGATCTGTGACCCCATTTGGGGTTTTCTTGGAATGGTTTGCCATTTTCTTCTCAACTCATTTTTTAGTTGAGAAAACTAAGGCAAACAAGGTTAAGTGACTTACCTAGGGTCACACAGATAGTAATTGTCTGAGGCCATATTTGAACTCAGGAGGAGTCTTCCTAACTCCAGGCCCAACATTCTATCCGTTATGCCACCTAGCTCCCTGCCTTGAGGGCAGGAACTATCTTTTGTCTCTTTTGTTACCCCCAGCACTTAGCAACTTAGCATAGTGTCTGATACATAATAGACATTTAATAAATGTTTAGTGATTGAATGATTAGTGAGATGCTAGCCCTGGTTTCTACTCTCCAGGATAAACTTGCTTGAGGTAGCAATTCCAGAATAATGGCTATGTCTGAGTTACTTTGTACATTTCTATGTACATTGTATAGAAGTATCAAAATGCACAAAATCTCACTGCCCAAATCTCCTGTAACTCCTGCAGTGGTCTCAAGATCCTACCCTTCTTCCCAGAGTATCATGGGCAATGTTTGTGGAACTAGATTAGAAGACTCTTGTGACAGGACCACTTATCCATGAGGGTTTCATTCCCTCTGCCACATGGGACAGGCCAGTGTTTCCCTCAATGGTGACAAAGCCTTCATCCAAGGGAATAAAGTTCAACCTGTATCTCACTTGATAGAGTTTCCTGGTAGCCTCAGTCCATATTGACCAGTCTCCAGGTTGCCCAAGGACATAAAAAGATCCATTCAACTGAATTTGGGCAGAAGTCCAAAGCCACACAAGTTACCATGCCTTTGCCTAGAGGCAAAGAGACCTGTATCTACACAAGCAAAGTGTAGTAGTGTCCTAGTTGAATATCCTTTCTATGCTATGGCTAAATAAAACCTCCTTTTTAACTGTTTGAATGACCTCTAAATGCCTCATTTTGTTCCAAACCCTCAACCCAAACTAATAGAAAGCGAAGGATCTCCAAATCTAAGGATTCTATTCTAATCTTCATCCTTCTTCATCTCTCCACAGCCCTTGACACTGTGCATCACCTTTTAAGTTTTCTTGACACTGCTGTCTCTTGATTCTCCTCCCAACTGTCTGACTACTCCTCAGTTTCCTTGGCTGCATCTTCAACTCAAGGCTGTTTTGGTCCTCTTCTCTTCTCCCTCTAGATTAATTTGCTTGGTAATCTGACTAGCTACTATAGATTTAATTATCATTTCAATATTGATGATTCTCAGATCTGTCTGTCCAGTTTTAATCTCTCTGCTGACTTTCAGTCTCACATCTCCAACTGTCTATTGGATACCTTGAACTGGATGTCTTACTTCTTAAATTCAACATGTCCAAAATTAAGCTTATTATCTATCCCCTGCCCCTCAAAAATACCTCTCATCTTTGTAACTTCCCTATTAAGGGTACCAACATGCTCCTAGTCATCCAGGCTTTCAACCTGTGTGTCATCCACAACTCTTCACCCTCATATCCCATACTAATCAATTTCTACCTTCATAATATCTCATGCATATGGCCTCTTTTTTGATACCGCTACTATACTGCCATCACCGTGGTGCAAGCCCCCCTCACCTCCTGCCTAACTCATTGTAATAGTTTGATGGTTGGTCTCCCTGCCTTAAACCTCTCCCAAATCTATTCCACCCTCCACTCAACTGTCAAATGAATCTTCCAAAAAGGACGGATATGACAATGTCGTCCCTGATCTCCTGTGGTTCCCTCCCTATCACTTTTAGAATCAGGTATAAACTCCTCTACTTTTAAAGCCCTTCATAATCTGGCCCTTTCCTACTTCTCCAGTCTTCTTATACTTTCCTCTCTCCCCTGCTCCCACCCCATATACTCCAGGATCCTGCGACACTGACCTCCCTGTTCCAGCTAAAACACTCGTCTTTGTACTCCTCACATTGTCACTGACTTCCTTCAAGTCTCAGCTAAAGCTCTACCTTCCTAGTCTTCCTTCACCTTAAAGCCTTCTCTCTGAGATTATTTCCAATTCAATCATTTGTACATAGCTGTTTCCATGTTGTCTTCCCTGTTAGACTGTGAGTTCCATGAGAGCAGGGACTGTTTTTTTTTTTTATCTTTCTTTGTATCCCCCTGAGCTTAACGGAGTGCCTGGCATATGACAGACACTTAATAAATGCTTTTGGAGTGACTGACCTGAATTAGGTCCAATCATTATATTGGGCATTTATAGACAGAATAGTTTAGGATTCAACTTGAGGCATAACTACAGGTAGAGACTCTGTCTACTCTCTATTTGGAAAGCTATCGCGGTCCCCACGGTCCCCAATAATAGCATTCTTTGTTTCAACTCTAATGTCTTATCACATTTCAAGTTAGAGTAGGGAAGGAGAATATTAAAGCTGGAAAGACTATGTCTGGGATTTGATTGCTGGTGGGCCATATGCATGAGATATTATGAAGGCAGAAACTGATTATTATGGGATGTGAGAGTGAAGAGTTTTGGATGACACATAAGTTGATTCTAGTCATTTGCCTTTGCTTGAGCAGGTTAAATTAAACCTGTCCTATATTCAGTGTCCTGTTAGCCTTAGTCTAATCCTAGTTTCATTGAGGGAGTTGAGGGATTTTTTCTCTCTCTCTCTTTTCCTCTCATAAAGATCTAAACAGGAACTGAATTCTACCACTTAGGTGGGAGCATGAGTGAAAGAGAATTACTTATTAAGAAACCTCCTAGATTAAACCTGGTCTCTATTATCCTAAAGTTGAAGTAGTGGGCTACAGGCTATTTAGTGATAACCTGTTCATCCTTGTAGGGGAATTCTTGCAAACACAGTGACTTTCCAGCTTGAGGGACATTATAGTTTGAGACAGGGCCCGTTAAAAAAGACAGAAAATATTCTTAGAAGTCAGTTTAATTTCAGTGTACAAGGTTGTGCTCTCTGCTGATCAAAGATTTAGTTAAGACCCCTTTAACTCAGAACATGAAAACATTCTATCCACCGTGCCACCTATATCCCCTAAAGTCGGGAGCACTTGAGCTCAAATCCGGCTTCAGATACTTCCTAGCTATGTGACCCTGGGCAAATCACTTAACCCTTTTTGCCTCAATTTCCTCATCTGTAAAATGAGATGGAGAAAGAAGTGGCAAACCACTCCAGTGTCTTTGCCAAGAAGACCCCAAAAGGGATCACAAAAAGTAAGACATGACTGAAATGACTGAATAACTCAAAACACGAAAACACTGATATATCACAAAATTTTATGTTCACTTTTCCTCCAAGTCTCCAAGAAAGGGAAATTTTACAACTCCAGTTGGATTTACACTCTCCTGGATGTTAGAAGAATCATTCCACAGTATTCAGTACAACCCGGCTGATATATTGCTGAAAAAATGAACATTTTATCCCAAATTTTGCCCATTGTCCTAACCCACCTGATCAGAACCAGGGGCAAAGGGAGAGAAACAACCTCTGAGAGAGACTACCTCTCTCCCAAAGGTAATCAGACATATCAGTGAGTCAATTAAGCAATAAACATTTATTAAGGGCCTACTATGTACCAGGTACTGTTTTAAGCATTGGGGATACAAAAAAGAAGCAAAAGAGAGTCCCCTCAAAAAGCTTCAGATCAGATGAGGGAGACAAAGTGCAAACAAATTTTCATGGCAAGTTAAATACAGGATAAATAGAAAATAATTAACAGAACGAAGACACTAGTGGGATTTTAGTTAGGACTTAAAGGAATCCAGGGAGGTCAGTAGTCAGAGCGAAGGATGAAGAGCATTACAGGCATAGGGAACAGTCAGAGAAAATGCCAGGAGCTGAGATATGGAGCACCTTGTCTGTGCAACAAACAGTGCATGGTGGGGAGGAAGGTGTAAGAGGACTGAAAAGGTAGGTGGGGGCTAGGTGAGGAAGGGCTTTGAATGCCAAACAGGGTATTGCCTATTTGCCTCTGGTCCTGTTTCTAGTTTACAATAATAATTTGTACTAGAAGCACAGTGTAGTGGGTGGCAACGGTGGTATTAAAAGAACTTAGTACTAAGTCAAGAAATTGTATTTTTATCAATTTCCAAGAGCACAGAGTTAATGAATGTTTGCTGGCTGAATGAATGAATTATGAGTACCCTTAAGTTATTTAATTTCTCTAGGCTTTAGTTTCTTCCTTTGCAAAAAGAGGACAAAAACAGAGGTCCTATGCATCAGGTTGCGGGCCTTGCCCTGCCTGGTGTCAGGAAGACTCATCTTCCTGAGTTCAAATCTGGGCTTAGACGCTTAATAGCTGTTTGATCCTGGGCAAGTCACTTTACCCTGTTTGCCTCAGTTTCCTCATCTGTCAAAAGAGCTGGAGAAGGAAATGGCAAACCACTCTAGTATCTTTGCCAAGAAAGCCCCAAATGGGGTCAGGGAGAGTTGGCCATGACAGAAACGACTTAATAACAACACTTATCAGCTTGTTATCAAAATGAAGGGAAATAATGAAGATTAAAGATTTCAAAAAGTACAAATTGGGATGCAAGTGCGGAGCATTGTTGTGGCTATGTCTCCTCTCTTTCATCAGATTGGCTACTTCCCAATGACAGAGATTGTGTCTTCTGACTCTTCCTGGACTTTATTTCTTTGCAAGGATGAAGTTCTATACCCAGAGGGACTGTGAGCTGAACTCTCGCACTCTTAGGTCTTTAGATCAGCATGCAAGCAAGCCTCTCCAAACTTGTTATTCTTTTCTCTTAGTAAATTTTTCCAGACCATAGAATGAAACCTTGAATTTAAGATGAAGCACAATGATTATGCCTCACCCCATTTTAAGAAGAGGCTTTAAAGTGTTAATTCAAGTCCCAGACATAATCGATTTCTTTGCTCCTATAAAACCCATATTGGAACTGGAGGAGGCAGAAAGAACCAAGAGAGAAAGACAGGAGTGAGGTATCCCTAATGAGAGGCAGCACAAGCCTCCCTAAAGTAGAGACTCACCCAAGCTGTTTTCTTTGGAGGGCTCGAGGGCTGGGGAAGTTCCTCTTCTGGGGAGACGAGTGCAAAGAGGGTTTCCTTGGACTCATTTGTAGGGAAGGTATTCATGTCTAGCTCCTCAATAGCTCTCTCCTCAGGCATGTGGCTGCAGTAAGCGACTGGGACAGTGTCCAGCTTTCTTTGAGAAGAGGGACTAGCAGGGGGGTGGGAACTGGGAAGTGGTTTCAGGATTTAACCCTGTGCGTGTCAGCTGTAGCTGTTTTGTAGTTTATAAGGCAGAGCTGGGAATTAATTGTCGGGAGACTAAACTGGTTGGTTCACTGAAATGTAAGGTGGGTAAGGGGAGAGACTTGGAAACAACTCTGAAACAGCATCTTAAATTTGTATAGTGCTTTATATTTTGGGAAACATTTCCGTCATCATTATCGCACCTTATTCTGATAAACAACTGACTAGCGTGATTAGCAGTAGCTGCACTATATCGTGCTTTCCAGTTTGGGCTTTGTTGACACTGATAACAACAGTGTCACAAGGAAGAATGAAGGGAAAATGTGATGGATTAACAGAGGAGGTATGATAAAAAATGCCTTTGAGGAAGACTATCTTGGCAGTCTCGAAGAGTAGTAACAAAGCACCTTAATCATACTAGGCACTCATATATTTGTTGCTTTAATTTGACTTAGGCAAGGAATCTATCAATTTGCAATTGCTAATACAGTGATACCAGCATGAGGTCGTGAGTATTTGGATTTAGGGGGTACCTGTGAAAATAGGGAGGAAGGGACAGAAAGGATAGAAGGAATGATGCAAGAAACACCAGAAGGACACTGAAGTTGGGAATTGGTGCTTCCTTCTCCATCCTCATTGGAGGATCCGGAAAATGTGGGGTTGATGGAGTTTTCAATGAATAGTAGACATTCTTTATCTAATTAGAGACATTTGAGACTCATTGCCCTCCCTTGTGGACCTCATCCATTGATCTCTCTAGGAGGTGTGTGTGTCTGTATATGTGTGTGTATATATATATATATATATATATATATATATATATATATATATATATGAATATGCATTAAGGGATCCACTCTGTCAGTCAACTAGCATTTATTAAGTTCTTACTAAACTAAGTGCTGAGAATACAAATATGAGCAAAAAAGAAAGTTCTTGACCTCAAGGAGCTTACATTCTAATTGGGGAGGGCAATACATAAAAGGAAACTGAAAGGGGGGGAGACAGAGAGGGGGCAGCAATGGGAGGAGTCCCAGGCATGGAGGCATGATGGAAAAATGAGAGGTGGCTGGCCTGGGTACTCTCCTTAAAGAGGTTCTGAGAAAAGCCATTGGAACAGAGGGAGAGGTGTCAAGGGCAGAGAACAGTACTAAGGGTTGAACTGCAGGGCTAATGTGACATTATGGAGGAAGAGGTTTCTGTGGCTTGGAGAAGTCCAGACCTAAAGAGTCTGGGGGAGAGGCATAGGTATAGGGGAGGCATAAATATGGGGGAGAGGCAAAGTTCCTTTCAGACTCTTCCCTTTCTAGACCTTAAATGATAGCATTTGCTTATCAAAAGGAATTCTCTGAGCTCTAGACAAAGACGATGAGTGGATGAGTGTAAATTGCCACAATATCTTTCCCTTTAAACATTAATTTAGGGAACTAAGCTATTGTTTTTGTTGTTGTTATCATTGTTGTTGTTGCTGGGCTTTCATTCCTGAAGAGAACCAATGACATTACAGGCTGATATCTTGACTTGCACGTGGATAGGATTTAAATGAGGCAGAGTCTTTGGCTAGATAAAAGTCAAAGTGGACTGAGGGTGGCTCAGAATGCAGTGGGTGACCTTGGCCTTTCTAAATTAAGGTCTTTCCTAGGCCTAAATCTGTCTGAGGCAACGCCCCATTCAATGATTAAAGGCTAGAAAGCACATCTGATAGAGCATTAGGTCTGGAGTCAGGAAAACTTGAGTTTAAAACCAACCTCAGACACTGCCTGTGACACTGGGCAAGTCACTTAACCTTTGTCTGTCTCAGTTTCCCCATATATAAAATGGGGATAATAGTAGTACTTATCTCTCAAGTTGTTGTGATTCTTAAATAATTTTTTTTAAAGCAGTTAGCACAGTGCCTGGAAACAGTTTGCCTGTTTGCCTCAGTTTCCTCATCTGTCAAATGAACTGGAGAAGGAAATGGCAAACCTCTTCGGTGTCTTTGCCAAGAAAATCCCAAATGGGATCAGGGAGAGTTGGGCTCAACTGAAAATGACTGAACAACAATGCTTGTTTCCTTTCCCCTTCATTAACATACAAGAGCAGGAGATATTTGGAAGTAAAAATGGTGTAATTAAACACCAGAACTGTTTTGTGGTTGTTGGGAACATGCTCATCTGCATGATCTGCGAGTTGGTTACTTACCATAAGCTATGGTGAGAGCTTTGATCTAGGGCACTTAACCCCACACCAGGAAAAGGGTGTTAAAAAGGGTGTTAAAAAAAAAAAAGGCTAAGCCTGAGGGCAATAATCTGAGGGGATCACTCTGTCATTGTTTAAAAGGGTTGGGTATCTTCTTGGGTTGAGAATAAGAAGGAAGCCCTTGGGAATGGATTGTGAGGGAGCAAAACCTGGGAGTCATCTACTGGTCCTAGGCTGAGGCTATCTTTTCTTTTCTTTTTTTTTTTTTTGGGTGAGACAATTGGGGTTAAGTGACTTGCCCAGGGTCACACAGCTAGTAAGTGTCAAGTGTCTAAGGCTGGATATGAACTCAGGTCCCCCTGACTCCAAAGCCAGAGCTCTATCCACTGTGCCGCCTAGCTGCCCCAGAGGGAATCTTTTCTAAAACAGAATAGCGTACCTGCCCTGGCTGAGGATTTCACTAAAGTGGTGACTGGAAGCATGAAAGACCAAGATTAATGGGAGCTTTGTATCTGCATGTAGCCAGACAGCACCAGAAGCATGAATGTGAGTTGACCCTTCTCTTGTTCCTTTGCATGCTTTCTTTATATGAATGCTTCTCTACTGGCAACCTCTGAGTATGCCCACTCCTTGCTCATACTCTGTATTTATGTGGGAGACTACACCCCAGGTTAATAAGAGATATTCCCCAAAGAGATCAAGGAAAGGGGAAATAGACTTCCCCCATCCCCATACAGAAATATTTATAGCAGTTCTTTTTGTTATAGCAAGGATTTATAAACTAACGGGGTACTCGCAAAATGGGGGATGGATGAAAAAATTATAGTATATGACTAGTACATGAACGTAATAGAATATTATTACTCCAAAAGAAATACCAAAAGGGATGATTTCAGAGAAACCTGGCAAGAACTGTACGGACTGATGTAGAATGAAGTAAACAGAACCAAAAGAATAATTCATACAATAATAACCATATTATTTAAAAAAAAGATAAAAGAAATAAAGGAAGGTTGTTGAAGTATTCTTTAAAACATGTAGAAAGGAACAGAAGGAAGTTCAATGGGAAATACAGACAGGTTAAGCTTTGAAAGTAACATTGAATTACTAAAGCAAGCTAAATGTAATAGACAAATATAATCCTCTTTTTCTGTTCTACTTTCTGTACAGAAATGTTCTCTCTTTTTGGGAGGTGTTTGTTAAATTCAGAGAAAAAGAATGTTTTTAATAAGGCAAATATTCTGTTTCTTATGATGCCATTTCAACAAACTGCTGAGCTCTAGTTTTGGGAGTGCAGATTTAAAGAATATCTTTAACCTAGGGTATTTGTGCCCTTTGGGAGCTCCATCTGAAAGCATAAATTGGAGGTAGGGTTGTCTTCACTGGGGGCGGCAGGATAATCCAGAGGAAACACCATAAGATTATATAGTAAAGTCATAATGTACTATAAAAATGTCAGCTAATATTACTATCTCTTTCTTTTTCCAAATTCCTTACCCCAGCTCCCAAGGGAAAGGAGAACTCCAGTTACAAGAGTCCAGCTTGTTTTCTGACTAAAGTATTAATGATTAAGTTAGAGACCATTCCTCCCAGAATTCTTGTTCTTTCTAGCTTATTTTGACTAATGTCTATGGTGTGAGCAAATGAACAGTTAGAAATTATTAGCCAAGTTAGCCAGGGTCACTGCAGATGCCCAGAAGATGTTGTGTTATGTCATTGTTCCAGGCCTGGTCCTATATTCACTAGGGAGCTGAAAAGACATTTTTCTTTATTATGCTACTTCTCCCTCCAAATGAGAGATACCACAATATGGAAGCCTCAGACCAATATGAACATGTTGGCCAAGTTCTACAGGCTATCATGGAGCTTCTATTCCCTCAGCAGTGACTCTCTATCCAATGAATCCATTGGCAAGCTTTTATTAAGTGCTTTCTTATGAGATAAGCACAATGCTAACTGCTAGGGATACAAAGAAAGGGGAACAAAGCAAAAAACTGTCCCTGTCCTCAAGGAAGGGGCAACTAGGTGGCACAGTGGATAAAGTACCCACCCTGGAGTCAGGAAGACCTGAGTTCAAATCTAGCCTCAGACATTTTCTAGTTGTATGACCCTGGGGAAAGTCATTTAATCCTGTTTGCCTCAGTTTCCTCATCTGTAAAATGAGCTGGAGAAGGAAATGACAAACCACTCCAATATCTTTGCCAGGAAAACCCCAAATAAGGTCATGAAGAGTCGAACATGACTGAAAAATGACTGAGCAACAAATCCTCAAGGAGCTCACATTTCAATGGGGTCTCCCCCATTCACAACGTGAAAACAACTACGCACTTACAAGATACATACAGTCTAAATGGGAAGTAGTCCCAAAGGGAAGGCACTAGCAGTGGGATTTGGGGGTAAGGGGATCAGATGGAAAGTAGGGAGTGGGAAAGGCCTCTTAACAAAAGGTGGGATTTAAGCTGAGTCTTGAAGGAAGCCAGGAGACAGAGGTAGTAATAACTAATAATAATAGCTAACTTTCATATAGTGCTTACTAGGTGTCAAACACTGTGCTAAGCATTTTACGATTATTATCTCATTTGATCTGCAAAACAACCCTGGAAGGTAGGTGCTATTATTATCCCTATTTTACAGATCAGGAAACTAAGGCAAATTAAATGACTTGCCCAGGGTTGCACAGCAGTGTCTGTTGTGGGATTTAAATTGAGTTCTTCAGGCCTAATGCTTTATCCAGACACACACACACACACACACACACACACACACACACACACACACACAGCATTCCAGGCCTTAAGTTGAAGTCAGTGAAAAGACACAGAGTCAGGAGATAAAGGGAAGATGGCGGGTATCATTGAACTATAAAGTTCATGGAAGGGAGAAAAGTATAAGAAGACTAGAAAGGTAGGAAGGGAAGAGGTTATGAAAACCAAGCTTGAGAATATATTGGCATTGCCTTCATGCCCTCATATGCAGATGAAATGACTCCCAGTTGTCAGTTGCATGTGAATTAAGCATTTCCACCCATCCTATATTATTTAGATAAGCTCTAGAGAGCACCCCTTCTTTCAACCCCCTTCCCCAACAGGTCAGCTTTTCTGCCGGGACCTTGTGTTTGATGTTTAATGAGTAATAAGATTAGGGCAGAGTTTCTAAGGGAGGTCACAATTTCATTTGTTATTTTAAGAATTATGACTACCTGGCTAAATGCTTGGTGAGCCACCACTGCTACTATTCCAAGTCCCATTGTACATGAACATAAAATACCCTTTTGGGCTGAGGAAAATCCCTAGTCTTACTAATTCTCTTGATCTCCTTATATTGGAGATATGTCTCATTGGCACAAACCCCCCAAAACTCAAAACAGAGTTCCTTTTCCTACCCTTCCCTATCTCAGCAAGCCCTGGGATGAAAGGAAATCAATCCTGCTCTCAGGCCACCAGGCTTGCACTTTCTCATGCATTTTCCCACAAAGGCTAATTAATTGCCTAGCTATCCTGAAGAAACTTCTGCCTTAGGGCCTCCACAGTCCAGATTGCCTATTGCCTATCTTGGACCACTGTTGTAATAAATAGTGCTTCAGGAAAGACCAGCCACGCTTCACTGATTTCCCCACAAATAGGTCCCAGTTAAAGCAAATAATCGATCCCCTGAAGTGGTCTCTTTATTTGAATTCATATTGCATATTTCCAAATGGCTGAAAACAATCACCATAATTTATATAGTTATAGCTTTGAATAGTGCAAGTTTGAATACACATAACCACTTTAGAGGATTCACTATTCAAACTAAGATCCAGCTCTACTCTTAACCTTTTTACTCTTTACTCCCCACTTCTCCCTCTCTACTTTCCTCCCCCCATGCAGTTCTGGAACCATGAACCATGATCATTGCTGCCATTGTTCCTGGATAGAATACATCAATTTTCTCCCCTCTTCTTTTACCTCCACTCAACATCAGTTTGTCTTTCAAGGACCAAAGTATCTTTCCCTAGCCATAGTTCCCTTTCAGGTATTTTTTCCAGTAGTGTTTGCTTTTGAATTTGCATGCCTAGCCCTAGGCACAGTACTTGGCAAAAGAAAGTAATAGGCTTTGTCATTCATAATTAGAAAAGCTTGTTCCGAAAGCACTAGTGATCATAATATACATACTTTTTTAAGACTTAGCCAATGCGTGATTTGTTTTGAATGACTATACTTGGTAAAAGTAGGGGCTTTTATTTGAGGGGGGAGAGGAGAATTAGGGAGCTGATGCAAGGTTGCCTATAGTCAAATAGAAGGGAGAGATACTGCCTGAAGGCTTTTACCAGCTCTGGGATGCTACTATCCACTTTCTTCAACTGAATTAATGATCCCATCTACATTATCCATCCGTGTTTTCACCTTGTACTTCTAGGACCTAAGTCCCAGAGAAAAATTAGAAAATGGAAAATCAGTTGAAAGAGATAAAGAGAACAGATGAAAGAAGCATTTTCCAGATAAAAAATGAATGTCATCAGTTTACCTCTGATTTGATTGGAACTTACGAACTAAAGACAATAAAAATCACAAAAAGGGAGGTCTCTCCATGAGTAGACAATGAAGGAACAGTGAAGGCCATATCATTAAATTGTTGGATTACATCATTGATATGGATGCGGGGTTACATGACAAACTGGGGAGGTTATATGCAGGGAGTACACTGGCATGGTCAACATAATTGCATGGAATGACATGGCCAGGGAGAATGGTGTAGGCTTGACTTTCAAGGCAGTTCCCTCTTAGTTTAGGTTCCATTTGGGGGATGAACTGTGGCACTCACAAGTCATTGAGCATTTAACAAAGGAGGAAGTTTACTTTGCCCTAACACAACAAGAATACAGTGGTGTTGAGCTTTCCTCATTGGGGTCCCCATTGTCTCCATCTGTACATATGTCAATGATAAGGAGCTAGAGACTTGAGTGGTCCCAGGCACCCACTGAGTCTGAAAGGCCTTGACTACACATAGCTAGGGTACAGTTATACCAATATGAAGGAGGAAGGAGGTGTGATCAGAAAGATGAAGCTACACTGCCTGGTTCTTCACTGCCTGCTTCAACACTGCCTGATTGGATAGGGGGAGTCTTTGCTATGGGACTAGCCATAAACTCATGCTTAGACAGAAGGATTAGCTTGGTGGGTGCTGGAGGATACTGACCAAGAGGGTAAAGAAAGAGCTGTAGCCAGCATTCCTGTTGACTGCATGAGTTGAGCTGCTAACATAGCCAGAAACTGGGCCAGGACATTCAACTGCTAGAAAGAGACCCCAGATGTGGGCAGTCATTTGCAAAATGATGCAGCTGTTCATTAAAAAGAGAACTCTCCCTCCTTCAGAAACAATGCAATGTAGAGCAGCAAGCCCTGCCATGAAGAAATCTCTCCTGAAAGGGATAGGGGAGACTCCATCCATGAATCCATCCTATGGTCTATGACCCAGACGCTCCAGCTCCTAATGATAAAGGAGCCATGACACTGGAAAAAGAGCACAAACTTGGGGTAGAGTTTGGGAAACTCTCAGGGTGGTTGGAAAACTCCAGATTTATCCTTCTTTTCATTGGGAAATCTTGTTATCTTTCAAGATTGAATCTGTGTGGCACTCACATTTTATCAGTACGCTCTGACTGGAGGACAAGGTGATGGGCTCCAGGACCTCTATTTAAGGACTCGGCACAATATTTCTTTCCATTTCCCACCAATTACACTGCTTTTGGGTTTCTTTGGAACCCTCCTTCCTGCCCCCCACCTTCTTCCCCCATTAAATTGTATAAAATCCTTGAAGGCAAGGACTGTTTTCGTTTTATTTGTATTTGAATCCCTAACACTTAGCACAGTACCTAGTACACAACAGGTGCTTAATAAATGTTAATTGATGGTTTTGTAAACACTGTGACTCCTTGCCCTGAAGGAACAAACTAGGGGTGAAGGTGGTTGCAGAAGAAGTTCAAATAGAAACTTGAGGACTCTTGAGAGCAAATGTTCCTGAGGGTGTGGAACTTGGAAGGCTGATGCTGATCTAACTTTTTGACATTAAGCTGTTTATTTTTCATCTCAAAAATCAAATAAGGAATTGATGTTGAATCTCTAAGAGGAATAAACAAATTGTTTTCTCTGATCCATGTACTTTGTTTCACCTTAAATTTATATACATCTATTTAGTTATTACCAACCAGAAGTTCAAGAATAGCAGATGGCAAATATAAAATACAATCAATAATTATTTTACTGTGAATCCAGTCCTTTAGAAAACAAAAACACTAAATATATTAAAGTTGTGTTGTTTCCACACATTAGCAGAAAATTAAGAATCAAATTACATTTCCATTATCATCAAAATTGAGACAGTTTTCAGTCTTGAGAAATTTTATTCTTAGTGCAAAACAAATTCTCTCATATTATAATATTTTAAAAATATTTATGTTGAAGCCCATTGTTTTTTTCACTCATCACTGTCACTTCCTGATTCACTCAGTTGCAAATCATTTCCTAAAATAAAAAAGAAACAGGAAAACTTATTACATTAAAGTTTTAAAAAAATTCAAACAATATAGAATAAATAGTATCAGGTAAAATGTGAACTTAAAGTTCATTATTTTCAATTGATATTTTTCATAATAATAACAACACTAATATTTGTATAATGCTTTATATTTTACAAAGTGTTTTACATACATTATCATATTAAGAATTAGTTTGCTTACTTTAAAATTTGAATATGTATTGGTGTTCAAATTTGCTACTGTCAAATGTTAGTTTACATATTTCACTTAACATCTATTTTTGTCATTTTAGTTCATATCACCAATGTATTGTAAAATAAAAAGTCTTTATGTATTATACTTTTGATTCTCTTCCTTTGGGACTTTTTTTGAGAAATTATCAGGGAATTGAGGAAAACCTAATTTAGACAACCATCTTACACTGTTTTGAAACTAAGACTGTTTGAGGTTTTACTTGGATGATAGTTATTGATGGTGTAGTGGTTCGTGCCCAAGTAGTATTATACTCTAGAGAGCAATCCTAAGCCTGATAGGTTAGAAATGGTTCAGAAATGGGGTGCTATTATTGATCCTCATTATTATTGCCTGTGAGGTCAGGAAGGTGGCATCGGAAAGACACTTAATATAATTCCCCGACACATTATACATCAGGTTGTGTTAGCCAACTCTTTTAAAAAGTGCTTATACCCTTAAGAAGGCCAGTCACCATGTTTTTGTTGTTCTTGAGTTGTTTCAGTTGTGTCCAACTCTTTGTGACCTCATTTGGGGTTCTCTTGGCAAAGATGCTAGAGTGGTTTGCCATTTCCTTCTCCAACTCATTTGACAGATGAGGAACTGAGGCAAACAGGATTAAGTGACTTGTCCAGGGTCACATAGCTAGGAAAAGTCTAAGGCTGGTTTTGAACTCAGGTCCTCCTGTCTTCAGGCCTGGCACTTTATTCACTGCACCATCTAGCTGCCCCATCATGTTTTCACATGAATGTATTTAGTCATATTACTGCTTAATGTGTTAGAGTTCACTTTCCTTTTCTTTATAGGTAGGAAAAACTGAATTTGTTTTCCAGATGCAATATTAAGACATTACAAGGGGTGTGGGGGAGGGCAGAGCCAAGATGGTGGAGGGAGAGCAGTGACTGTCTTGAGCTCTCCCTCAAACCCCTACAAATATCTACAAAAAATGGCTCTAAACAAATTCTAAAGCAGCAGAACCCACAAAAAAACAGAGTAAAACAAATTTCCAGCCCAAGACAACCTGGATGGCTGATCAGAAAGGTATATTGCACAGGGCTGGGAGAGGAGCGCAGTTCGGTGTGGTCACGCAGGCCGCAGTGACCCTGGAGCAGGCCTCAGAGGACTGAATCACGGGCAGCTGTGGTGGTTTCCAGACTTCTCAACCCACAAACGCCAAAGACAACTTAGAAGGTCAATGGGAAAAGTCTGTGACTGCTGAGAGAAGGAGCTAGGTCTCAGCCACCCTGAGGGCAGCGGCTGCCTCCTGAGCTTCCAGCCCACAGACTGAGGGGGAATCAAGTGGCTGATCAGAGGGGGATCACAGGGATCTCTTTGCCAGTGCTGGGGGAGGAATCTCTTGCTTTGCCCGTGCTTGGATCTGGGTTGCAGTTCTGAGGGGAGGTCCTGGGGCAAGGAGGAGCGCTGGCGTGGTGGAGCTCGTTGTGGCCATGGAGAGGAAACACCTCGTCCCTTATCATAGAACCTTGGAAGAACTGAAAATTTTCAGGTCCCTAGAAGTATCTCTGAAAACAGCTGTACAAACCCCCAAAGCTTGGGACAGTACATTCTCCACATAGGAAACAGACTCTTACCTTAACAAAGAGTTTAAAACTCAAGTAATTGGTTGGGATCATGAGCAAGCAGCGCAAAAACACTCAGATTATATTATCTTACTTTGGTGACAAAGAAGATCAAAACATACAATCAGAGGAAGAAAACTAAGTCAAAGCTCCTACATCCAAAACTTCCAAGAAAAATATGAATCAGTCCCAGACCTTGGAAGAGCTCAAAAGGGATTTTGAGAAGCAAGTAAGAGAAATAGAGGAAAAACTGGGAAGAGAAATGAGAGTGATGCAAGAAAATCATGAAAAGCAAGTTAATAGCTTGCTAAAGGAGACCCAAAAAAATACTGAAGAAAATAACACCTTAAAAAATAGCCTAACCCAAATGGCAAAAGAGGTCCAAAAAGCCAATGAAGAGAAGAATGCCCTAAAGAGCAAAACTGGACAAATGGAAAAGAAGTCCAAAAGATTACTGAAGAAAATACTTCCTTAAAAATTAGAATAGAGCAATTGGAAGCTAGTGACTTTATGAGAAATCAAGACACTGCAAAACAAATCCAAAAGAATGAAAAATTAGAAAACAATGTGAAATATCTCATTGGAAAAACAACTGACCTGGAAAATAGATCCAGGAGAGAGAATTTAAAAATTATTGGACTATCTGAAAGCCAGGATCAAAAAAAGAGCCTAGACATCGAAATGATCAAGGAAAACTGCCCTGATATTTTAGAACCAGAGAGCAAAATAGAAATGGAAAGAATCCACCGATCTCCTCCTGAAAGAGATCCCCAAAGGAAAACTCCTAGGAATATTGTAGCCAAATTCCAGAGTTTCCAGGTCAAGGAGAAAATATTACAAGCAGCCAGAAAGAAACAATTCAAGTGTTGTGGAAACACAATCAGGATAACACAAGATTTAGCAGCTTCTACATTAAGAGACCACAGGGCATGGAATATAATATTCTGGAGGGCAAAGGAGATAGGATTACAACCAAGAATCACCTATCCAGCAAAACTGAGTATAATTCTTCAGGGGAAAAAAATGGTCATTCAGTGAAATAGAGGACTTTGAAGCATTCTTGATGAAAAGACCAGAGCTGAATAGAAAATTTGACTTTCTAATACAAGACTCAAGTGGAACATGAAGAGGTAAACAGGAAGGAGAAATCATAAGAGACTTATCAAGGTTGAACTGTTTACATTCCTGCATGGAAAGATGATATTTGCAACTAATGAGACCTTTGTCAGTATTAGGGTAGTTGGAAGGAAAAAATCATATGTATATATATAGATAGATAGATAGATAGATAGATAGATAGATAGATAGATAGATAGATAGATAGA
>NW_020954737.1:1557476-1564035 GCF_900497805.2 Vombatus ursinus
AGATAGATAGATAGATAGATAGATAGATAGATAGATAGATAGATAGAGGGCACAGGGTGAGTTGAAGATCAAGGGGTCATATCTAGAGAATAAAATTAAGGGATGAGAGAGGATTATAGTAGGAGAAGGAGAAAGGGAAAAGTAGAACAGGGTAAATTATCTCTCAAAAAAAAAAAGAAAAGAAAAGGCTCTTACAGTGGAGGGGAAACAGGGGAAGGTGAGAGGGAATAAGTGAATCTTATTCTCATAGGATTTGACTTAAGGAGGTTATAACATACACACTCAATTAGGTATGGAAATCTGTCTTACCCTAAAGGAAAATAGGAGGGGAAGGGGACAAGACAGTAGGGGGATGATAGAGAGGAGGGCAGATTGGTAAAGGGGGTAATCAGAAGCAAATACTTCTGAGGAGGGACAGGGTCAAAAGAAAGAATAGAATAAATGGGGGGGTGGGATAGGACTAAGGGAAATAGAGTTAGTTTTTCACAGCATGTCTGTGAAGTGTTTTGCATAACTGCACATGTATAGCCTATATTGAGTTGCTTGCCTTTTAAATGGGGGGGGGGGGGGGGGAGGAAGGGAGAAAATTTGGAACCCAAAGTTTTAAAAACACATGTCTAGAAAAAAATGTTTTCACATGCAACTGGGAAATAAGAAATACAGGAAATGGGATATAGAAATCTATCCTGCCCTACAGGAAAATGGAAGGGGAAGAAAGGGAGAGATAGCAGGGAAAGCAGACTAGGGGAAGGGGTATTCAGAATGCATGCCATCTTGGGGTGGGGGGAGGGATGAGATGGGGTGAAAATTTGGAACTCAAAATTTTGTGGAAGTAAATGTTGAAAACTAAAAATAAATAAATTTATTAATAAAAAAACAGAAAAAAATAATAATAAAGAAAAAAAAGACATTACAACCAAAGAGAATAGTACCACAACATAACAAACCTAAAATAAACACATATGTATTCCAGATTACCTCCTAGCACTGGAAGAATGGCAGATTTCATTGTATGGAAAAGAGGAAGCAGAAAGGAGAGGAATTTTGGACAGAGAGAGAGAAATGCTTGGGGCTGGAGGAGAGGAAATTTGAAGAAGGGAGGAAAGGAACAAAGAAAGGGAGATGAAGGATGTTTCATTTCTTGCCATACTGGAATAAAGCTACAAGAGCTAGTTCTATGAATGAGTTCAGTCCACCTTGTGTGAGCAGATCACCAACCTAAGTTCTCTACCACCTTCACCTCCAGCTCTCTAGTGTTTGCAGAATCAATCATAGAACTGGGAGGGGAATCTTTTGGCACTTTATGTAGCTAATAAATTAAATTAAATTAATTATTTATTTTTATGTTTATAATAAATAAAATAATAATAAATAGCTAATAAATTCCTAACTTCTGTGATAGTTTATGTTGCTATCTCTTCCCTTTTGTTATATAGGTTATTTCCATTGTTTTGCTATAACAACTAAAGCAACTATGAATATTTTACAGATAGGCCCTTTCATCCTTTAATGATTTTTTTTAGGATAAAGTTCTAGAAATTGACTATAATAGAGCTTCTATTTTTCCACAGTTTTAATACTGAATTCCAACATTGATTACTATTTTTTTTAACATTCTAAGGGTTACAAGGTGACATTTTAAAGTTGTCTTTATGTACAGTCCAAACATCTTTTCATGTGATTAATGGTTTGTATTTTCTCCTACAAAAATTTTCTGTTCATGTCTGTTGGGGACATTTCTTTACTGGGGACTATTTATTATGAAATTCTAGATAGCAGATCTACAGCTGATATTTACTACAAGTAGTTCCTCCCCCTGCCCTTCCCAAATATCTGTTTCTTTTCTTTCAGTTTTAGATATCTTCATTTTTTTTTGTGAGGCAAAATCCTTTTATCTTCATATAATAAAGCTTATCAATTTTTGCTCCAAAAATTTTTCTCTTTGCCTTATTAAAATGTCTCCCCTCTCTGTAGTAGTTTGAATAAATATCATTATTTTTTCTTGAAATTTTTTAGGATTATGTGTTTGATACTTAGATTGCTAACCCAAGTGAGAATTTATTTTGAAGTATGGTAGGGACCAAACATTTTTCTTTTTTTTGGCCACATAGTTTTCCCAGCAATTTTTATTTAAAAGTGATTCTTTCCACAATGCTTTATAAAATTAAATTTTGTTTTATTTTGAATTAAGCACTAAAAAGAGAATACTTCCAAATGCAAAGCAGCACAAAAAAATGAAGATATGTGAAACCACAAATCTCTTAGTTACAGCTTGATTTTTTTAAAAAAGCAAATAAATTCAACATGTCGTTTTCAAAGCTGTCTGCCTGTTTTTGTTTCCTTCTGATCTTCTGTTCTTCTTAGAGTGTTTTATAGCATAGGTTTATCAAATACTAACCTTTTATATATGCATCAGCTTCTTTTTCTGGGTTCTTATTTCTCTGTTCTTTTTCCAGTAAAAAGGCATTTTCATAGTTGTTTCTACAAAGCACATTTTTAGATCTGGTAGTATCTCTTTTGCTTTCTTTTTCATATTTGTTCTTGATATTCTTGCCTATTTTTCCATATAAATTTTATGACTTCAATTTTATGAAGTCACCTATAAGTATCTTGATTGGCATTAGTTTATTAATGCTGCCATTTTCTTAAATTTGTTCAATCTAACAAATGATAATTCATTTTTGAAGGACTTAATATCTTCAGAACTTAAGTCCATTAATAGGCAGATTGAAATATTATTCATTGGACTTATGACTTATTAAATGGGAAGATTTGGTTCAGAATTATATAGTCTTTCATTTGTTCAGTTTTTCCTTGATTTCCACCTAAATAATCTTGAATTTATCCTTGTATGTTTTGATAAATTAATGTTCAAATATTTGATGCATTTGATTATTATTATAAAAGGCATTTCTCAGTTTTCTTTGATTCCTGTTGGTACTGTATGAGAAGCAGATGATTTTAGTAGGTTTATCTTGCATCTTGCTACTTTTAAAGTAATTTATTAAACTTATTCTTTTGTTGCCTGTCAGGTTTTCTAAATATACAATAATGTCATCTGCAAAGGGAGTATTTTAACTTATTCTTTGCCCCTTACTTTCTCTTTAATGTCTTATTACTGAGATTTATTTATAAAACTGTGTTAAATAGGAATAATGAGAGTGGGCATCTTTATTTATTAACACCTTTGTCTTTAATGGGAATACTTCTCTATTACATAAAATATTGTTATTCAGGCATGTTTGACTGTTTGTGACCCCATTTGGGGTTTTCTTGGCAAAGATACCGGAGTGGTTTGCCATTTCCTTCTTCAGCTCATTTTACAGATGAAGAAACTGAGGCAAACATGGTTAAGTGACTTGCTCAGGGTCACCCAGGTAGTAAGTGTCTGAGGCTAGATTTGAACTCAGGAAGAAGAGTCTTCCTGACTCCAGGCCTGGCACTCTATCCACTGTACCACTTAGCTGCCCTATATGAAATGTTAGCTTTTTTCAAATGTGTACTTTTTAATCATATTCTGCAAAGATCTTTCTATTCCTATATTTTAAATATCTCTAACATGAGCGCTATACTTGACTCAAAGGCTTTCTCTCTGTGTCTAATGAGATGATATATAACCTTTATTTTTTTCTCTCATTTGTTTGCATCCTTACATCCCATTTTATAATTCTTACTTGGTTATGATACATAATTTTTATGTACTTATAATGAGTGGAGACTACACAATGACGACCACATCCTTAAAGCATTCTCAGATGTGCCCTTTCTAGTTGGTTGTGCAGAACATGCATACCTATTCTCTGCTTGGTTCTAATACAATAATGTGGAGCTTTGGAAGCCTATTTCCAGCCATGAATGATTGAGGAGCTGATAACTGTGTGATGATGAAAGGTCTCCTAAGTGGCTATAGATCCAGAAGAGGTGACACCTCAGGAATTACTGAGTTGGGATATAATCCAATACTCTCTCATTCTATTTTTTCCTGGTAGCAAGTGGGGCAAGGATTTTTTGTGAGCTACAGAGTGATAAGGAAGAGCTATTGCCCATTGCCCATCAGTCTGGTGGGTCTGTAAACAAATGATGTGTCTGTTCCTTTTGTGTTTATTCTTTCCTGATCTTAGGTAAATAAGTATTCTGAGATGGGAGTGCCTGGACACCAATGTCACTTCAGGCAAACTCACAGGGCCTCATCAGAAGCCCAACTGAAGTCAGTAGTAGAATCCAGTGGGGGTGCTAGGAGTGGCCACAAGAGTGGTAGTGGCCTATGATAGAGGAAACACCTATAAGACAGATATGAAAAGAGAGTTATCCTAAGATAGCTTCAAGGATCCTGACCTATTGTGAAATACCAGTTATGGTCTCTATAAAGGCATTGATCCTATGAGATCAGGAGAGAACTAAACCTAAGAGGAATTATATGAGAACTCCACAAAAGAAGAGAAGAAATCCTACCAGTGACATAATTTGTGAGTTATTCTTTTTCCTTAAGTGTTCCCAACAAATGCAATTCACTACCATAGTGGTTTGAGTCCTCTCTCCCCAGAGCTATGCAGATAAAGGGAAAGTATGTTTCAAGTTTGAAATGCTTTGTAACAATCTTTTTGTAATACCTTCTTAGTAAATTTCTTTTCTAAAAGCTAGTTGATATCTATGTGACTGTCAATGTGAAACATACTGGTGGGGGCTCATGAGCGCCAGTACTAGAAATCTGAGATCCTCAGTTTTACCTCCTACAACTTTGAAAAGAGTAATAGTCTCATTCTGGGGACGCAACCTGTGAATGTGAGTTCAGGTTGGGAGAGTTGACATAGAGGGGGCATTACATACTGTTATATTCTACTTATGAGTAATTTCTTTATTATTTTTATAACAATATTCATGTTAATGATATTGGCCTACAGTTTTCCATATCAACTTTTTATTTAGTTTGATAATCAAATCTATATTTTCCTCAGAGAAGGAAGTGGGAAACATATCCTCTTACTCTGTTTTCAAATGAGTTTGGTAGAATTCACTTGTGAATCTATCAGGGTTTAAATGTCTTTTTTTGTAGAGAAACTCTCTAATTGCTTTACTGATTTCTCTTTTGGGTCTATTTATATATCTACTTCTTATTTTGTTAGTTTTAGTATTTTGTCAGTAATATGGTAAATTTTAGACCACTCTTTCATTTTGAATCTATCTAGATATTTCTATATTAATTTTTTCTTGTGATCAGCACGTTATTAGATTCTGCTTTTTAATGCATTCTGCCACTCTTTTTCATTTTATTATACCATTTTACAATACCATTGTTAGGGTTGTCATTTTTTTGGCCATTTTTACTAAATGGTTTCTTACTCTTGTTCTTTCTACTATTAATCAATACTTTATAAAAGTATTTTAAGCATAGTTCTTTTGTCATATTAATAATTATATATCTCTTTTGCTTGGACTTCTTCCCATTGTTAATCAGGAGCTTGACTTTAGGATCATACTATCTTCTGTCATCTCTTTCTTAAATATTTTTCCTTCTTTTTCTCTGTTATGCTAAAAATTAATATAATTTATGCTTTTGTAAAACTCTGTGGGTTCTCAAAATTTTTAGCAAGTGGTTTATCTTGAATTGAGAAATATAAATTGTTGTATAGGCTAACTTTTTGGCTAAGAGACTTGTTTGATGTTCAAAAGTGTTTGTGAAATGGATAAGACTGAGAAAAATGGTTGAAGTCCTTTTCCTTCTAAAACATCCATCTCCTGTGTCCATAGAAGATACTGAGTTTAGCTGGACAGATAATTCTGAGTAAGTAGTAGGTACTTTTTAATTTTTTAAAAGTTATATGCCAATTTTTTGGATCTTCCCTTCTATTATTAAAGGTTTCTGTGATCTTAATTATAGTTCCTTGTTAAATGACTTCTGCACTTCTCCTGGTTGTATTTTTCTTTGTTGTTGTAGTATAGGAGGTTAACTATAATGTGTGGGACTTACTGCCAAAATGGCTGCCTGAACAGGAAGCAGACTGCCTAGTTCTCCCCACCTATTCCAACAAAACTCTGAAGTATACACCAGAATGAATAATATTAAAGGATTCCATTGAAAACAAGTAAGTGACTCCTTCACCTCAACCTTCAACTTTTCAGGATAAGAAAGTCAGCCAGAAGACCCTAAGGAAGAGGAAAGCCTCCTCCTCACCCTAGCAAAGCCACCATAGCCTCCCAACATGACCAGAGACATCCAGGGGCACCTGGAGCCTTCCAAGATCTAGGTCCAAAGATAATGAATGGAGGGCTTTAAACTAAAAATAAGGAAGGGAAAGGGAGAGGTTTGGAATAGCCATTGTGTGTGCTTTCATTTCCCAAACTTATTTGGCCTACCATCCACTTTAAAAAAAAATTACTGGGGCAGCTAAGTGGTGCGGTGGATAGAGCTTTGGCCTTGGAGTCAGGAGGACCTGAGTTCAAATATGACCTCAGACACATGACACTTACTAGTTGTGTGACCCTGGGCAAGTCGCTTGACCCCAATTGCTCATCCAAAAAAAATAATTATTCAGCAGCCTCCTGAGGTTAGGTTAGATTA
>NW_020954737.1:1564045-1702667 GCF_900497805.2 Vombatus ursinus
TTGGTGAATGCTTCCATGTGGCCATTTAATAATTTGCAAATCTTTTGAGAACTGTTTCTCCATACCCTTTGACAACTTATCCCTCTATTAGGGAATGACTTCTGGAGCATTTGTCTAAATTGCCTATATAATTTTGCAAATAGACTTATATCTGTGATGTTTGATGCAAATGTTTTTCCTTACTGTACTACTTACCTTTTAATTCTGTTTTCATTGATTTCAGATATAAAGATTTTTAATATTAGTCAAAAATTACTATTTTATCTTTTATAATCTATTTTGTAATGTATTTGAGGGAGAGAGGAGAAGAAGAAGCTTTTGGCAAATAGCCTCAATTTCTTTTTTTTTTGTGAAATATGAGGCAAATAACAAACGAGGGGGAAGGAGGCATCATGGGAAGCTTGAAGAATAATGAAAAGGTCTGGAATAATCATTGTAGTAAGATATTGAATCAAAATTAGAAAATTGTAAAAAGACTACCTTGCTTCAATAAGGGCCCAATTATGATTACGTAACATAAATTTGTACAGTCAACATGGTTTCATGATTTCCTTTAACTTCATTCAGCAGCAGGTGAAGATGAGTGAAGGAGGTAGATAGTGGAAGTCATCCAGGATCGGGGTTTGGCAAGGTATGATCAGCAACACAAAGGGACAAGGGATAAGAGTAGAAGATAATGTAGAGTTGCCAAGGGGTCTCGATATAGAAGGGAGGAGACTATGGGCAGTGTAGGGAAGATAGCCTTGGAAAGAAGTGAGAAATAGAGGGATTAGAAGTTAAGGTGACACTGAAGATCAGGGCTAGGGGTTGTGAGGCATAGGGAAAGGTGGAATGATAAAGAGATTATGATCAGACAAAGGCATTCTGGAGTTCAAGAACATGGAAGTAAAATACTTGTGGATGATGGCAAGATCAAGGGTATGACCATCTCTGTGTGTTGCTGAGATGAAGTAAAGGAGTAGATCATGGAAACTGAGTTGAAAGAAAGAACAGGGAAGTTGAGATATTTGAGAAAACATCAATATGTATGTTGAAATCCAGGATGAGGATAGGAATTGGGATGGAGAGAAAAGACTGAGCCAGGTACTGAACTTATGAAGAAAGAAGGAGAATATCCAGGGGTTGATAGATAATGGCTACTTGGATCAGGATTAGGTAATAAATTTGGATAATATGAATCTCAAAGGAAGAGAAGTTGCTGAAAGATGGTGATATAGAGTATTTGAATGTTCACTGGAGAGCAAAGAGTATTCTACCTCTCCTGCCATGACCAGTGAATCAGAAGGCATGAGTAAATGGAAGGACTGAGAAAGGGGGAAAAAATTAAGAAAAATTTTGTTTTCTCTGTTGCCTTTAGGATAAAATGTAAACTCCTCTGACATTTAGAGCCATTCACGATTTGATTCCAGACCCTCTTTCTAAGATGATTATGCATCGTTCCCTCTAAATAAGACTAAACTCTAGCCAAACTGTCCTACTTGTTGTTCCCTATGCATGTCATTCTCTCTCCCACTTTCATGCCTTTGCAAAAGTTATTCCCTATGCCTGGAATTCTCTATTTCCTCATTGCCATTTCTTGGAACCCTACCTTCCTCTCAGCTCCCTTCAAGGATCAGGTGAAGTACTACTTCCTTTTAGAGACCTTTTCTGATTCTCTCAGTTGTTAGTCCTATGCCCCCCCACCCCCACCCCACACACACCACCATTGTGTATTTGTTTTATAGACATCACATACTTATTCATCTACCAAAATGCTGTAAATCTCTAGAGCAGTGGTGTCAAATACCCTGCCTAGGCCACACTGCATCCTGCAACACTCCCTAGTGCTGCTGAAATCATATTAAAAAGTAATTGGGAAATATTTAACAAAATAAATTTAAAAATACATTTGAACATGATAATGTTAATAACATGGTTTTCTAAGCCAATTTGAAGTAGGAAGGGATCCTTATATACGTGGGTTTCTATTTGAGTTTGACACCACTATCCTAGAGATCAAGGACAGAATGCCTTCTGACATTGTAGTTCCCACCAGTGCCTAGCGTAGTACCTGGCATATAGTAAGTGCTTAACAAATGCTCGTGGATTTACTAATTGATTCTATTCTGGATCTGATTATACTCACTAAATTGCTGGGGTAGAAATTCCAGAAACGTTGAATCAAACTGATCATTCTATCTTAACATTTGTGATAATGGAGAGGAAAGATGTGCTTTGTTTGACATGTACCGTTCATTTTAGGAGAGCAGGTTTCAGTGGGTTCAGAGAAAGGAAAGCTAGATTCCTACAAAACAAAATTTTTCAGGGGAAGCCAGCCCTCTTAAATATTCTCCTAAAGGAAACTCTGAATACATAAAGAAAATTCTACCAGGAGAAAACGGAGGAATTATCAGATGTGTGAGCAAAGAGACCTCACCACTCTTTTTTGAATTAAAAAACAAAACAAAACAAAAACTCACACAGAAGAGGGAAACAAGAGGTAGCAAACACAGGATGAATACACAATCATGAAATGGTCTTGTAAGAATAATGTCAAGAACACTAAAGCTGAGCAAGGCAAGCTAAGAACAATTTGGGATATTTTAAAGCTTGTGCTGAAGAAAAGGACAAAAGCTAGGACAACTGCTTGGAGTAAACTGATCAATGATGAGATGATTGAGGAGACAGAGCTGTTCAGATCTTGTTTTGCATCTGTTTTCTATGCCAGAGGGAATAATCTTTGGACTGGACAGGACAAAATGAAAATGGCTAATAGAATACTGATGCCAAAACTAGCTGTACTCAAAGAGTTCATGTGGTACAATATTCATGGAAATATCCAGCTGAGAAATGTGGCTACCTATAGTGATGAGCCTGTAAGTCCATTAAAGAATAAATTAAAATAATTTCATAAACATTATGGTATTATGAAGAAAAAGCCACAGTACTGTATTTCTGTGAAGCTGTTGTCTGTAATTAGTACCTGGCTCTTCTAAGCAAGAATGCAAACTCTGTTTTATACTTAATTAAATGGTACTAATTAATATATAATCCACCTTTTTGATCATTCACATACGAGTATATCCCAAAGCAAGTTTTTTCAAATGTTAAGCACAGAATCTTATCTATCAATAATTTGTTAATATTAACAATACTTTTGTTTACTCTAGTTCAATAGGTATAGGAAAACTAAACAAATATTACCTTTCTACCTCTGGGAAGGTCTGAACAAGACACAGCAGGAATTTAGATAAGCTTCCTTTTTAAGCTCATGCTCTCTATTGGCTTAAGAAATGAGGGTGCATGGAAGAAGCTGGAGGAGAAGGCAATAGGGGAAGCCTAGCAAGATTATGGCTCTTTCTAAGTCAAATTCTGCCAATATAGCTTTATTATTTATGTTAGTGCTCATATAAAACTTATACTAATTTAGATATAGACAATTTGAAACTGATACCTTATTATGCAGGCCTTTCATAAAGAGCAATTTTGTATTACCTCATTTACTTATAAATTAAGGTAAATAGATAGTAATAGGTACAAGGTATGCTTATAAAGTTATGAGTTCACATCCATAAGGTATATGTGAAAATCTATTTCAATGCTTTGTCATACATATTTAATTCCTCTTATATTATTCAGGGAATGAGGTATGTCCACCCAAGTGAACCTTATGGATTACTGAAACTTACTCCTTTAACCCTAAAACTCTTTTTATTTTAACTATTTTCAAAGACAAATCTTTTGAATCTATAAATCTTTGATAAATCTTTTCTTGACTTTACCACACAGAATTCAGGTTGGCACATTTTCTAGGTTGTTGTGGAGGAATCTTTGAGGGATCTGAGGCAAAGTTGGTAGCTGTTACTCCACTATCTTGACTCTGCCTTCTCTACATCTTTCAGTTAAGTGCAAAATGGTGAAAATGTGGTCCATTGTTGAATATTGCTTGGAAAAGCCTGCTTTTCCCCTGATACTCACATCAAAGATGCCTTTAGTCTGTGTGCAGATGTTACTCATAAAGGTTTTTCTTTTTTTTTCTTTTTTTTTAGGCAATTGGGGTTAAGTGACTTGCCCAGGGTCACACAGCTAGTAAGTGTTAAGTGTTGGATCTGAGGCCAGATTTGAACTCAAGTCCTCCTGACTTCAGGGTCAGTACTCATAAAGGTTTTTCATAGTTAAGAAAGTAGGCATGTAAGTTAGTAGTTACTTTTTTTTTAATATTAGTATTCAAATATGGTAGAGCCACAATTAGAATCACACAAGACTTAGCAGTGGTGACACTAAAAGATCACAGGTCTTAGAACACTATATATCAAAGAACAAAAGAACTGGGGTTGGGGCTGAAAATATTATACCCAGCAAAGTTAAGCATAACCCTGAATAAAAAAAAATGGATATTCAATGAATTACCAGACTTTCAGGATATTGTTGCAAAAATAATCGTTTTTTGGGGGTAGTAGTAGCTTCAGGTGCAATTGGGGGGCATTAAATAAAAATAAGGGGGCAATGGAAGCATAAGGAAAGAAGAGAAGATAAGGAAACTTTGAAAAAACATTTGTACATATTTCTTCTGTTGTGTAACAGAGTTAAAGTCATAGTGATTACATTATTTTCCAGATAAACACAAAAAATACAATTTATAACCAATTAGTGGTCAAGTCCAGTGACAGGTCTTAACAATCAAGCGCTGGCAAACAAGCATGTCATGCATTGTTGAGAAGTCCAGCATGTATCAGCAGGAATATGTCTGTGTTTACTTGTTTACAATATGATACTATATGGTCACATGATGCAATATTGTGTCATCAAAATTTTAGTGCAAGAAAAAGCCCACAAATTTACAATAAATTATTAAATTTAAGATGATTTCTTTTGAAATGATGCAAATTTCCAAAAAGCCATTAAAGGGTTAAAGAGGGGCAGCTAGGTGGGGCAGTGGATACAGCACTGGCCCTGAAGTCAGGAGGAACTGAGTTCAAATCCGGCCTTAGACCAAACATTTGACACGTACTAGCTGTGTGACCTTGGGCAAGTCACTTAACCTCGATTGCCTCACTTAAAAAAAAGGGGGGGGTTAAAGAAAGTAGATTTCGGGGGGGCATTGAGTAATTTTTTTTTTAAAAGGAGGTAGTAGGTGAAATAAGTTTGGAAACCTCTAGTCTGGGACATCAAGATTCCAAAAGGTTAAAAAAAGACACCCCAAAAACACAGGAACTGATGCTCACTGACCCTGCACTCACTCAGTACCCCTTCCCCACCTCTCATACTACCAGCATTGAGGCTGCACTAGTAGATCTAAACTCACAACACAAGTTTACATAAAAACGCACCCCTATAACCCCTCTTTCATTCCAATGTCATAGAGTTCCTAGTTCTAGACTGTAGAAGTTTTCTCTAGCCTCAATAGGTAGCTCAGTCACAGCCTGCCAGGGCTTGCAACTGGAAGTACCAAATCTACAAAGCTCTGAATGGTCAGTAACTCTGAATTGCTGGTGCCAAGGAAAGCAGACTCTGAAATGCTATTACCAGGCCAGAGAACTAAGGAACAGATGGAGTGAGACAGATCCCCAGGATAGGACATAGTGCTTGTGGGAAGCTGTGCAGCATTCCTACCAATCCTGAGAGAAAAACACAGCATCTAGCTAGGGCCAATTCTGATCACCCTAAAGTTAGCTGGGGCAGAGACCTAGGCTTGATTCGGGAGAAGGTCGAGACACTTTGAGGAGTTCAGGAATCTATGAATAAATGCTGAAAAATATAGGAAAATGATGCAACACTTGATAAGACAGAGGACCCTGTAGAATTTGGAAAGAACACAGAACCACCACATACAGTTCCTGAGTGGCCTAAAAGATAAATGAGAATTATGAGAATATAATTTATATCTTGTACAATAAAAATACTGAACAGAATAGAAAATTTTGAATCTGCAATGGCAAGCCTTACCAAAGAAACAAAAGAGAAAAGTATTGGAAATTGGGATTGGGAATTACACAGAAGTGAAAGACAAGAAGAACAGAAGCAAAAAACAGTAATATTAAAAGAAAATATGCTCATTATGCAAGAAAAACAGACAGATCTCAAAGATAGGATAAACAGAGACAACCTAAGGATCACAACCTAAGGAAGAACCCGACAGGATAAAAAATCTTAACACCATAATTAAGGGAATAATAGAACTATCCAGAACTTCTCAACATAGAAAATTAAATTCTAATAGGAAGAAATCATAATTTCCAGAAAAAAAGTACACATGAGGCTATGCATTCCAAGACTCCTTGTTGTATTCAGTTCAGAAACAAGTTCTATAAACCATCAGGAGAAAGACCTTCAAATACAAAGGAAAAGACATTCAAATAATGCAAGACTATTCCACGCCCATTAGAAAAAGGAAAAGGGAATAGAATAATGTGTTCTGAAGAGAACTGGAGCTCAAGATGCAACCCAGGGTGACTGATGCTGCAAATCTGAGCCTAACCATACAAGACAAAAGATAAGACATTCAATAATAAAGAAGTGTTTGAAATATTTTTTAAAAGAAAACCAGAATGGAAGGAATTATTTGTCTTTCAAATACTCCAAACAACAGAAATGAAGGAGGAATGAATAAAAGTAGCAAAGACAAAATCAACAACAGAGTGACAACGTAGAGACCAATGAGAAACTTCTTTCTAAAGGTACCCAAAGAGACAGGAATGAAGACGGAAATCTAGCAGAGGTAACAGTGAAGAGGTAAACAGGAGGCATTATGGATAGAACCTGGCAAAATCTCTTCTACATGTGAATGCGTCTTTTGCGGGACTACATTACATGAAAGTGGGGTAGAAGAGCAAAAGGATGGAGTAGAGTGAGTGATGCACTGGGGACTGGGGTCAAATCAAGGGCAAGCAATGAGCAGGTGACCTCTATGATCTCAGAAAGATAAGAACCTTCAAGGGAGTGAGCGAGGCGGGGTGGAGGGGTGAGGAGATTGAAAAGGAGAAGAAAGGGAGAAGGCCCTATTTTAGAGGTGGGAGAGGGTTCTACTGATGAATGCTCCTAGGGGTGAAGGGAGTTGAGGCCCAGGGGATTTGGAGCAAGGAGGGGAGGGAGTTGGAACCCCTGGAGGCAAATGGCACCTGAAAGAGTGGGAAAGCAGACACCAGGGAGCAAATTTCTAGGCAACTGTAGAATAAAAAGAAAAAAAGGTCAACAAGAGAGAGTATATACCAGTGAGGGGCTGGGGAAGAGATTGCCTTACCATGGGGCACTGCCTCTCTGACACCTGCAATAAATGACATTGTTCTGAGAGTGAGGCACAATGAAAAAGGGGAATTCATGGGGTAAGCCCTACAAGACAGAGGCAGAAAGCACCTAGAGGACAAAGTCTAGAGTGGATGCTTTGGAAGCTTTGATTATATGAAGAATACAGAGGGAGAGAGGGAGAGAGAGGGAGAGAGAGGGAGAGAGAGAGAGAGAGAGAGAGAGAGAGAGAGAGAGAGAGAGAGAGAGAGAGATCAAGTATAGGAGTCATGAATCAGAGAATGAGGGTCTAGAGTAAACAGAAAGAGAAGATAGATAGTGAGAGTGAAAAAAATCATTTTTCAAACGGGGTGCAAAAATGAAATAAAAAAAAACTAATGACCAAACTAGCTGAAGAAGAAAAGAGGAAAGAGGAATTCACCTGACTGAGAGGAAAAAGATGGGGAAGAAATAAATAATCAAATAAAAATCAGGAGATGAGGAATTAAAAACAAAACACTAAAAGGAAACAGGTAACAAATAAGAAGAGGGGGATCAGGGGTGAGGCAAATAGAGCTAGTGGGAATAGGGATATCTTAAAAAAATATTCAAGTAAAACAACTTAAGTAACATAATATTGTGCGTATATCAGAAGAGGGGAAAAATCATAATAACTCTCCCCCAATTTTAGAGACAGATGGAGAAAAATATAAACCTTTTATAACTTTAAATGTGAATGGAGTGAATAATCCAATGAAACAAAAAAGGGCAACAGATTGGATAAGTAAACAAAAATCTACAATCTGTTGCATACAAGAAACACATTTAAATATCAAAGACATACACAAAATAATACTGAGGGAATGGGGAAAAAAATTTATTATGCATCAAGTATATCCAAAAAAAAGCAGGAGTTATCATGCTATCAGACAAAACGAAAACAAACATTCAAAAACTAAAGGGGGATAAACAAGGAAATTATATTAGGCTGAAAGGGACCATAGACAACAAATGAATATCAGTAATAAACTTATTTACTCCAAATGTTTTAGTATCCAAATTTGAAAAAGAAATATTACTTGAGCTCAAAAACACAAAGACAGTAACACAATTTTAACAGGAGACTACAATATCCCTTTATCAGTTTGGGATAAGTCTAAAAGAAAGATAAACAAAAGGGAAAATATAGAACTGAACAAATTTCTGGAGAAAGTAGAGTTAAAAGACTTATGGCATTTTCTAAATGGGACAGCATAGGATATGCATATTTCTCTGCACTACATGGAACTTTTACAAAAGCTGACCAGGTTCAAGGGCACAAAGATATGCAAACAAATGTAAGAAGGAAGATATATTAATTATATCCCTTACAAATAATGCAGTAAGAATAGAAATTGGTTCAGGGATCATAAACAAAAGATATAGACCCAAATGGAGACTTAATAGTGAAATCTTAAATAATGATGAGTAGGTCCAAGGAACAAATCATAGAAACAATTAACAAATGTATAAAAGAAAGTGATATTGATGAAACAAAATACTAAAATTTCTGAGATGTAGCTAAAGCAATTCTTGGGAAAATTCATACATTAACAAAATAGAAAAAGAAAAGATTTCAAATAATTAAAGAATCAAAAAAAACCAAGTGAACCTAAAAAAAGCACAAGAGATGATATAATAAAAATTACAGGGAAATGATAAAATGGAAACCAAAGGAAAAAGTATAAATAAAACTAAAAGCTGGCTTTTTGAAAAAAAAAAAAACTAATAAAATTGATAAACCTTTGGCTAATCTGATCAAAAAGCAGAGAGCAGAAAATCAAATCAATAAAATAGCAAATGAGCAAGATGAAATCAGAGCCAAACCAGAAGAAATAAAAGGAATAATCAGAGCATATTATGCACAGTTACATGCTAAAAACAAACAAGCAAACAAACCCGAGAACACAAAAGAAATAGAGGACTACCTTCAAAAGTATAAAGTACTCCAACTATCAGAAGAACAGAGATCTTAAATAATCTAATCTCAAAAAAATAAATAGACCTAACTCTAAAGGAACTATAAAAGTGGGGGTGGGAGAGAAACCCCTGTTCCTGATGGACTCACAGGAGAATTCTATCGATCTTTTGTTTTTTGTTTTTTTTACATTTTAAAATTTTGAGTTCAAAATTCTCTCCCTCCATCCAGCCCTCCCCTACTCGTTGACAAGGTGAGCAACGATACTCATTATACATGCAAAGTAATTCTAAATACATTTCCTTAGCAGCCATGTTGCCCCCCCCCCCAAAAAAAGGCAAGAAAAATAAAGAAAGTTGGGGAAAAAATGCTTCAATCTGCACTCCATTTTTCTCTGTGGAAGTGGATAGCATTTTTCATTATAAATTCCTTAGAATTGTGGATCACTGACTAACTTTGATAGACTTACCCCTTCTCAGCAATGCAAGGATCTAAGACATCTCCAAAAAATCTCACCATGGAAAATGCTATCCACATCTAAAGAAAGAACTGTGGCATTTGATCAAAGCATACTATTTGCTCTTTTTTTTTCTTCTGTTTTGTTTTGTTTCCTTTTTCTTGTGGTTCCTTCTATTGGTTCTAATTCTTCCTTACAACATGACTAATGTGAAAATATGTTTAAAAAAAAAAAGAATTGTGGATCATTATATTGATTGGAGTAGCTAAATCTTTCTCAGTTGATTATCGTTACAATATTGCTGTTGTGTACAATGGTCTTCTGGTTCTGCTCACTCTACTTTGCATTAGTTCATATCAGTCTTCCAGTTTTTCTGAAACTATCCCCTTCATCATTCTTATACCACAACAGTATTCCATCACAATTATATACCACAACTCGTTCAGCAATTTCCCAATTGATGGGCATTGCCTCAATATCCAATTCTCTGTTACTATAAAAAGAGTTGTTATAAATCCTTTTGTATATATAGATCTTTCTCATTTTTCTTTGATCTCTTTGGGATACAGGACCTAGTAGTGGTATTGCTGGGTCAAAAGGTATGCTACAGTTTCATAACTCTTTGGGCCTAGTTCCAGTTAACTACTCCATTAACAATCCATTAATGTACCTATTTTCCCTCATCCTCTCCAACATCTGTCATTTTCCTTTTTTGTCATGTTAGCCAATCTGGATAGGTGTTCTATCAAAATTTTTAAAAAACAGTTTGTACCCATACTTCACAATTTATTTTCAAAAATGAGAAAGAGCCCTACTATGCTGTAAAAAACAGGGGCGGCTAGGTGGCACAAGAGATAGAGCACCGGCCCTGGAGTCAGGAAGAACTGAGTGCAAATCCAGTCTCAGATACTTGACACTTACTAGCTGTGTGACCCTGGGAAAGTCACTTAACCCCATTGTCTAGCAAAAAAAATAAACAATAAAAAAAAATAAACAATACATATGATGATACAGAAATGCATGGGTATATGTGAACTGATGCAGAATGAGATAAGTAGAGCCAAGAACACAATATACACAGTAACTACAACAATGTAAATAGAAAGACACACCAAAAAATAAAAAGTAAATGTAACGAAATTATAAAGATCAAGTGGGACTGAAATGAAGAGATATGAGACACTCCCCAACTTATCCCTCCATGAAGGTGGGAGATCCATAGATGTTACACACTGTAGATGTTTTCGTACTTTCTCAATGTATTGACCTGTTTTGTTGTTTTTTTTTCTCTCCAAAAGAAAAAAATACTATTTGTCGTATGGGATGGCTCTTGGGGAGTGTGGTGGGGAGGGATACATGGGATACTATGGTGATATAAGAAATAGAAAACAGCAATAAAAATATTTTTTAAAAAAAATGTGCCTTAAAAGCTCTGTTACAATACGATGTCTCCCATCATACATTAATATCATCCAAGAAGGATCCAGGAAGAGTAGACAGAGTCCATCTTTATCTCACTTTGGAGATATCTTATATAGACCCTGTGTTTTAAGTACCCCTGTTCAACGACCTAATCTTGCATCAATATACCTAAATCCGACATGTTCCACCAGGTCCCTTTTACCCCAGTTTATCAAAAGTCTTCATTCTCTTTCCATATCCACTCTTCTTTTTACCTTAACCAAACTGAGCTTTCCTTGTACTTCCCTGGCCACCCAAAGGACAAGCAGTGCTATCTGGTCTCTGACATCTCCAATTCCCAGTTCAGAGAGAATAGTATCTGAAGCCTGGCTTTCCTGAACCTCTAGCAAGTCTAGCCTAATCTTCAGGTACGAGAGAACTCTCTTTTCTCTTTCACTAGTGGTTCTCTAACTTCTATCAATTTATCTGGATTTTTACCAGTTTTATCTACTCCTAATTGCTTACTTATCCAATATGAATTAGCATATAGCAACATAGCTACTTAACACAGATACACAAAAAAAGTAACATTTTTGTCCCTCCCCAAAAAGCACACAAGCCGATCTATATAACATGGACTTTTCGCCAAAGCCATGTTAGTTTTTTTACCAAAAATATCCTGGGAGATTTTCCCTTTATTCTTTTGTTTAGTGAACTTACTTAATGTATTCATGAAAAGGCCACTGCCATCCTGAGATCTGTTATGCATGGTCTCCATATCAGGAATCCATTGTTGTGGTTCAGCAGATGAGGTTTGATGGCCTAGTGCACGTTTTACTGAGCTAGAATGAGAGAGTTTGCACCCTTCGTCTTCTGAGTCACTAGAACTATCTTCACTACTTGAAGATGAAGAACTTTGGGATTCTGAAGAGCTATCAGAACTAGTCATCTGGTCCATTATACTGGCTTCTGCCTTCAGTTCTAAAAATAAAATAAGAAATGAATCAACAAATTGAAATTGAGAGCTAATGAAAACTTAAAGGTGGTAGTTATGAAATTATTGATGAAAAATGGGTAAGATTATCCATTAATAGATATGATGTATTATATAAACAAAAGTCACTTTTTAATACTCGTTAGGAAAATCAAAATTACAGACTAGCATTGCACATAGCAATACAGAAATCTATATTCTTCAGAGCATAAATGTGTGCTTATGTTAAAATATCAGCTCATCTTATATAAAACATAACAAATGATCTGAAAAACAGATATAAGGATGTACTTAAAAACTGAGGATATATTATTTTCAGTAAAGCAAGCCAGCTGTATTTTTTATTTTTTAACAATGTTCTTCTAGTTCTGCTCAACTGTGGATCAGTTCATACAAATCTTCCCAGGTTTTTTCTGAAATCATCCCCTTCATCACTTCTTATAGCAACACTATTCCATCACAATCATATACCACAACTTGTTCAGCCACTGCCCAATGGATGGGCATCAACAGGAGATATATTTTACCTTAGTTTCTTTGTTACATGTATATGTGTTAACTCTAAAACTAAAGCTTGAGAACAGTGACTATCTTTCAGTTCTTTTGCTCTTAACAAAGGACCTAGGACACTGTTTAGTAAGTCTAGCAGAGACCAAACATACATAAAACATGAGTGCAGGAAGAGATCCTGGAGAACATCCCTTCATTTTTCATCTACAGGAACTAAACCCTGGAGCAATGAAGCACTTACATAAGGTCAAAAAGCTAGATCATGACAGAGGAAGAACAATTCCAAGTTGAAGGCTCTTTGCACTAGGCCATTCTGCCCCAAGAATATTCCTTAAATACATCCCTAAAAATATGCTAAAATCTCATAAAATTTCCCCCTAGTGAAAAATTCCCACTAGAACTCCCTCTGTTATGTCAGATAGACACTGCATTGGCAATGACAGAACCATAGTATGAATGAAGCAGAAAATAACTCAGCCAAAACTACAGGGAGACAATAAGATTTAACAGGAAACTCTTGATGGGAAAAAAAAATGAAACTAAAAGTAAAGTGACATTAAGGTCAGATAACTTCTTTTTTGGTGTTATAATCCCAGGGGAAATAAGTAAAGAATCACTTAGGTTCTCTTGCTTATCACATCTATAGCTCCCTGTGTATGTGTATTTGGGAAGGCATTAAACTAAAAAAGAATGAGTAGGGAGAGAAACATACCCCAATAAAATTATAAAATCAGATAGGCACAAGACTGAAATAAGAACAATGGTAGGAATGGTACTCTATGATTATTAATTTCTCAGAAAAAGTTAACATGGAAGAAGTTTTGGGACTATTTTTTGGCTTTAGGTGTTTCTTTCCCCACGTACAGCACATAGATATTAAACAAAATCAATAGGATGTTTTAATACAAGTAAATGAATATGGTTTCAGATGACAATAAAATAAGAAGCATAAATAATATCTTTGGAGATATATACAATAGATTTCCAGGTCAAAGAATATAGATAGTGCACAGAAGCAAACTAGCAGTGATTGAGAACTTCAACTACCTAGATGTATATCTCATTTTGTTCAACTTGAAGCACCTAAAAATTCATGAATTGCTAATCACTATTTCTCAGAAGGTTGGTGGAGGGGGGAAATGTGAGAGCATGTTGCATATGGAAGTGACAGAAAACATAAATTCAATTCAATGACCAAATATTTATTAAGGACCTACCACATGCCAGTCAATTCATAATAGCCAAGGAAGGGAAAATTGACTGTAGTTAGACATTTCCTCTAGTTTTTAAAGATTCAAAGACAGGCATGAACCTGTGGCAAAAAAAAAGGAAGACAGCTTAAGAGGGATTGGTGTTAGCAATACCACTACTAGGTCTACATCCCAAAGAGATTTTTTAAAATGTGGGAGGGGAAGGATCTATATGTACAAAAAATATTTATAGCAACTCTATTTGTGATGGGAAAGAATTGGAAATTGAGGGGATGCCCATCAACTGGGGAATGACTGAACAAGATGGGGCATAAGATTGTAATGGAATACTATTGTGCTATAAGAAATAATGATTAGGATGCTTTCAGAAAAACCTGAAAAGACTTTCATGAACTGATGCAAAGTGAAGTGAGCAGAACCAGAAGAACATTGTATACAGTAACAGCAATATCATATGATGATCAACTGTGAATGACTTAGCTATTCTCAGCAATATAATGATCCAAAACAACTCCAAAAAACTCAGATAAAAAATGTTATCTACCTCCAGAGAAAGAACTGATGGAGTCTGAATGCAGATTGCAGCATGATATTTTTCACTTTTTTTTCATTTTTTTTGTCTGTGTTTTCTTTAACAACACAACTAATATGGAAATATGTATTGCATGATTTCATATGTATAACCTAAATCAAATTGCTTACCATCTCAGGAAAGGGGGAGGGGATGGAAGGAAAGAGAATTTGGAACTCAAAATTTTAAAAAATGAATGTTAAAAATTGTTTTTGCATGCAATTGGGAAAAATAAAATGCTATTTTTAAAAAGAGGGATTGGGTGTTACTAAGTAATAAAATTCTGATATTACAATCAGATAATCTTAACAAGGAAGAAAAGAAATCATTGTGGCTGAATAGGAAGCCCCTGAGCCCTTAAGGTCTTCTTGATCTAAGTCATCCACAGGTAAAACATAAAAAAATCTGGAAATGTTTACTAGGTGGGGCATTTTACTGTGTTCAGCTTTAATTGTAATATTTTAAGAAGGATACTGACTAAACAGACAGGAAAAATTTAGCTCATTATAAAAGAAGAACTTTTTAATCATTAGAGTTGTTAAAATTTGAAATGGGATGTCTTATTAAGGTTAAATTTATCATCCGGTAAATATTCACATCTGAAGTTAGATGACCACCTAGAAGGGACATTGGAAAAGGGATTCCTGCATTGGGTTGGAGATTGTGTATATAAAAGGAACAAATCAGCCATAATTATATGCTGACCCAACCACTATATGTGCAAAAAGAAACTTCTATTGCTTACTTTTTTTGTTAAAAGAGACTTTGCACCGACCTTTGAGAAATCTCCGAGCATCCTTAAACAAACCTATCCATAATTGTAGCACATTATACATATTTTGGGGCTTTTCTGATGTATTGATCATAGTATTTTTTTTTAGGCAATTGGGGTTAAGTGACTTGCCCAGGGTTACACAGCTAGTAAGTGTCTGAGGCTAGATTTGAACTCAGGTCCTCCTGACTTCAGGACTGGTGTGCTATCCAATACACCACCTAGCTGCCCCTCCTCTTTTAATTATTTCCTATTAATCCTGTATATAGCTTACTTTGTATATATTTGTTTGCATGTTGTCTCCTCAATTAGACTGGCTATTTAGGTTTAGGTTAGTTTAGATTAGATTGTCCCTTGAGGGAAGGGGCTGTCTCTAGTTCTTTTTTGGTATCCCCAGTGCTTAGCTGAGTGTTTGGCACACAGTAGGCACTTATTAATGCTTGTTGATTGATTGATTGACTATCCAGTTTTCTAGACTCTAAACCACATTTTGCTCAAAATTCCAAAAAGGCACCTATGATCATATTGTGTTTTATGAGCTAACCTCAAATATGAGGGTATACTTATATATTTATATATGTTTGTTTTTATGCAACCATGTTACTCCATATGTGAAAAAAGCACACCTTCTATAAATTCAAGATTTTGCTTATCTTCCAATAGGTTGGTTTGATCTACTGTTTCACCAAGGTCTTTTCCCTGTCTTGACTTCAAGTACAGAACAAACTGAAATACCTAGGTTAGGGGCAATGAAAGAAGGAGAGGCAGTGGAAATAATTAAGGAAATAGTTAAAAAAAAAACAACAACACTTTTCAGCTTCACCCTCCTTGGTAACAGGAAGGTTCATCATAGCCAACCCTGGGATAAGAGGCAGAGATAAGAAAAATTTCTCAGTTCCTTCCACCTGACTCCCCGACTTTGTCTTGATGACGCCTGGGTCAGGTAGAATTCAAGCAACCAAACTTGTTAGTATAGTTGTTTTTGTTGCCATTGCTCTTGATAAATCCAAAATTCAGGATCCCCAGTGGAACTAAAAGCTCTGAGTTCTGTATGCTTTTCCAACTTTGCATGACCAGGAAGCAAGAGAGGTTTGAGACTAACCAGGAATTTGGTCCCTCATGCCAAATGAGAAAGAGTAAAGGGAGGGCAGAACATTATCATTTCTGAGACCAGGGAAGAAGCAGTTGCTAAATGCTTTGGGTTCACTGCCAAGCAAAGCAAGGGACATAAGCTGGAGAAAAGTGAAAGGAATGTTCTCCTGCTTCTGGTCAACAGGACTGCTAACACGGGGCAGTTAGGTGGTGCATTGGATAGAGCACTGGTCCTGGAGTCAGGAGGACCTGAGTTCAAATCTGGTCCAGACACTTGATACATACTAGCTGTGTGACCCTGGGCAAATCATTTAACCCCAATTGCCTAAAAACAAAACAAAAACAGGACTACTAACACCCTGAAGAGAGAGATAAAACACTCAATTGCTGATAGCTGAGAAGAGGGCAACATTTGAAAAATCCGTGCACTGCTCTGGTCTATTTGTTCTTGACTGAGATTATATCCCATTTATCTATTATTGCCTTCCTAGTGAGTGACATCTTACTCCTCTTCTGCCTTGAAGTGGATCTAGAACCCCGATAAGATGTTCTCCAAACAAGGGATGTGTAATCAGCATTACTTCTTGAAAAAAAGGATACTGCATGTTTTTCCATCTTTGTACACAATCATATGTTCTCTCTCATACCCACAATAGTTTGGGGACAAGAAAACTGGGATGGCATAGTTGTACATCAAATAATATACCTTAAAATCTACACCTAACATGATTCTATCATGGCAGGGAAAAAATAAGCCAGCACCCTGAAGAGAGTTAAATTAAATTAAGTTAAATAGAATAAACAAAAGTCCTACAATCTTAAAGTCAAAACTAAAATTTTTACTTGAAATATTCACAAACACACAATTACACATTATGTGATTCAGTTTTACCTCTCTCAATATCATCCATAGGAGACTCTGGAGACATTTTTTCTTTTGGTGGAGAATGTTTCACATTGTTTGATGTTTTAACTGCATTTCTCATTTGTTGTTGCTGCTGTTCAAGTCGAGACTGAATTTTACTGCTTCCTTCAGCTCTGCAAGTATATGAAAGTTCCCAAAAGGTAAACATTAACAATTCCAATGTAATATGACTCTTATGATGTTAATATAACTATGTTCTTCCCCTTAGAGGTTTTGAATATTGCATTCAAATTAGGCATTAAAAGTAATAATTAAAATTATAAAAATAAAAGACAAAGAATGCTCTGTCAAAATTCCTATTAAAATTAAGCTCCTTAGGTATTTGAGTATCTAGAAGTCTAGGGAAGAGAGAGAAATACTAAATTGAGGGAGGGGGAGAGAACCTACCCCTAAAAGAAAAAGCATTTACTAAGCACCTACTATATGCCAAGCACTGTGCTAAGCACTTTGCCAAATATTACCTCATTTGACCCTCACAACAACCCTGTGAGTTAAGTGTTATTATTATCCCCATTTTATAGTTAAGGAATCTGAGTAAGACAGAGGTTAAATTATTTGCCCAGAGTCACACAGCTAGTAAGTGTCTGAAGTCAGATGTGAACTCAGATCTTCCTGTCTAATGAGATAATATTTGTAAAGTGCTTAGCACATTACCTGGCACATAGGTGCTATATAAATGGTTATTTTCTTCCCCTTCTTTTCCCTGCTTCCTGATTACAGATCCAGCATCCTGTCCACAGTATCACCTAGTTGCCAGCATCTTCCTTATAGGAAGATGACCTTGTGAACTTCAGAGCATCAAAGGATTTGGACATTCTAAGCCTAGCAGTATCACTGGTATAATGGAGGTTGATTGCAGTGACTTTCCTGGGAGCCAAGGACAAATTACACACACTAAGGAAAGGCAGCTTCAAGACTAAAAGGAGCCTGGCAGAAAGCTCCATCATGCCTAAGAGGAGTTTCAAATGTGCCTTCCCTCTGATGATTATCTCCAATTTATCCTTTACGTGTCTTGGCTATAAATAGTTGTTTTCACATTGTCTCCTCCCTTAGACCATGAGCTCCTTGAAAGTAGGGTCTTTTGCCTTTCTATGAATTCTCCACACACTACCTGGCACACAGTAGGAGCTTAACAAATGCTGAGTGACTCCATGAAGGGGAGAAAAAGAATTCTAGTAACCAGGAGCTGTTAGTCATCCCTTTGTCACATGTTCCCTATGTGACAGAGGCCACTTTCCTCTGGACTCTGTGAATGAGTGTTGTGAATGGAATGTGGCAGGGCATGACCTCGTGAGCTTAAAAAGATTGCAAGAGTCACTGGAGGTGCAGAAATTGGAGTCCATACCGGAAAACGCTGGCAGCTGAGCCCATGCTCCTGCAAAGGTCCTGAGGAGCTACCTGCTTGACCTAACCCAGCAACAGATCAACCAGGAAGTTTCAGTGCTTTACCCTACTAGGAACAAAGCAAATCTGCCCATCAGCTTTGCTGAATTATCAGATGAACTTGGTGGGGTCAGATGCTTCATAGTAACCATGTATCTGAGCCCACTCTCTTCACTCTGACCAAGGTGGGAAAGGGAAGAATAGCTCTGGTTCAAGACGATGCTATATGTTCTCAGTAAATATACCTTTGTAAAGTCTAATTGATATCAATTGGTTAAATGATATTGGGGCAAAAATCACTAGGGATTGATACTTGGGGGAACACACTGCAACAGGGTTTTGAGCTGAGAGCTTTCTTTCTAACAGAAGAACCTCACAGTGGTACCCATAGGACCTGGAGAACCCTGAGGAAAGAGAGGTAGCCAGCCACACTTTAGGAACCTGACCTGCTAATATTAAGTCCAGAGACTATCCTGGTTACACCTATTTATGATATTTCTCCTGATAGAATGAAAGCTCTTGGATGGCAGAAATTGTTTCATATTTTGTCTTTGCACCTGTAGCATCTTGCACAGTGCCTTACACGTAGTAGGCACGTAATAAATTCTTATTGACTGACTGAAAGAAAATTCAGCTGTTTGTTGATCTTCCATCCAGATCTTTAAGTGAATCCATATCTTTGGTGTATCAACAAAAGTGGTTAACAGAATCTGTTAATAGAAAGATTTTTAAAGACTGATAAAAGAGTTAACCTTGACTCTTTCCTTCCCCCAACTTACTAAATCTAGTCAGTCACTAATTTTTTCCATTGCAGTATTATCCCCCACACATTCATTCTTTTTCATTTCCATTGCTAATACTCTAATATAGCCTTTCATCACCTTGAAGCTAGGTGGTCCAGTAGTGAGAGGCCTGGGCTTCAAGCCAGGAAGACCTAAATTCAAATCCAGCCTCAGACACTTACTAGCTGTGTGACCTTGGGCAAATCATTTAACTTCTGTGTTCCTCAGTTTTCTCATCTGTAAAATGGGAACAATAATAATAGCACCTATATTGTTGTGAGGATCAAATAAATATTTTGTTTGTTTGTTGTTTTTTTTTTGTTTGTTTGGGTTTTTTTGCAAATGAGATAATATTTATAAAGCACTTAGTGACTGGCACTGTCAGAAGAACAGGAACAAAGCTCAACCCAAGTGCTACTTCCTACATGGGGTCTTTCCTATTATGCCCCCACATTCTCTCCCATCCATTTTTATTTACTTCTGTATATACATGTTGTTTTCTGAATTGAATATAGCAAGTACTATATAACTGTTAACTATAAATTGTTATCATAACTTGATAACTGCCATAATTTCTTATCCAGTTTCCCTCCCACAATCTAACTTACAAGCTATCAACTGATTAATCATTTCTAGCATATTGCTTTTGAACGTATTACTCTATTCAAAAAGATTTACTAGCTCTTACTGAAGATGCTAAGCTAATAATTTTAGAGCTGGAAGGGAACTAAGATGCCAACTAGTCCAACCTCCTCATTTTGTAGATAAGGAAATAGGGCCAGGGAGGTTAAGCAGCTGGCCCAAAGCTATACAGATAGTAAGTGGCAGAGCTGGGATTCAAACCTAGGGTCTCAAACACTTTGACACATACTAGCTGTGTAACCTTGGGCAAGTCACTTAACCCCGACTGTCTCACCAAAAAAAAACAAAAACAAAAACAAAAACAAACCTAGGGTCTCTGATGTCAAATCCAGAAATCTTTCATGCTCCTTCATCATGCTCCTCACTACCTACAGGATCAAATCCAAACTCCTTAGAGCAGCATTCAAGGGACTCCACAAAATGTTCTCTTGCTGAATGGAAGAAATATCCCAAAGAGAAAACACAGAAGAAAGACTGGAGAAATCACTCCCTTCACCCCTCATATCCCATCAGTTACACCACCCTTCCTCTCCACTCACATATCCACCAGCCTAGTTCATGTCCTCATTATCTCTTCCCTGGACCATTTCAATAGCCTCCAAATTGCTCTCCTTGCCTCAAATCACTTCCCTCTCTAGTCTTTTCCACACAGTTAACAAATGGATATTTATAAAGCATGGATCTGATCCATCTACTTCCCTGTTCAATAAGTTCCAAAGGATTCTAATTGCCTCAAGGACAAAATATAAACTCCTTTACAGTCTGGTTGTAGCCTACCTTTCCAGACTTATTATTCATTATTCCTCTTCATATACGTGCCCATGCTGGACAACATGCTGTCTCTCATACGACCTTCCATCTCTCATTTCTATGTTTTTGGTACAGCCTATTCCCCATGCCTGGAATGCACTCCCTCCTTGATTTTTTGCCTCTTTGAATTCTGGTTTTCTTCAAAGCTCAGCTCAGATGCTACTTCCTACATGCAATTTTTACTATTACACCCCCAGTTGCTTGTGACTCTCCCCTCTAAAAAAAGTAACTTTTTATTTATCTGGAATTTTTACTCACTTCTGTATGTACATGTTGTTTCTGAAATTGAATGTAAGTTACTTGAGAACAGACAGTTTTTGTTTTCATGTTTCTAAAGCACAGTGCCTGGCACACAGTAGGCATTTAATAAATGCTTGTTGATTGAACCACATTTAATAAATGCTTATTGAATAAATGATTGAATCTAAACTAGTCAAGAGGTTCATTGCATCACAGAATTTGGAGTTCTAATGTATCTTAGAGAGGATATAGTACAACACCTGAAACATACAGATCAAGGAAACTAAAGGTTAAAAGAACTGCCAAAGGTTGCAAGGTAACTGATTTTCCGATTTGGAATCCAAATGCTGTTCCTCTGACTCAGAATTATCTATTCTTTACTATGAAGAGTGCGACACTAATGAGGAAGAGAAAAAAAACAGGCATGAGATTTCCAGGAGAAAGGGGATCTAGATCTCTTAAAATGGAAGTAGTTTCCTATTTTCATAAGAGTCTAAAAAGATGTCAGCAGTAAATATATCAATTTTGGGATAGAGATAGAAGATGCAGTGTGGTGTCTGACAACTCCCTAATAAAACGTACGAAAGTGGCTGTATGTCAACCTGACACGACCAATTAAGCACTATAGTGTCTTCCTTGGAAAAGGACAAACTCAATGACAACTACTACACTACCACAACTACTATTACAGTTCATGGAGAAATGATTGATTCTACATGAAGGAATCTGGAAAGCATCTCTAAATGTTATGAAATGCTGAGGAAGAAACAGAAGAAACTGAGGCATAAGTAGTGTTTTCATTATTACTAGTGTTTGAATATAAGGACTTTACTAGAGGAAGACAAATATGGGAAGAGTTGGCTAAGAAGATTATGTCAGCATGGGACTTGGCTTTTTGGACAATGAATTAATATAATAGATTCTAGGATGAGGATGGAATCCATCCAATGAGGATAGAAAAGAATGTCCAAGTGTCCAACAAGATGCTGATCTAATGAAGAGGGCTTTAAACTGGAAATAGAAAAAAAAATAAAACAAAAACAAATAAACAAAAAACTATTGCCCAGATATAAACTATTAAGCTAGATACCATAAAGAAGGAGTTCTTAACTTTTTTTGTGTGTCATAAACCCCTTTGCCAGTCTAGTGAAGCCCTTCTCAGAATGTTTTAAAATTTATAAAATTTTATAAAATTGGGGAGAAAAGAAAACTAACAGAAGCCCAGTGACTCATAGGAGTCAACTAGGGTGAGGGGCAGAAACCATATTTGTGGCCTCAGATATCTCTGTGCTAATGCACCGAATATGGGTATCCAGGTTCATCACAACTGCTGTGGAACTTACAAGCTTTCACAAAAGAGAGAGGCTATAAATGCTATAAAAGTATAAGTCTTTATTCTAAGACATATCCTAAAGCACACAAGAAAAGGCATTAGGCCTAACTTGAAACACTCAGTGACTGGGGCACAGGACAGTAGAGACAACTGAAAAGGGATTTAGAGTCAAGGAGATATCTAGATCGCAGTAACCCAAGGGGGTAAGGATGTAACTGAGTCTCAGATGATGTGAGGAAGGATACAACTGGATCCAGGGTTGGATATGATGATCTTTAGACTACAGCAGGAGAACATATGGGGTCAATAATGATTCTACCAAGCTCTCATCACTCCTAGTTCAATATGGGGATACATGGGCTTCCTTCTCCATGCCACAGCAGCTCTTATGAACAAAGGCCATGGATTTTTAGTGGTAAAAAGATTACAGTGGGTGTGTCTGATTGGTTTCTCAACTCTAATGTCACAGGCAGAGAGATGCTAAAGTGATACAGCATGAAGTCACAGAGCTTGGAAGCTCTGTGGAACTAGCATGGAACTTCCATTCTTCAATATTGCAGGATTCCAGAAAAGGTGATAGAGGAGGGGTGCCAGTCAAGAAGAAGGAGTGGAGTGTAAAGCAGAGTCAACCTATCACAGAAGAAGGGAGTCTTCCTCTTCTTCCATCAAAAAATATAACTAAGGCATTTTTTAGACTACAAAATGCATAAGAAAGTCAACTGGAAATCTTAATGTAAGGAATTAAATATGGCCTCATAAGTTGGTAGGATGCAACTCATGACAGGATAGGGTATGCCTTTAAATAGAATAGAATAGGATGATAATGGGAAGATTTATCTTGTTGAAAATAAAGATATTAAGTAAAAGGGACAGAGGAGTAGTGGCATCATATATCAAGAAGACATATTCATGTATGGAAATTCACAAACCTGAGCAAGTGCAAAAGGAAGGAGACGGAAGTGATATCGTGATGAGAATATACTACAGATAGAACAGTCAAATGGAGGAAATATGAGATTTTTATAAAGTTTTTTATTAATGCTGTTTTTTTAAATAACACCTCAGTTTTCATTCCAATCATGTACTGTCCCCCTGCCCCCAACACACATACACCCTAGAACCTTCCCTTGTAACAAAGAAATACATTTAAGTAAGATGAAATATTTTGGTCATGTCTGACAATATATGCCTCATTATGCACCTAGTCCACTACCTCTTTGCCAGAAACATGCTTCACTGGTCAGTTCTCTGAAATCTTGACTGGACCCTGTATTGATATTGTGGTCATTGTGTAAACTGTCCTCTTGGCTCTGCATGCTTCTGATGAGTGAGGTTTTTAAAGAAACTAATCTGGCTAGAAGGAACTCACTGACAAACTAAGATTCTTAAAAGTTACAAAAGATAAAAAGGCAAGTAAATGAGTACAGATACAAAAGACTGGTAGAGTCCTCTAACAATAATGTTAGGAAGACTCAAATCCAGAATGAATTGAGACTTGGGAAAAATGCTAAGAACAGAAAAATGGTGATTGATACACATACATGCACAGATGGATGGATAGATGAATGGACAGATGGATGAAGGTAAAGGCCAAAAGGAGGACAGAGAAAGGATTGTTGCTTGGGATAGAAAGAATGATAACACAGAGAAAGTAGAAATACAAATTCCTATTTTGCTTCTGTTTTCTCTTCCAGGGAAAACAATCTTTAGAAAAAGAAGGATAAAAGATAGTTATTAGGGAGTTTAAACTTAAGTGAAGTTATTGTAAAAAAGACACCAATGGATACCAAAAAACAAACTCTCAAATGAGTGGGTCAAAATAAATCATAGACACCATTAAAGTTATATTAAAGAGATTTATAGGTGATATAATATACCAAGATATATGGGAGAGTAATAATTCACATTTACATAACAATTTAAAGTTTTGCATGCAGCTAAAGAAATCTTAGAGGCACCTTTATATCTCTAGACATGGAGATAAAAATTAGAAAACTAATCAATGATCCAAAAAGAAGCACCAAAGAGGAAATCTTAAAACCAAAATTAAGAGATGCTGAACAGAAAATTTAACAAACACACAATAAACAAAACAAGATTTTGGGAGGGAAAAATTAATAGAGGGTGGAGCTAAGACAGCAGAGTAGGAGAAAGCAGTGCAGTGCGCTATGTTCCACAAACTTCTTGAAACAGATCTAGAAAATACAACAAATGAAACAACAGCAACAACAACAGCCTGAAATGTGGGTTGGTTTTTCTATTAAAAACACCTCAAGGAATACCTCTATACTCTCCATCTACATAGGATGAAGGGTTTAGTATAAGAATGGAAGAAATGCTTAAAAGGGAAAATGAAAAGGGAAAGAAATGTCATGAAGAAGGAAAGTAAGAAAAAAGATGACTATACCTTTGGAGCGGTGAAATATAAGGATTTTTCCCACAGAGAGAAAACAGGTATAGCAGGGTCTGCTAACTTTTGAAATGGTAATTTCTGCTCCATGTAATGATGAGAATCCACAACAAATTCCACGTGTCAGTGAGTCAGTCAATAAGTGTTTGTTAGGTGCCCACTTTGTGTCAAACACTGTCCCAAGCACGGTAGATGCAAAGAAAGGCAAATGCCATTCCCTACTTTCAGGGAGGTCACAGTCTAATGTAGAAGTCATTTGATAATAATCAGAGGTCACTTATATTTATCAGTAACACGACAAAGCACCAATCAAGCCTAACGACTGTTACCACTTCTGGTGATTCACAAAAGGAAAAAGGATCACCCAGAATGAATCTAGAATACATTGCTAAGGTTCATGAAGTCCTAAACAAGAAACTAAAGACATTACTGTCATAGATGGTGATTGCATCATTACTGTTAAATCAAAGTAAAGGCGTCAGAAGAAAAAAAATAGTTTGGAGAAGTAAACAACAGTTGAGAAGATGGTATCTAAGAATGCAATTTAGATTTATGTTCCATGGCTTAAGATATTGGAATAATGGGTTCTTTGCCAGAGATGGAGCACATTAAACAAGGGCACGTAAAAACATTTTTATGGAAGCAACAACAAACCCTGAATACTCTGCAATCATAATCATCAAATTTGGCCCCAGAGATAAGAAAATGTACCTTCCACCTTGCTTTTGGGAGGAAAGGGGACATGGAGAATACAAGTGTGAAATATTGTATGCTAACTGTCAGAATCAGCCTCAGTTGATAGATTGGTTAGTTTTGTTGAAATGTCTTTTTTTCTTCCTATCCAGGTCTATCCTTAAGGAATTAAGTAGCTGGGCTCCTAGTCTTCCTCTCCACCATAATCCCAGTCTTTACACAAAAGGTCTTTAATTTGGGATGCAAGGGTATTTAAAGGGGCATTAACACATAACTTAATGCCCCTTTAAATACCCTTGCATCCCAAATTAAACAACATCAAATCCCATCTATCTTCACTCCACTTCAAACACACAGAGAAGGTGTGTTTAAAATTAAAGAATTCTGAAGTTCATCTATCTAACTATAATCTCCGGACATTCTTATCTCTTCCTGTGGTGCCTCACACCTCCTAAATTCATTTTTTTGTTTTCACCATGACCATGTTCCTCTATCTCTGAGTATTCTCTGAGACCATCACTTCTACTGGCTTCACTTTTCTCCCTTCCTAATTTTAACCCATTAACCAGTTCAACACTACCCTGTCCTCTCCAAACCCTTGCCCCCTTATCTTATCTTCATGCATACTCTACCAAACTCCAGTTCTTTGTTACTCCAACCCTTCCACTACTATGGGTCCTACTCACATGCTGCTGAACAATGTTAAAGAAAAAAGCAGTGAAAGTCACCAACTGACTGGGCCCATTATAAATTCACATCATCTAATCTCAGCTAGGACCTCACTATAGTAAAGCAATTCTTTTTACTAATTTACCTAATTCATTCTCTACCCCACTCCCCAGAGCAGTTGTTCCAAACCCTTACTTTTCTTTTCTTTTCAAGACGCCCATATTACCCTCCCCTACAACTGAAGACCTTTCCTTACTGAGAAAATCAAGGCTATCTACCATGATCTACCTCTTTTTCCATTCTCCATATGCCACTCACCTATCCATCCCTCACCCTTGTCCCAGACATTATCACTCATTCTCTCCTCATTTATTCTGGTTTCTGATGAAGAGATAAACCTTCTCTTCTACAAGGCCAATCTCTCTACCCTTGATTCTATTCCTTCCCATTTCCTCAGGTAGATTTTCCCTACAGTCATCACCCCTACATCACTCTCTCATATTCAAGTTCTTTCTCTTCAGTGACTCCTTCCTTAATAGCTACAAGTATTCCCAGGACTCTCTCATCCTTAAAAGACAAAACAAAACAAAAAAACTCTCAATAACTCTACTATCCCCTCTATCTCCCTTCTCACTCTCTAGTTTAAAATTTTAGAAAGAGCTTTCTACACTTGTCTCTACTTCTTTTCTTTTCCCTTCTCAACCTTTCTCAGTTCTAACATTCTATGGTTCTAGTATACTACAGAAAAAATGATATAAAATAAATAGAAAAAAAAGTTTTGTAGAGCTCCTTATATTCAGTAATAATAGAGGTAGTTAAGTAGAGCAGTGAATAAAGTGCTAAACCTGGGGTCAGGAAGATCTGAGTTCATATCTGGCCTCATATACTTAAGTTAAATTGCCCTGGGCAGGTCTCATTTAATTTCTGTCTGCCTCAGTTTCCTCAAATGTAAAATGTGGATAAGAATGGCACCTACCTTCCAGTGAGGATTAAATGAGATAATATTTGTAAAGCAGTGCCTAACATGTAGTACAGTAACATACCAGACATACAGTAGATGCTTAATAAATGCTTCTTTCTTTCCTATATCTCATTAGTTCTACATAATAGTCCTATGAGAGAGGCATGGTTATTTTAAGAGTTGAGTAAACTGAGGCTGAGAAAAGTTAAGTCACCTGCCCAGGGTCACAGTAATATCTGAGGTAGGATTTGAGTTTTCCTAAATCCTAGTACAGCACTCTATCCATTATACCACGTTGTCTTTCTTCACATAAATATGTAATTTATTGGCATATAAATGACTCAGATAGCATGAATGAGTTCAGAGAAACTGGAGATTTCTGTAGGCTGAAAACACTTCATGGTATAAGAAAGACTTGAGTGTACAGGGAGTGAGTATTAACTAAAAGAGTTAAGCACTAAGTCTTGGGTAATGTCTACATTTAGCAGACAAGATGAAAAAGAAGACCCATCGGAGGAGACAGTGAAAGAATAGTCAATGAGCTAGGAGGAGAGCTAAGGTAATGTGGGTTTATAGAAGACAAAGGAGAAGGAAGTTTCCAGACAAAATGGGTAGCTAACAATCTCGAATGCTACAGAGAGCTCAAAGAGGATGAGGACTGAGAAAAAAAGCTGTTGAATTGATTTGGGGATTTGGGAGTCTTAAACTTCGAGAATGTCATTTGAGGGGAGTGGAAAAAGAAGTCAGTTTGCCAAGGCTGTAGGCAAATCATCAGATTTGGAGTCAGAGTAATTGAGTTTGAAATTCTCGCTATTACTTACTAGGGGTGCAACCTTGGGTTAAGTCAGTTCAGTTCTCCTGGCCCTAGTTTTTCAGCTGCAAAATGAGGAGGTTAGACTAGATGAGCTCTAAGATACCTTCTAACTCTAAATCTATGATTTTAAGACCAAAAGCAGTACTATATAGTGGTTAGAACACTGGACTTATAGTCAGAGGACACGAGTTGAAATCCTGCCTTACACACCAAGTCAGTTAATCTCTTTAGGCCTCAGTTGCCTCATATGTAAAATGAGACTTGACTTGAATATCACAAAAGTCCCTTTCAAATCTAAATCTATGATCTATGGTTCCTTGCAATTTGGCTTCAACCTCATCACTCACATCACTGAAATTGCTCTCTAAAGTTACCGAATATCTCTTGATTGACAAAGTGGTTGGACTCTCCTCAATCCTTATTCATTATGGCCACTTGCAACATTTGACATTGCTACCATATTCTCCACCTAGATACTTTCCCTTCTCTATTTTTGGATCTCGATCTCTCTCTCTCTCTCTCTCTCCCTCCCTCCCTCCCCCCTTTTTAGTATCTTTTGCTTATTCATTAACAATGCCACACTTTCTAGGTGTTCTCATAAAGCTCTCTCCTGGCCCCCTCTTCTATTTCTAGCTTCTTTCAGCAACCTCAACAGTTCCCATAGACTCAATTATTTCTCTATGAAGATAAATCCAGCCTTAGCCCTTATCCTGAGTTCTCTCCCAGTGTCACTGTTTATTGGATATTTTGAATTGGATAGTCATCTCAAGCTTAACATGACCAAGACAGAATTCACTATGGTTCCCCTAAAATCCACCCTCTTCCAACTAAATGTGGATATTGCTCAAGACTTAATCCTTAATTCTTTTCACTATATATTCACTCCCTGTAAACTCAAGTCTTTCTTCCAAATTTCCCTATTTCTTGATACTTCTAAGCACCTATGTTTGCTATCTCGGAGTCATCTTTTACTCCTCACTCTCCATTATCAAATTAGTTGCCAAATTCTTCTCAATATTACTTTCACACTGTCTTTCACATCTCTCTCCATTAAATGTCTCTGATTTTAGTTTAGGCCCTGATCACCTCCTAAAGCACAGATTTGACCATGTAAGTAACTCCCAGGCTCATTAAGTTCCAGTGGCTCCCTATTGCCTCTACGAGTGAATAAAAACATCTCCAAAGCCTTCACTTTCTAGCTCCAGCCTACATTTCCAGACCTATATTATAATTTCTCTTTACATTTTATGTTCTAAACAAATTGGCTTATTTCTTATTCTTCACATGTGACATTTCATCTCTCATCTCTGTACCTGTGTCTAAAATATACTTCCTCCTCACTTCTGTCACTTAGAATGCCTAGCCTCCTTCAACACCCAGCTCAAATGCTACATTTTATGAGGCCTTTCCCGATCTTTCACCCCTCCTTCCTCCCCTGTCCCCCTCAGCAGCTAATCCTTTTCCCCTACCTCCAAGTTACCATAAAGACTTTTTGTATCTACTCCTATGTATACATGTTATCTCTCTGTATGGTAGACAAACACTTTGAAGCAAGGGCCATTCTGTTTTTATCTTTGTCTTTGTATCCCTAGAAATAAATAATATTTGATAAATGTTTCTACATTGATAGATTGTTAATGGATAGTGTGGCTATAAGTTAAACTTTACTTGACATTTTGATACATTTCAGTTGACTAATGAGACATTTTCAGCGAGGGTGGGAGGTGAAAAGAACTAAATGAAATAAAAATGAAGTTCTAGGTGGATATTCAGAAGAATCATAAAGGTGTGACAAGATTTTCTGGGGCTCTATTGATCTCAAAGAATACAGCAACCCACCCAATTGATCACACAGGCCTAACTGTTAAACCCACTGTTTAACAATGGGTTTCCATCTGTTAAACAGAAGGAAGCACAAAATTCAGGTGGCATATCCTCAATTGGACCCCAGTCTTCCAGGAAGGGTTTGGAAAGACTCAAAGAAACAGTAAAGAGAGAAGCGTAAAGGTCCACCACAGAAATATAATCAGACATACAATGATGAAAAGAACTGGAGGAAAAGTGTGAGGAGATGTGCCTTCTCCTTCCCCACTCTGCCTGATACTCAACTACTTCAGTAAAAGATTAAGACACATCAAAAAATCAACTACTACAGAAATTCAGTCATTTTTTTTTACTTAATCCAAAGAGCACTGAAGACACCTTACTCATTTTAAGGTGAAATAATTAAAACATTCAATTTCTTCCACAGTCACTAATGCTTTTTACTCTCTCATGAAAAGATATCACAAAACTGAAAAATCATTTCAGCTTTACAAATGGTTTGCAACTTAAGGTCAGTAAGAAATGACTCCTAGGCCAGACATCAGAATTATGTAGAAGAGACCATAAAACTAGAAAGCATGCCAAGACATGCTTTTGGGGTGTCTCTGCTTGGCTCTAGGCTCATATATATAAGGGTTGTACCTTGCTCTCTCTTTTGGGGTCTTCTATTATACTTCAGTGTTTTGATGGATCCAAGGTCAGATTGGATCTGTTTTAATTGCTGTGTCTTCTCATCTTTATCCTTTCTTATAATTTAGTGTGTTGAATTAGACTGTTGTTCTATGTAGTTGATGGTCTGACCAGCCATAGATAATTAATCTGATATGGATTTTCCTCATCAATGACTCATATTTCCTGTCAATGTATATAGTCAATTTCATTTTTGGTGATGTTATTCAATCCTCACTATCTCCATCTTCTTACTCTTCTCTTAAAGAAAGGGTTCATGACGTACATGTTATTGTTTGTCCTTCACCCTCTAAGAGGACCATGACATCAGGGAGGACGTACACGTATAATTTTGAGTAATCCATTAGCTCTTATGTTTTTAATACCAAATCATTTTTTCACTTTTTTTTTTTTTTGCCATCCTACTCTTTGTTCACCTTCACTTTAAAGTTAACAGGTGTTGAGGTATGCATTAATTTGATTTGGAGAAGGTGAAATTTGTCATAGAATTTTTCCTATTCTGTGACACCTGTCAGTACATAAACTGCAATTATCTTCATGGCAAACTTTATTGTGGTCGCCATAAGCATGAGATGACCAAACATCCCACAAAAAAACTGAATTTAGAAAGAACAAAGGATGAAAACGACATCCAAATTAGAGCCTGGAAATAATCCTTCCATTTCATTGCAACATCCTTATGTGCTCTGGTTTAATTTATAGCAAGAATGTCAGTATTGATATGGTTCCTACTCTCCAGTAATATTTCAAATCTTTTGTTGTTGTTTAGTCATTTCAGTCATATCTGACTCTTCATGGCCCCTTTTGGGGTTTTCTTGGCAAAGATAATGGAATGGTATGGTATTTCCTTCTCCAGCTCATTTTACAGAAGAGGAAACTGAGACAAAGAGGGCTAAGTGACTTGCCCAGGGTCACACAGTTAGTGAGTGTCTAAGTCCAGATTTAAACTCAGGTTTTCCAAACTCCAGACCTGGCATTCTATCCACTGTACCACCTAGCTGCCCCAATATTTCAACTTACTGTTTACAAATAGTGATATTAATTAACAAATTGATTACATATTCACAAGAAAGAGCTAATCACTTATGTGGGGAGTCATTTCTGAATCAGCTGTCTGCATACAGTCAGATTGCTCACTAGTTAAAGCAAAGATTGACATGAACACCAAACCTGAAGAAGAGAGAAATATGAGAAGGTAAGTTGCAGTTAGGAAAGGGAATGGGGAAAAAAAAGGAAACAGGATGACAAAAGGAAACAGGATGTATGGCTCACAATCTTCACAATGGGAAGATCACTGATCTACTAGGGTACTAAAAAAATATTCTTGAATTATGGAACAGAAGGAACTCTGGGCCATGAAAGGTAAACTTTGGCAGATCCCACCAAGGTAGAAAAATTTCAAGTATAGGCCACAATCTAAGGAAGACTTATTTGTTGTCTAAGCAGAAACCCAGAAAAATTTGGAAGAACTCATCACCATTTTGATCACAGGATGAGAAATTAATTAGCAACAACAATTCTTGATGCCCATCTTCTAAGTTATAGCTGGGCTAAGATTTGCATCAATAGAGGGAGTGATCAATCCAATAAAATTACTGACTCCTGAGGCATTGATTAATCATTATATGTATTGATCCTATGTACTAGATCCATCCTTCACATTAAAGCTTTGCTCTTGTGCTTTTACCATGACCTATAATAAATCCTGTATTCTCGATGGCTATGCCAGCAGAGGATAAGTTCAGAAAAGTCTTAGCAAACTATTAAGCATTTGAATATGGACTGTGTGCTTTTTATTCAATGTCCAGACTATAAATTTAGAAAGTCAAATCACCAGAGGGAAGGAGTCTAAGTGATAAATTTTCTGGTCTTATAACTACCAGCTCAGTTGAGTACTTGGTGATGGAATGAATGCAAACTTTACCCACTTAGCACACTCTATTTCCTGCTGGTCCTAAATACCTGACCCTGCTTTATTTTCACATCATATAACATCTAGCCATCCTTCCAGTTCTGCCCCACTGCCTTACTTCTCCCTACCTGAACCTCTATAATTCAGGGCCTCAGTACCTAGGGAAATTAATCCCATTCATCTTTGACACTCCTGCCCTAGGGTCCAAGCTAACTGACTGGTGACTAAGAGAGTGCAAACTAGCTTACTTAGCTGGCCTTAACTCTCTGGAAGAGGGTAAGGAATAGCACTACTGCTAATCCTATTCACCAGGCCATGCTTTGCCTTTACATCCAACCATATAACTATCCACCCAGGCCCTCTTACCACCTCCCTCCCTCCCACCCCAATCTTCTACCTTACACTGTAGCCACTGTAATAAACTGATAGTACCATTACTATTACTTCTAAAAAGGGTAGGTTAGTTAACTTTATGCATCAACTTGCCATCTTTGTGACTCATCAGACAAAAACTCCCTTTCCTGGCCACCACTCCCTTATATGCACTGTCTTCCCCTATTAGAATGCATGCTTGAGTGCAAGATCTAGCTTTTTTTTCCACATTTGTATCTCCAACCCTTAGCACAGTGCTTGGCACACAATAAGTAATTAAACTTTTCTTATCCATTCATTCATCCATTATAGTATCAAAAGACTGTGATCTGCATCAATGCAGGAAACTCACACCAATGAAATCTTGTATCTTTAAATAATAATGTGTACTAGATAAATATACATTGGAGATATGAGGAGAACTTTGTATTTAAGTTATTGGATGGTAATCATATTTTACAAACTAAAAATAAACACATATGGTCTTACAAAGGATATCCACTCTGAAAACTACACTCTTCCTGAGATTGAGGCTGTTCCAGAAAATCTGAGACAGATGGTCTCTGTAGTTATTGGCTATTCTGCCAATACATACTAATTGCCATAGTCAAAAGATTCTGAGTTCAAAATGTTTTTGGAATATATGAGTAAAAGTTATTCAGGGGAGGAAAACTACCAATAAATTACATGAAAAATACACAAACATTCAGAAACAAACAAAAAAAAGTCATTTAGTATGATAGGGAGATACAAAAAATAAAAACAAACAAAACAAAAACTTTAGGCTCCAAAATTTGGAAATAAAACATGAAACTTTTTCATAGAATAGATAAATTAAAATATAACAATCCCATGATATTGTTTACTTCCCTTAATATTTTTTAATAAAGGACATCTCTTTTTTTATTAAACCACTTACCTTGTTTTCTTTACAGTGATGTTGCTGCTGAGTTTTTCTAATCGACATTCTCCAGTATCATGGTTAATAATCAAAATACATTCTTTTAGATAAGGTTTCTTTGAGCCTTTGAAAACAGATACTGGTGGTGTTGAACCCTATTTGAAAATTTTTAACTAGTTAATTAACATTTACTTAGAATTTGTCATCTAATTTTAGGATTAGAAATAACTTTACACATATCCCTCCTTTAATTATTTCCTAATTATCCTGTATATAGCTTGTTTTGTATATATTTGTTTGCATGTTGTCTCCCCGTTAGATTGTAAGCTCCTTGAGGACAGGGACAATCTTTTGCTTCTTTTTGCATCCTCAGTGCTTAAGCACAGTGCTTGGCACATGGCAGGTGCTTAATGTTTATTGATTGATTGATTGATCATATCTAGTTCAATCCCTGAATTTTAGAGATGAAAAAACTCTCAACTCTAAATGCCCAGAATTATCACCAAACTTAACTCTTTTGAAAATATATGAACTTTTTATTTTTTTCTGTTTTCCTAAAATCTAGAACCCCATGGTGAAAATCCATGATGTCCATATAATTTAAATTACAGGTAACCCAAAGGATAATGGAGAGATTACTGTAGGTATTAATAGACTATAACAGATTACCAACAATGACACTAATAAGTTAGGCAAAAATATCAGCACGGAAAAAGAGTGAAGAATAACACGTCGACAGCCCCAGTGTTCATTGGTACCCACACAATATTTAAAAACCTGTAAGGAAGATTTCCAGTGTTTTGGGTAAATCTTCAATGAAGGGTATATGGGAGGACATGGTTAAGAATCTCATAGGATAAGAAGCCATAGATGGCTTATGATCATTGATAGTGAGAATACACATACGGATGAGATCACTGATCCCCATCCTACCAAGTGACTTCATCAAATCATAAAAGATACAATATTTCACTTACGTAGATGAGTGGAAATGGATATGTCAAAATACACTTGCGACAATGATAATAATTACTGGCAACTATGATAGCACTATTAAAATCCAAGTTGGTAGAGTTCCTTTACTGAAAAAAATCAGAGGTCCTTGAAACATAAAACTCAAGAATGAAAAAGAGACATGTACAAATTATGCTACTGTGGGAGGTGGGGAAGGAGGAGGATATATTAGTGCAATGCCAATTATTACCAATAGGAAATAATATATTTATTTTAAGTTCCTTTGGATTCTTAAGTAGAATGGAATGACTTACGACAGTACAAAAGATACTTGATGTTATTCATAAGGACAAGGCAAAGAAGTATTTACAAAACTTTATTTCCCTCATGTACATTCTACATGCTTCTTCTTCTTTTTTTTCATTCCATATGCTTCTTAAGATGAATTTGCTTTTTTCTCTAAATTTAGCACCATCCTACATCTTGAACACTGGCTGCTGCCCACTTATTCTTTAAAGCAGCTGAATACAAATGGAAAAATTACCTGAAGAACTCCTCCTGAACATATGGAAGTCAGGCCATGCTTCCATAATGACTTATCTCTAACTACATTATGGATTGTAGTTCTAGAACAGTGAGAACATTGTTCTAAAGCTTGTGGCAGGCAATAATTACAATTTTAAAAAATGCATTGAATTCCCAGCCAAGCTGACAAGGGGTGGACTAATGTTGTTTTGTTGTTTCAGCTGTATCAGACTTTTTGTGAACCCATGTTTATGAGGGGCTTCTTGGCAAAGACACTGGAGTGGTGTGAGATTTCCTTCTCCAGTACATTTTACAGATGAGGGAACTGAGGCAAACAGGGTTAAGTGACTTGCCCAGGGTCACATAAGTAGTAAATATCTGAGGCCACATTTGAACTCAGGTCTTCCTTACTCCAGACCTTTGATCTACTGCACCACCTAACTGCCCCAGGCGGAATAAATCTGTCTCCTTTTGAAGTGATAGTTAAGAGTCAGCTGGCTGGGGAGGGGGGAGAGGCAGACAGGATTTTCAAGGACCTTTCATTAAAGGAGTTTTACAGAGTATGATATCTGATATGCAAATAGTGCTTTACACCTTCCAACACCTTTATGCCCATTATCCAACTTGATCTTCACTATTATCCTGGTGAGGCAGACAGGGCAGCTATTACCAATGATAAAGCCAAGAGACTACAACATGGGCTTTATCCAGGGTCACACAGTCTGAGTCAGAACTGGAACACCCAAGTTTCCTAATGTTTAATTCAGGGTATTTTCAATTATATCAATCATAGGAAAAGGTTAACAATGATCTATTCATATTCTCTCACCTAGTATTCTCATTGTGATGAACAATGTATATTCTGACTGGGATTAGTAGTCTGTGGCTCGGCAACACTGATACTCACTGGCCCACATAGTGATCAAACCTGTAACATTTTTCTCACTAGCACAAATCTGTAACACAACAAGCTACTGACGAGGCTGTAACTGTGGCAAAATGGACCACAGGAACATACTGGGAAGCATCGAATAGTATATAATACTACACTAATATAAGGTAATAATGCTTAGGATGATTAAATTGGAAACTTCTGGGTATTATGAAATCACCAGCTAGTAGGGGAAAGCTCATTTTTTTTCCCAGAAAGAATATCATTCCTCACATTTTCCATGGTGACTGAGGACTTTGGAAAGAGTTTATTTGAAGGGGTACTTTCATGATGGGGGAAAACGTATAGCCTATTCAAGAATATACCTTCTATTCTTTATTTCTTATGATTGCCCATGGACTATAAAAAGCAAGGTAGATGATTAATAATTTACTAAGATGGCCTAGGTTACATATTCAAGAAGTAGAAATGTGAATAAGTCTCTGATGTCTTGGCTAAACCTCTCACAAGATTTGACTCTATACTGAATTGGCTCCTATATGTCTACATCAGACCACAGTCTTGGAGTTCTTATTAGAGGTTCCTACAGAGAAGTTTAAACAATGTTAGTTAGTTTAGCAAGTATTATGATGAAGGTGGAACAGTAGGTAAAAGAAAGATGTGTTAAGCAGAAAGGTTTTCCCAGAATTATGATCTTCCACTCTTCTGACTATATCAACATACATATCATTCAACATTATTATTCAAAGGAGCTTACTAAACTGTTAAATTCTTGAGGGAAAGGACCATGTCTTAAATAACGGTCTATCTTCCCTAGCACTTAGTACACTGCTTAATAAATTTATGCTATAGTGTATTCCTGGAGTTATTTTATTTCCGTTAAAAATGGTATTTTTAAGTGTGTCTTCTTCATAAATATGCACACACACATACACATACAGACATACACCAATCACATTAAACTCCCTATATGAATATATCCTAGCTAGAAAATCAAATACATTCAATAATTTTAATGCATAGATTTTTAAAGCCTCTTCTCTACCCTCCCCCACAGCTGACACCTTGAAGATGTAAATAAGAAAGAGAAAAAGAAGAAGAGATGAAGATACAAAGGAGAGAAATGGAGAGAACTTCAGAAAGTCCAGGACAATAACATTCTGTGTACATTTAAAGTGTGGTCATTTTTAATGAAGAGTCAGTTTTAAGTGGAGCCGATGTGGCACAGCGGGAAAAGTGCTGCATTTACAGTCAGGCAAGTCTGTGGGATTCCAGGCAAGTTACAATTTGTCTGAGACTCAGTTTTCTCAACTGTAAACTGGGGATAAGAATATGCCTATAGTACCTCTATCATAGGGCTGCTATGAGAATCAAATGAGAATGTATGTAAAGCACTTTGCAAACCTTAAAACACTATATTAAGTTACAAAGTACAATAAAAATTGCTGTCAGGTACTTAAGTAGTTAAGTCTCCTTCTAGATACTTATTCATATATTTTATTGAAAGCATTCAATTATTTTGGATGGATAAAATAGCATTGCTTATTATCATTAATTGAGATGCTGTAATCATACCAGAAAATTTAAAGTTACAAGTAAAAGGAAAAACCATCAGTGAAGTTTTTAATCCTTCCTTCAAAGTACAAATGACCTAGTTTTTCACAATATGCTATAAAGTTTGTTTGTGCAAATATGCTGACTTGGCTTTATTCCTCTAAGATGGAGATTCTCCCAAAAGGACAGTACCACTCCCCAGGTTTGTACTGGAAGTCAGGATTCTATCATTCTCTGGTAGAAGTGGGATTTACCACAGCAATGGGCTATTTGATGCCCTAGGAACCCTGAATGCTTTCCACTTGCAGGAGGCCTCAATCCCAGGATGGCACATTAGGTCTGGAGGAATATATAGATTCCTGGGAACATAAGACTTAGTGGAGAAGGTGGGAACTTTTTATCTTGGCTGTTTATAGTTTCAGGAATAAATTCATTGTTGCTACTGTTGTTGAATCAAATAAAGCATCTTCTATATTCAATGTTTTATTAGCCTGAGTGCTTGCCTGAGAACTGAAGGTCTTTCACACCCTTCTCCTTTGTCACAGACATGGAGATAGAGGCTAAATGTTAACGTTTTCTGGGAACTTCAGGTGAGTCAAAAAGGTTTATGATTAATGAGAATTCCCCCAAGATTAAACTCAGTCGATACACAAAAATGTTCAGTTCTGGGCCACAGGTTAAACTATGCTACAGCCAGGTCTCCTCGATAGACTAATCCATTAATTTTTTTAAGCATGAATAAGTAAGGAAATAAGCCTTTTCAGTATAGGAGAGAACAGAAACACAAAAGACTTTCATTCTAAATATTCTGAATAATGGGAAATGAAATAAATACCAACTCCTCTTCAGTGCTAGTAGCTTTTATGCTCGTCCCTCAAGCAATATCTAAAGCCTACTGGGTCAGCAAATGCTCAAAGTCTCATATGAAAGGAGCATAAAACATTCTCATGGGTACGTTGAGGAAAAAAAAAATAAAAACTTTGGAAACAACCTGTGTCAGTGTTGGCTTCTCCTTGATCTCTACAGCTCTGAGTTAGAGATATTAACTCTAAGGAAAGTGAGAATACTTTATATCAAGTAGACAATTTACAAATATTTACTGAATGTAATTTAGAGGAAATATCCTCAATGGAGGAATCCTTGTTTTTCTGGTGGGGACAGTAAGAGACAATCATTTGATAAAACAATAATTCAATCTATGTCAAATCTCTTTCTCTGTCTCTCTGTCTCTCTGTTCCGCTCTCTCTCTCTCTCTCTCTCTCTCTCTCTCACACACACACACACACACACACACACACACACACACACACACACAGAATTTGAAAGAATCATCCATTGTCAAGAATACAATTTGAGGCTAGTCTAGCATGGCAGTGGTTGTTACCAACTGAAGGCTTTTCAGTGACTGAAGAATTGGGTTGGGAGGCTCTGGACAATCTTTAACAGATATAATAAGATCATTTACTAGTTGATCATGATCTTTCCCTCCTTGTACCTCACATAGCACTTTGCTTACGTATGTACTATGTATTAGAGTTATCTGTGCCTGTGTCATGTCCCCTCACTAGACTGTATGCCAAACAAGGGTAGAATTGGGCAATCAAAGTGGGCACTTAATAAATATTTGCTGAATTAAACTGAATTAAGTAGTGTCATACTAATATACAAATTTCAGCATTATATTTTCAATTTCTCCTTAGGACAACTAAGAAGGAAACATAAAGTATTCAAGACAAATATGAAGCAATAACAAAGTTTTGGTTTTCTTTTTTTTCCCATTGAGAAGATGTTGAAGTGGAGAGGGATCTAAGAATAGGATGACCCCCCCCCCACCCCCCCCCCCCCAAAAAAGAGAAAGAAAAAGAAAAAAAGGGAAAAGTATCATTGAAACAGATTTTAATGCAAAGAAGAGAAGGCCAAAAGAAATCACAGACAAGCAAGACAGTTTTGAAAGTTACGTGCTAAATTTATTATATACTTAAAAAGAGAAGTGTGATGTATATAATAGACAATTTCAAATACAATCCTTTTTTCTGTTTTACTGTGTATATGGATGCACACATTTTAATTGCTGTTAAATTCAGAATTTTGAAAAAGAAAAAAAAAACCCTAAAATATAAGCAACCTACAACCAATTCTTGGCTTTGCAGAATGGAACATTCTATCAAAAAATATTCTTTAGATATTTTTCAGAAAAAGGTAAACACGTTTCCAAAAGGATTTAGATACAATTCTACCTGGCAACAATTAAATGGATTAAACTTTTAAGGATTCTTTTTAGACATAAGGTTATGTAATTTTTTTCAGACTAATAGTGTGAGCCACTAAAACTCTTAGAACTATTAAACAGTTCATATCATTAATTAGAAATAGAACTAGAGTTCTGTATGTGTTTGAAATTTGTTAACCTCTCAGACTCAAAATTTTAATTTTATTTAAGCTCTAATTCAGACTATACTTCCCCATTTAAACATCAGTTTATTTTAAATGGATGACAATTCTTACCTCTATATTTGGCAGTGTTATTGTCACCTGTTCACCTTTGCCAACTTCAAGATCTCCTTCACAAGAGGTATCAATAGATGCAGGTTTAAAGTCATCTAAAAATAAAACAACACTGATTTTGACAACTTATAAAAACTACTTAGCATATCAAAAGTCAAACACGTTTCAGAAGTATTGAATAATTTTTAATAACTTCAGAAATCCAAAAAAAGTTCAATATAGCTTGTTTTTCCATATGCAGTTAAGAAAAGAATATGTATGACACATACTATTTTTAATATTTTAATTTAATATTTTAAATCATTTTATCTATTTAAAGGTCAAATTTATGGTTTTATAGATTCTAAAAATCACAGGAAATAATTTTACAGTTTCCATTGCTTAGAAAAGTTGATGTATGTAATACTTCATATACATTATAGCAAATCTGTAGCAAAGCCCCTATCTACAAATTGACAGATTAGTCCTTTTTAAAAATGCAGTACCCACCTTTCTATACTTGTGCATGGCCATTTTTCACTACCTAAGAAAATGTATCTTCTCAACTGGATTGTAAGTTCCTCTAAGGCTGAAAGTGTATTCTTGACTCACATATCTTCTCATAGCACTCTAATAAAGCACTGTACAAATACCAGGCATTGCAACCAAAACTGGGACTACATAAAATGTTAGGATTGCTTTATGGGAATCTGATGTAATGTAAGCATGATTCATTTTAATACATATGGCCAAACAATTTTGGTGGCGCTTCTGAGAAATTCACAATAGTAACATTCAGTGTTCCCTGCAAAATTAAAATGTACTTCAAGAATGATCTTTAATTTCAGATGATATTCAACAAATATTTATTTCCTAGGTAACCACTATATGTCAAGGGGTTAAGTGCTTGGGACACAAGTACAAAGAATGAAAAAAATCTCAACTCCTGAGAAACTCACATTCTAACATAGAGACACCATGTATATATAATAAGTATATAGAGAATACAAAGAGAGCCAAAAATACAAAATATTTAAATACAAGCATAGATTTAGTATGGATCTATGATTTCATGTACATAGTGAACTCCCGGAAAGGAAGCTCTACTAAAACAGATCTGAACTTGCCCTGCAACTTAGTCTTAGAGAGTTGCCTGGGGCTCTGAGAGGTTATGTGACCTGCCTAAACTCATAGAGATAAGACTTGGACCTAGGTCTTCCTTCAAAGCCAGCTCTCTATCTACTGTGTAAAATTGCCTTTCTCTGTAATGATTATCAAATATTTGCTGAAGATGCAGCATATATTCTATACTGCTTATTCATAAGCATGGAAGAGGTAGAAGAAGAGATTATACAATGAGATGGGAACTTAAGTGTCCAGGATCTCATAAGAACAAGTTATGAATGATGGTGAGAGGTTGAAAACATGACTAAACATGTTAAAACATGACATGAAAGTAGAGGTCACTGAAAGGAAAATGGATTTTTCTTGATGGCAAGGACTGCAGAAAATATTTAGTCCTCTATCTTGTTGGTCATGGGACCCAGATTTCCTGAGGACTGGAAGAATGAGAAGGGGTGGGAGTTTCTTAGGCAATGACTGAGCACACACCCTTGAGAATACTGTGGATTAATAGTTATGTTTCAAGTGTTAGAGCACAGATACTGTTGGGCTGCTGAGGTGATGGGCTCATGACTAAGGCACAGTTCCTGAGTGAGTCCAGGAACTAAAAGAAGCAATAATTAATACTTACTTTGTGACTATATGCAAATCACTTAATTTGAGAATTTTAGTTTCACCATATGTAATATGGAGGAGACACATTACTTACCTCAACAACATGATGTGGAAACCTTAAAGCACCAAATAAATATAATAGAACGTATATTCTTCTATCACTCTTGCTTTTCATTTTCACTATAAACACATAAAGTTTTATACATCACACTGATGAAGTCACTTGCTCCTGCCCAGGTTGTTTCCTCTCCTAATATATAACAGAACAGTCTGCATCTTCTCCCTATTACCTGGTCCTTAGGCATCAAAACCTTTTCATGTTTTTAAATTATTTTTTTTTTTTACTATTAGTATGGAAGGGAAACAGCAGATATGAAAAGATTCCCAAAATCCACTACCTTCAGTCTTACACATGTACTGCTGAATGAAGCTGGAAAAAATTATGAAACCAAAGGTTCACACCAAATTTAGGTCACCTAACCTAACTGATCTCTCACTGCTGCTAGGCAATTCTTTTATACCTCTCTAACTCATTATCTCTCTCGTCACAGCAGCTCTTCCAAATCTTTTCATCCTTTCTCAAACATCCATGACTACTCCTGGCTCTACTTACTTAGCTGAGAGCCTGGTCTCATGTTTTCCTGGAAAAAAAAAATAGACTAGAGCTTCTTTTCCCTTCCTCATCTCACATCACTCAAATGATTTCTGCTACCATCTTCACTTTCAACCCGTCTCACATGAAGAAGTGGCTCTTCTCCTCACCAAGGCAAACCCCTCTACCTGTACAAGTGATGTCATTCCATCCTATCTTCTCTAGCAGACTGCCCCCTTTATCATCTGCACTCTCTCACTTATTTCAATCTCTCTGTCTACTGGCTACTTCCCCACTGCCTATTAACATGCCTATGTGTTCCCCATCCTCAAAAACCTCTCACTTGATCCATGTATCCCCACCATCATCCCACATCTCTCCTCCCTTTTTGTTTTTTTTGTTTTTTTTTTGCCTAAACTGTTTGAAAATGCTGCCTGGTGCTTTTACTTCTTTCTTCTCACTCTCTTCTTAATTCTCTACAGTCTGACCTCATCATTCTACAGAAACTCCTCTCTCCAAAGTTACTAACAATCTCTTAGCTGTCGAATCTAATGGCCTTTTCTCAAACCTCATCCTTCTTGACTTCTCTTCAGCCTTTGGCATCGTTGATCACCCTCTTTTCCTTCATACTCTCTTCTATCTAAAATTTTAGGACATTACTCTCCCGGTTCTCTTCCTACTTAGTTGACCACTCTTCAGTTTCCTTTGCTGGATCTTCATACTTATCAATTCTGGATATCCCCCAGGGCTTTTTCTGGGCCCTCTTCTCTTATCCCTCTCAACTCAACTCCAGGCATTTTCACTGGCTATCTCCCATGCATGGAATGCTCTCCCTCCTTATTTCTACTTCCTGGCTTCCTTCACCAAGTCCCAGCTAAAATCCCACCTTCTACAGGAAGTTTTTCCTGATCCCTCTTAATAACAGTGCCTTCCTGATGTTGATTATTTCCAATATATCCTGCACATAGTTATTTATTTTCATGTTGTCCCCCCTCATTAGATTGGAAACTTGAAGAGCAAGAATTGCCTTTTACCTTTCTTTGCATCTCCTGCACTTAAACGCAGTGCCTGGCACACAGTGGGTTCTTAATAAATGTTTATTTACTGACTGACTGATCTTACTCTACCCAACAAGTGCTTTCTCTCTTTTTCTTTTTAGGTCCTAAGTAAGAAAGTTACACATAAATAGTAATGTTATATCTTTAAGGAATGTTCCTCTACATTTCAGATAGAACCAGAATCTATTCTAAATTATCTTATACAGATGCCTAGGAAACTCTGGGAGGAGTAATGCCAGGAGAAGAGAAGAGAACAGAAGAGAAGGAAATAGATGGGGGGTTAAGAAATAATGTTAGTACTAAGGGTGCCTCTTTGAGAGTTTGTACTAGCTTCCTCCTCCTTCTGCATGCCCAGGCCTACCACTGCAGAATCTACCACACATGAACATTTAACAAGGTGGGAGGCTAGGCTGGGAGGACAGTAGAGTCAGTCGTCTCAGATGGCACTCTTGTACTTCCTATGACTACATCTATTATCTGAATTATCACAGCATCTAGTATAATTCTACAATTATACTATTCTGCAATAGTATAATAGTATAATTCTATAATCAGTTGCTAAAATGTTGTGTAGTCCTAGTCTCTAATTGTTTCATACAACTGTTCCTCTAACAAGATTATAATTTGAGCATAGGAACTATTTCTTCCTCCTTTTGTATCCTTCAAGTTGCTATACTCACCATATACTCAATAAGCACTTGCTATACTCACCATATACTCAGTAAGCACTTATCAACTAAAATGACATACTGGAAAGGAACTATGGTTCACCAAGCTAACTATTGTTCTGATAATGGCCATGGGCCAATGTGAGAGAATACAATTATTTTCCTATGATGTCAATCTCAAAATGTCAAGGATGTATCCAACTATCACTTGTTTTCCTTAATGCCCCATTATAAGGTTATTAAAACTCTTCTATTCTGAAGAAGAAAAGGAGTTGTTTAAAGAGGCATATGTGAATTCACAAGGATTCAATCAAATTAGAATTTTAAAAGATACCTATAAAAGAAGGGAGGGCAGGTTATAAAAATGACAATCTTTTTAAGAAAAATTGCAGGAGCACCAAAGTTTAGTGATAAATGCTAATGGAAAAAAAAACAATTCTTTTCAAAAAAAACATTTTAGAAGCAAGAAAAATGTCAAAGTAGGGATAGGATCATTATTAATGGTAAATGACAAAACAGATGACATTAAAGGAAGAAAAATTCTTGAGTCTTATTAAAGGGATGGTTTATGAGCATTTTAGAAAAAAAAAAGTAGCAACAACCAAAAGCCAGTACGGCTTCAGAAAGAACAGACCATGCCAAGCTAATCTCATTTCCTTTTTTTCCTAGGGTTTCTAGGATGGTAGATTAGGGTTATGTCAATGACATACTGTACCTTGTGCATAAGGTGCTAGTAGAATTATATAAATACAGAATTGGTTGAATTACAGAGTCAAGAAAGAAGTCTTAATGAGTTGATATTAACTTGGAGAAGTATCTAGTGGATGGCCCCATGGATTTGCCCTTGGCCCTGCGCTGTTCAACATTTCTATAAATGACAAGGATGAACACATGGAGGTGATATAAGCTGGCAGAAAATAATATCACATGCTGGATAAAAGTTAGGTTCCAAAAAGATCTTGACTGGGTAGAATGATGAGCTGAATCTAATAAGATGGTATTTACTAGGGATAAATGTAAAGTACTCTAACTGGGTTCAAAGAAAATACTTTGTATTTACAAAGATTGCAGAATAGGAGAGGCATGTATGGTTAAACAACAGTTCTTGTGGGGAAAAAAAAAGCTAGGGTTTTAGAAGATGGCAGGCCCAGAGATGGGAGCCAAAAAAGCTAATGCGATTTTTGCCTGCATTAATAAATGTTGTAGATGATATAATCCTGCTATTGCCTATCCTAGACAGATCATATCTGGAATATTATGTCCATCACTAGCTGCCACATTTGACAGCTAACATTTATATAGTGCTTACTATACGCCAGGCACTATGTCAAGCACTTTACAATTATTATCTCATTTGATCCTCACAACAACCTTAGAAGGGTGGTGTTATTATCCCCATTTTCAAGATGAGGAAACTGAGGCAAACAGTGATTTGCCCAAGGTCAAATAGTAAGTGCTGAGGCCAGGGGTAGAACACTAAAAAGTCGGAGGAAAGCTGGTAGACTAGTGAGGAGACTGGAAACCAAGCCATAAAGAGAATCAGTGGAAGGAACCATGAATGTTTAGCACAGAGAACTTATTCTCTCCCTATAGTGGAGAACAAGAACGCATGACAATTTGAAGGACTGTCACATCAAAGAGGAATTAGATTTGTTCTGCTTGAATCTGGAGTGCACAACTAGGAACAATAGATGTGTCTACTTTAAAAAGGCAGATGACAGAGGTCCAGCTTAAGAAAAAAAAAAATCTCCCTAACAATTAGATTTTAGGATTTGTCCAGTAGCAGAATGGGCTGTGACTACCTCTTCATTGGTCCTCAAGAAGAGGCTCAATGGCCAATTGTCAGGGATATTCTAGACTGGATTCCTATTCAAGTATAGTTTGGATTAGGTGATTTTAGAGATTCCTTTGAATTTTAGATTCAGTGATTCTGTAATTTATAACAAACTCTCTGAAGCTAACTAGCCTGTACTCTTCATCAACAACTTAATACCTTCTTTATCTCTTATACGAGGTGTACTTTTTATTTGATCTAAAACCATCTGCTCAGGTCTACCCCTCCAATGTGTTATGATTTTATGAATTTTAATCATATCTTATGGTGAAACAGATATTTTCAAGTTTCTACATTTCCAGACTAAAACGTTCTTAGTCCTTTATCCTTAAACAGAAGCCCTATCACCCACCTGATTGGTTTGGTACCTTCTTCAGCTCTGTTAAATCTTTTCTTTCAGTTTGGCAACCATAACTACACCCCTCATTTTCAAATAAGGGAAACTGAGAAAGAGGAAGAGAAAAAAGAAAAGGAAGAAAAAGAGAAAGAAAACACCCTTGGGGGGTGGCAAAAGAGCCACTCTAGTACCCAACAAGCATAAAACCCATTCATTAGTCCCTCTTCCTCCTGTGTAGAAAGACCTCCAAGTGTTGTTGGTTTTTTTCCCCCCATAGCAAATACTTTTGAATCAAGTTCCAAATATGTGAACCTACTCTAGACAGGTAGTATTTATAAAGGCGATCTTTTTAAACTCCTGAAATTCAAATTCTTGTGAAAGTCCTCACAAGATCCATCTGGTTGGGGTGGGGGTGGTAGAGGGAGGGAAAAGAAAACAAGGCATGGGCAAGAGGTCAAGAAATGCGGTTCCTTCCCCTCCTCCCCCTATCATACCAGCACCGCACCAGCTGCCTTGCAGACAGTTCCAGGTTCGCTCAATCTCTGATTTGTTCCTTTCCTTCTACCTCAGAAGGACCTGTCTGTCCCTCGCGCGAGGAGGCAGTAGCTCCTCACCCCTAGAACAGCGAGGCACCTCCGCCCATCACTCACCTGAGCTCGGCCTGCCTGTCACCCGCCTGTCACTCAAACCCTCCCCTCCCCCTCATGTTCTCTCCTACGCCTCGGGCTTTCCAGCCCCACTAAACACCTCGGCCCGGGCCCCACCGCGGGGTGGACGCGGCAGAGAAGGCAGGGGTGAGGGCGGCCTTTCTCCACAGGAAAAAGGTGGGGGACATCTGTGAGGAAGACTCCGGAGACTGCGGAGAGCCACCCAAAGGGCCGGTAGAGAAGGCGAGGTGTGGCCCCTTCTTGCCCCACTCACAACGCACGGTGTGGAAGGCGCTGCGCGGATGCTTCTCGAAACTCTCTCCCAACTTCAGCACCCGCTCCCGGCTGTCAAAGTACGGCGCACCCGACGGCCCATTCATCCTCCTCCGCCGCAGCTAGGCAGCCGCACGCCACCTGCCACCTGGACCCGGAGCCGCAGCCTGCCGGCCTCTCGCTGCAAGCCCCCAGCTGCACACCCGGTGGGGCGCGGGGCGGAGCTCCGAACGGGCCAATGGGGAGCCTCGGAGGCACGGATTGGCTGTTGCTTGACAACCCGGGGAGAATTGGGGGTGTGGCCGTGGGAGCTTCGAGTGGAGCAGCCGAAAGGTTTTCGGTCAGCGAGCGCCCGCCGCTGGTTTGCGCAGCCGCCATTCGCCGATGGACCTGGAGGAGAGAGATTCGTCATTCAGCCGCTAGGTCTGGTGCCCCTCGCTCTGACTTGGGCGACCGCAGCCGCAGCCGCGGGTGGTCGTCTCTTGGCGAAACCCCGCGCAAGGTCGAGGTAACGGTCGCCGCAAGTTCTAAAGGGGGACGGGAACTGGGGCGGGGCGCCGTGCGGCGCGGAGGGGTATTGAGAACTACGTGACGTGACCAACTGGCGGAAGGATTTTTGGCTCCCATCCTGTGAAGGGGCAATTTCCGCCGCGTGGCATCTCTCATAGCCGTAGGGGCCCGAGCGATCCCTGACGCCGAACCGCGCAGGCGGAGCTTCGGGCGCAGAGAAGGCAAGAAGGGACTTCCTCGACCTTAATTACACAGCTGCGAGACAATTGGTGCACCGCGGATTAGGACCCAGGTCTGGGCTCGCCTTCGAGCGTCCCTTTGCACTCCTGCGCGAAACTCCCCCGTCCCCCACTCCTCGGGGTAGATAGAGCAGATTCCCCTGGGGCTGGGGGGGAGAGGCGCCTCGGTTACCTGGGCAACGCTGGTCGCCGAGCTTTGTGCGCTGAGCATGAGCCAAGGGGGGCGAGAAACAAGACTTTATCAAGCGTCAGATGTATGCCGGGCACTGCACCAATCGCTGCAGGATAGGTGCTGTTACGCCAATTTTGCATTTGAGGAAACTGGTTAAGTGACTTGCCCAGGGTCACACAGCTGGCGTCCGAGGCTGGATTTGAACTCGGATCTCTTTTGATACCTGACCCAGCACTCTTTCTACTGTGTTACCATCTGAGTAGCGTTTTGGAGACCTCCTTCCCAGTTCCTCCCTGCCTGTTTTGTCTCCCTTTCACTCCTCCTTCTTCCTTTCCTCTTCCTTAAGAAAACTGACAGGTTAAAACTGGTGAATAAGTTTATTTGAACTGTGGGTTGTCCTATGCACTTAAGTGAGGCCGTGGATAGCGTGCTGAACTTGGAGTCAGAAAGCCTCGCCCTCAAATCCAACTTTAAATGCTTAACTATGTGACCTAGGGTCAGTCACTTAGCCTCTCCTAGCCTCAGTTTCCCCATCTGTAAACTAGGAATAATAATAATAGCACCTACCTCTCAGGGTTGTTGTGATAAAATGAAATATTTGTAAAGCACTCTGCAAACTTTAAAGCACCATGTAAATGCTAGCTGAATTCACAGAATTCCATCACAGTAATTATATGGAAGTAGGGGGTCCAATCAGTAGGGAATTGTTTCCATAAAAGATAAAGGTGTGGATGTGAACTAAATAATACTGGGTGCCAAGGGATGATGGTAAAGTTCTTTAAACCTAAACAAACCAAAACTATATCCTTAGAGACAGATTTGCCCATCTTGAAAACTTTTGCATCAGTGACACTCAGTTGTGCAGTAAGTCCTTTTTTTATTGCTAATAATGATTCACCCTTTGGAAGCATGTATAATGGAAAGGGCACTAAATATGGGTTCTGGAGACTCTAATTCTAGGCACAGCTGCAGATAACTAGTAATGTGACTTACTGGAACAATTTCCTTAATCTCTTGAGGGAGCTAGGTGGCAAAATGGATAGAGAGCTGGAGTTGTGAAGATGTAGGTTCAAATGTGGCCTCAGATACCTAGTTCTTTGACCCTGGCCAAATCACTTAACTACTTTCTGCCTCAGTTTCTTTATCTGTAAAATAATAGTACCATATCTCCCTAGGTGGTTGTGAGGATAATGTGAGATAATATTTGTAAAGATCTTTGTAAACCTTGAAAGCCACATGTAAATGTTAGCATTTTTTGTCTCTTATACCCCCAGTGCCCTTATCAGTAAAATGAAAAAGTTGGGCTAGATTAACTGTGTTGTCTCTTCCAGCTGTAATTTTTTGTGTTGTCATCTAGAACTTAAAAGTTCTTAGCCTGCAGTCTTAAAATTATATATAGATCATCTCTTTAGACCAGAGCAGATTAGAAACAATCAATTAGAGGAGGTGTTGCTGCAGCAAAATTTTGAGAGACACCTAACAAAAGTAAAAACTATAAGGGAAGAAATATACTACAAAAAAATCATTATGGTATCATAATGTTATAAGCATCTGCTTATAACAATGCTGAATCATAAATATCAATTTGAAACATGTTTAGGTTATAAATGTTAAAATAAGTGTGGGGTATTTAAAAAGTGATCTGGAAAGTGCACTTATATAGAATACTTCATTTCCCATTTTTAATGTTAGGAAATGTGGTGTTACAGTAAACAAGAGTTATACTTGTGGCATAGTGGAGGTGGGACATGAGGGAAATTGCAGCCTGTCGTAAACCACCTGAAATGGAGAAAAGACTTTGTATCTTACCCAACAGTCATATAACTGTAGGTATTAATATTGATGACAAGAAGAAAAATTTCAAACTATTCAAGATATAGTTTCAGGTAGTAAATCTTAATATTAAGCAGATTCAAAGATTATTTCTCAAAACAGTTAAATTCTCTTCAGATTTGTTTCAGAAAAAAGTCCTCGGGCTTTTTTCACTTCCTAGTGAGTTATATTACAGGTAATCTGAGGTAATTTGACCTCTTGATAGGTGTGGATATTACTCTGGTTGGAGAAAATGGAATCATGTGAAACCTCTTTATTTTATGTGATTATGTTAACTGTTTGCATTCTTTCAGGACTTTGTTTTTGTAACTGTATTGCTTCCATGAATATTAATATTGTCATATCCTAATAAAATATAAGGTGTAGTCTAATCATTTAATTAATCATTGTGAACTTCAAATCACAAGATCTATGGTGGACTAGAACACAGAATCTCACCTTAAGCTGCTAGTTAGTCCAAAAAAGCTAGTTATAGGTTATCTGTGGAAAGAAAAACGAAGTCTGTGAAAGTGTGATATTTAAATATAATTTGAAATAACATGGAGAGTTAGAAGAAATGGTAGATTTTATTAAAATCCAACCAAGTTAAATTGTAATTTAAATAACACTAAATGGCCATGAGCATGTTACAAATAATATGGTAAATTATATCATTTTATATTATATAATTTTATATAAGGAAAAGGAGGAAGGGAACAAACACTATGGTCCGGGCACTGTACTAAGTGCTTTACAAATATCTCATTTCATCTTATCTACATTCTGGTCAGCAATACTCAGTAATGATTTCCCCTGTAAAACATATTGCCATTTGCTCAAACCTTAATATAGATGTTTACATGTACATATATATATTTTTCACAATTGACTAATAAGTAAATTCGATTTTTGATAATACAGTATTTAAAACAATGATTTTTTTTCCTCGATTGGTTTTGTAGTTTCATGAGAGAACTGTGTCATGAATTTTATTCGCCAGAGCTAATTGAAATCAATGTTTGTTGAATCATTGAGAAGTGAAGCATCCCCAATTCACAAGACTAATATTTGGTGGATATTTTGCTTTCTGTATTGAGAACAAATTATCATCAAGAACAACTAATGTTCTATTATTTCTACAAAATTAGCATGTATCAAAGCATCATAGACTTAGAGCTAAAGGGGTACTTAGAGTTAGTTTAGTCCATTCTCATTTTGTTTTTTAATAGACGAGGAAAGTGAGGCCCTTCTGAGGTGAAGTGACTTGCTTTTACTCCACCTATGCGAGGTAGTAAATGGCTAAGCTAAAATAAGAACCCAGGTCCTCTGACTCCAAGCATTTTTTTTCCATTGGTAGGGTTTTTGTTTCCAGCATAAGTTCTTTATTCATTAAAATATCCTCTCTGGCTGAAGGCCTTTCCATTTTCATTACATTTATAAAGTTTCTTTCCTGTATGAATTCTCTAATGAACAGTAAAATTTCAGTTCTTGTTAAAGACTTTCCCATATTTGTTACATTCATAAGGCTTCTTTTCTGTGTGAGTTCTCTGATGATAGAAGATGTTCTATAGGAGGGACTCTTCCACATTTCCAGAGATTAAGTGATACAGGCAATATGGGAGATTGGAAATCTGAAGACTTTATACAGAAAGACAAAGTGAACATACTATTTCCTTCTTTTGGTCTTAACTATAGTTGTATCTGCTCTGAACTTGCCCAGTGGAACTATTATATGCAACGCCTGCTAAGCCATATAGTGACCACTACCTGAACCTGACCAGGTGAACCACCTTATTTTTAATACCCAAGATGCTGAACTATTCACTGGACAGCTCTGGTAGTTAATCAACCAATTAGGGAACCTCTGAACAATTGTATGTGACTAATATGATTCTCTAGGGCACATAACTAAGAGTAGTTAAATAAAAGGACTGCCCTAGTTGACTGAGTCTGTAATGCTGTAAGTTTCACATACATATGGTTTCTAATTTGCAGGGATTTTCATGGGGGATTCCCCTTACTAATGGAAACTTGGAACTTCAGTTAATTAGTCTTTATCACTTTTAATAAAGCTCTTTTTGCTACCATGTCATGGTTCTTTTCCAGGTGCTCCCACAATTTCAAACCCATAGGCTCTCCCAGGTGATAACCTTTAGTCATGGAGATAATAGAACTAGAAGGTAATAGAGCTCTGGCTCCAGAGCTGATACTTTCTTCTATAATGCTAGTATATATATAGATTTTTGAATTTTTAACTGTTGATGTTACATATGTGAAATATTATTCAGCACCTAATAATCTCCATTTAAAATGTTTTAATAATATGGTACGGTAGGTCTCTTAACTGACCTATGTTATGTACCTGTTTTTATTAAAAGATAATCAGTGGGAAATGGAATCAATCACTGTGGATCCAAGGGTATTGTCTCTAGCTGCTGAGGTTGCAGAAAGCCCTGAACAGAACGTTCCTGTTATACTGTTGAAGTTAAAAGGTAAGACATCACACCTGTCAGACTGGCTAACATGACAGAACAGGAAAATGATAAGTATTGGAGAAGATATGGGAAAATTGGAACACTAAGGTATTGTTAGTGGAGTTGTGAATGATCTAACCATTCTGGAGAGCAATTTGGAACTATGTTCAAAGGGATATAAAACTGGGCATACTCTTTGACCCTGAGCAGTACCACTTGTAGGTCTGTATCCCAAAGAAATCATAAAAATGGGAAAAGGACCCACATGTACAAAATTCTTTATAGCAGTTCTTCTTGTGGTGGCGATTGTGAATTGGAAATTGAGAGGCTGCCCATCAACTGGGGAATGGCTGAACAAGTTGTGGTATATGAATGTAATGGAATACTATTGTTCTATAAGAAATGATGAGCAAGGCAGACTTGAGAAAAACCTGGAAAGACTTACGTGAACTGATGCTGAGTGAAGTGAGCAGAACCAGGAGAACATTGTACACAGCCACATTGTGTGATGACTAACTTTGATAGACTTACTTCTTAGCAATGTAAGGATCTAAGACAACTCCAAAAGGCTCATGATGGAAATGCTATCCACATCCAGAAAAAGAAATATGGAGTCTGAATGCAGATCGAAGTATACTATTTGTTCTCTTTTTTTGTTTGTTTCTTCTTTCCTGTGGTTGCTCCCATACGTTCTAATTCTTCTTTACAACATGATTAATGTCAAAATATGTTTAATATGAATGTATATGTATCATATATCAGATTGCACACTGTCTTGGGTTGGGGGGAGGAGAGAGAGGGGGAGAAAATTTGGAACTCAAAATCTTATAGAAGTAAATGTTGAAAACTAAAAATAAATAGCATTTTTAAAAATTTAAGAAAAAAAAGAAGAATTAAAAGGTAAGGAAACTTTTCTGTGGTCATTCTACAATGTGTATTTGAATAATGAAACCATAGGATCAACTTCCAAAGTTACTTTGGAAAATTATATTTTAATCATCTAATTCTGAATTGTAGATACCTAGCTTACACTGATAGTTGTTCCAGAACACATTTGCATTTTCTTTCCTGTAAATAACTGAATGGTTGAACAAAGTGCCAAACTATGTATTTTTCTTCGAATCCTTATAATCTAGTCCTATCAAAATATCGTTAAATATTGAATTATCTTTGAACAGGTCGTGATGCTTTCCAATATATTTAAAAGTTATTATTAAACAATTTTTAAAAGCTATGGTAATTGTGGTGGAAGTAATTAAATATAGCTTTGTTTCCTTTTGCCTCAGAAATATTAAACAGTGTCCCTTTGGGAAGCTCAGAATTAAAGAAGATTAAACAGGACATATATTGCTATGACCTCATTCAATATTGCCTATTGGTTCTTAGAAAAGATGTCACCAAAATCCAAGGTGGTTGGATGACTATTTCCCAGCTTGCACAGATATTAAGGTAAAGATGAAGAAATGAATAAAGAGTTAATTCTTACTGTTCTCATTTCCCTTTTCATTCTGGAATCTGTTATGTTCTTATAAGAAAAACTGGTTTTCTCCAGGAGATTGATAAATGAATGAAAGAGTAGTGATTTAGACATGTAAATCAGTATAACTTATAAAAACCTTAGGAAATCGGAGATCTAGCTCTTCTCCATCCCAACCACAGTATAATAAAATGTTACATAAGTAATTTCCTATGCTAACTTCAGCATTCTACTATCTTTAACATTTATTCCTCTTACTAAGTTGAAGATTTGCATAATAGGGAGTATCAAAAACATCGGTTTCTAGTACTTTTCCTTTTGGTAAAGTGCCAGCTAGGAGAGGGCTAGGTTTTTTTGTTTGTTTTAATGGGAGTGTTTGGAAAACTGTAGCAGTGAGCCCTTTTGTTGAAAGAGGCTTTACAGTGAAAGAGCCTACCAAAGCCCAACGAGTTCATTGTATTTACTTCTCTTTGTTTTTCACAAGCTGACTTGTACTAGAAAAGGAATTATGTATCTTGATTGCATATAGGTCTTTATTATTTAAATGTGACTCTAAAGTAATGAGACTGATTTTCTCCTTCCCTGCTTTTTTTTTTTAAACAAACATCACAAATCATATATCCATATGAATGTTGTCCATTAAAGTTGTCACTTTGGAAGGCAGTACATTTATGCTAATGGTGTCATTGCTAGCAACATGTTTAGAAATACTCTTCAGGAGTTCCCTTTTGGGGATGGTGGTTTTTTTCTTAAACAAATTTTTTGAGTATCTGCTATATGTAAAGTACAGTGCTAGGAAAGATGGAGGATAAAGGAAAAATAAGTTTTCATTCAGGACCAGATGGAACATTTTTGGTATTATCTAGCTTGAATATCTACTGTATTTTCTAATATTGTTTTCAAATGGCTTTTGAGTATTTGCAGAAATAAAATCTACCCTTAGAAGTAAAAGATTTGCTACCATTGATGTTTATTTAGAAGAATGAGATATAGGTGTTTGAGCACCGGTAGCATCATTAGAATGAACATAAATGCTAAGAAGACAAGACTCATTTGAATGTTTATGTTTTTTATGTTTGTTTAAAATAAAATCAGACTCATGGGCACACATTACATGAGAAACAAGTTCATTTGCATGGGAGAGAGAAGCATTATGGCAGGTAGGAAATTGGGGGAGAAATCTGTTGTGTTTTTGTTTTTGGTGAGGAGAGGCAAGGGTTGAATATGAAAAATGAATTGATTTTTCTAAAATAAAATAAAAAATAGTATTTTACCAACAGCCTGTGGTCAGCCACATCACAACAACCGGAAAACCTATTGGAAAAGTATTGGCTTCTTTTCTACTTGAATTTCTTTAAAGTGAAAAATATCCTTCCAGAATTAGTTTGGTCTGTGGGGCTTTTTATCCTCCCCCAAATTTTACTCTTTCTAGTATGATGAGGTACAGCTGTTTTATGAGGGGGGAATCCCCAGCACTTTTGATGTTCTTGGTACTTTCCCCCTTATGTGTGATAAAGTATATTTCTAGAATTCTCTAGACTACCTTTGTTCAAAAAAAACCAAACAAACTACTAGAAGAATTGTGTCCTACCACCCATCCTTCTTCTAAGCCCTTTAAAATTTGCCTTTTCCAAATTTAGGGTTCATGGCATACTATGTCTGGCTTTCATTTTCTCTGTCCAGACTTTATGAGGGAATGTTTGTGACTGTATACATTTAAGTTAATAGATTTTATGGCTGGCACTTTTATTGCATTTTTGTCTTACAAATTTTTGTCCTGTGAACATCTGGGTGTCTCAGATGCTATTCTTTCTTTACTGGGGTTAATGGTCTATTATATCCAGCCTGCCTTCTTTCTCCATCCTTTTTAATTTAAAGTCCTCTTGACTAGATTTGCAAGACATCCAGAAAATATATTCTTACCAGCTTTTGGTAGGTATACTCAGTTTCTAATCCAAAGTTTGTAATTTCTATATTTTAAGCCATGGTCCAGAAATCAAAACCCTATTCTCAGGTACCACCTTAGCCTAAGCAAATTTCACATCCTAAAGTAATTTTCTTTTCAGCATGGTTCGTTGTCTTCAAAAGACAGCACTGAGAATAACATAATCAGTTGCCCCCATCGTCTTTGTTTTATTTGTCCAAGACTTCATAATCATTGGTATTAATACCTCTTAGAGGGGCAGCTAGGTGGTACAATGGATAGCACTCCGGTCTTGGAGTCAGGAGGACCTGAGTACAAATCTGGCCTCAGTTACTTGACACTTACTACCTGTGTGACCCTGGGCAAGTTACTTAACCCCAATTGCCTCACCAAAAACAACAACAACAACAACAACAACAATAATAATAATAATAATAATAATGATACTTCCTAGAGGGCATGAGCTCTTTTGTTTTTGTCTTTGTATTATAAATGTCCAAAAGAGGACACTGAGGTCTACTTCAAAAAGTAGTGGGTTCTCCCTCATTGGAGGTCTTTTGGCATCTATTTTATTTCCTCCAGCAGATTGCCCTCTCTATTATCTCTGCTCTGTCCCTTATCTTAAAGTCTCTCTCCATCTTTTCTGACTGTTTCCCTGCTCCATACAAATACTCCTATGTCTTTCCTATCCTCAAAAAATCTGCCCTTGATCTATCCATCCTTGCTAGCTATCAAGCTATATTTCTTCTCCCTTTTTTGGCTAAACTCCTTTTAATAGCTGTTTACAATATGTGCCTCCACTTGCCTTACTCTCAGTTCCTTCTTAATTCTTTGCAGTTTGGCTTCTGACCTCATTATTCAACTAAACCTGCTCTTTCCAGAGTTGCCAGTGATCTCTTAATTTCCAAATCCAATGGCCTTTTTTCATTTTCAGATTTCTTGACCTCTCTGTAGCCTTTGACATTGTCAATCGCCCTCTTCTTGATAACTTTTTCCCTCTAGCTTTTTTTGACATTACTTTTTCCTGATTCTTCTCTTACCTGTCTGACTGCCTCTTCTCAGTTTTCATTGCTGGATCTTTGTCTGGGTCTTGTCCACTAACCCTGTGTATTCCCCAAGGCCCTATTCTGGTTCCTTTTCTCCCTCTATGCTATTTCACTTTGTGATTTCATCACCTTATGGGATTGAATTATCATTTCTAATCTGATGATTCTCAGATTTATTTGTCCAGCGTCTTCAACTTTCTATTGGACATCTTGAATTAGATGTCCTGTAGCCATCTTAAACTCAGTATATCCAAAACTGAACTCTTAACTTCTCCCAAAACCCTCCCTCTTCCTTACGTCCCTATTACCATAGAGGGTATCATCATCTTAGCAGTCACCCAGGCTCACAACATAGGCGTCTTCCTCAGCTTTTCACTCTTAGCACCCCTTACCTAGTCTGTTGCCAGGACCTATCTATTTTAACTTTGTAACATTTCTTTCATATACTCCGTTTTCTTTTCTGACACTGCCACCACCTTGATGCAGGCCTTCATCACCTCACCTAGACTGTTATAATAGATAGCCTCTGACTGTTCTCCCTGCCTCAGATGTCTTTCTACTCTACTCCGTCTTCCACTCAGCTGTCCTGTTGATCTTCCTAAAGCTTAAGTTTGATCATATCCCTACCACCATTCATTAAATTCCAGTGGTTCCTCCAGGATCAAATATAAAATCCACTGTTGGGTTTTAAAGACATTCATAACTTGACTCTTTCTAACCTTTTCAATCTTCTTACACCTCCCCTCCTCTTTCACCCCTCCACACCTCACAAAGTGTGCTCTGATCTAGTGACAGTGGCTTCCTTGCTGTTTCTCTAATTAGATACCCTATCTTCAGACTTGGAACATTTTCACTTGCTGTCCCCTATGCCAGAAACTCTCTCCCTCCTCATTTCTGCCTTCTGGTTTTCCTAGCTTCCTTCAAGTCTCGGCTAAAGTCTAAAGTTCTGCAGTTCTCAGTTCTCTTTAATCTTGGTGCTTTCCCTCTGTGGATTATTTCCAGTTTATCTTGTGTGAGGGTATATTTGTGTGTGTGTGTGTGTGTGTGTGTGTGTGTATATGTATGTATGTATATATATCTCTTATACATAATTGTTTGCATGTTGTCTCTCCAATTCGACTGGGAGCTCCTTTAGAGGGAGAACTGTCTTTTGCCTTTCTGTGTATCCCCTACTATGTGCACAGTGCCTGGCACATAGTAGACACTTAATAAATGCTTGTTGGCTCACTGAAGTTAGAAGACCACTGATTAGGAATGTTATGGAATGTATTTATGGTCAGATGTGCATTGGACTAAATTCTTCCCTTATCACGAATACAAATATTTAAGGAATCATTTCTTTAAAATATATTAAAAACAGAGCTCTTTTCTTTTATGTTGCTTTCCCAAATGAAGGAATGAAAGCACAAATTTTGGAGGCGTCAGCACTACAGAGAAACATCAGTAGCCTAGCTAGTATTAGTACTCTTATTTTCCTGATTTCCCTTTGAGTTTAACTTTTGTATTTTTCAGATGTTAATTTTTTTTTTCAAGAAGAATTGATAGATACAAATATCACATGATATATTTCCACTTTTGAGTGACTTAATGCCTCTCTTGTGTGTTCCTTCAAGTCAGACACACCTCACGTGATTGCTAGGTGCTCAGGACATCTAGATTTAACTAGTGCTAGATTTAACTATTGGTGTGATCTGTAGTCTGTTTATTTTTCCTAAGTAAGTTTACTTTTTCTGAAAGTTACCAATATGATTTTGAAGGAAGAGCCCTTTGTTTATCAGGCAATTGTGACAGAAAAAGGATGCTAAGGAATTGTGACTAAAAAAGTTCAGTATTTTTGATAGTTTTAATTCTCAACTAACACTTGTAGTAAGTGCAAACCAAATCACACAAAACTATGTTCTTGTTTTAGCCAGTGCTGCGTGGGCTTGGAACCAACAGAAGATGCGGAAGAATTTTACAATAAGTTACTTCCTTCGGCTGTAGAAAGTGTCCTTGTTTTAGGGAGACTGTTGCAAAAATATTACATCAGTGCAGTTGAGGTATGTGCATATGTTCAGCCTTCTGAAGACATTTCTGCTAAGAAAAAATATTATTTTTTCAGTACATATTTGTTGGAAAGTAAGAATAAAAAATAAAGTGGCAGGTTGTAACATTTTTTTGATTTCAGCCAAAGAGAAGAAGGTGAGAGAAGGCCTAAACTTGAAAGTTGTAAAATTCTAGTTGGAATGGAATAAAAAGGAAACTATAGCTATACTTTAAGGCTGCCTTCTCCCATTCATCTTCATAACTGTCCAAAGGAATGTTTGTTTCCAATGTCTATTTAAAGCACTGTTTTAAATATTTTTGTATAAATAGGTCCTTTTCTCTCTTTTTGGATGTCTTTGGCATGCAGACCTAGCAGTCACAGGGTATGCACAGTTTTGTAGTCCTTTGGGCATAGTTCCAAATTGTTCTGCAGAATGGTTGGATTAGTTCACAATTCCACCAATGCAATAGTGCATTAGTGTCCCAATTTTCCCACATTTCCAGCCTTTATCATTTTCCTTTTCTGTCATATTAACCAATATGTTAGGTGTGAGATAGTATCTTAGAGTTGTTTTAATTTGCCTGATCATTTATCTGATCAGTAATGATTTAGAGCATTTTTCATGTGACTACAGATAGCTTTGATTTTTTTGCCTGAAAACTGCCTCTTTATATCCTTTGATCATTTATCAATTGGGGAATGACTTATATTTTATAAATTTGACCGAGTTCTCTATATATTTGAGAAATGAGGCCTTTATCAGAAATATTTGTTGCAAACATTTTCCCCCAGTTTTCTGCTTTCCTTATAATTTTGGTTGCACTGGTTTTGTTTGTGCAAAAACTTTTTAATTTCATATAATCAAAATTATTTTACATTTTGTAATGCTCTCTATATCTTCTTTAGTCCTAAATTCTTCCCTTATCCATAAATCTGACAGATAAACTATTCCATGCTCTCTTAATTTGCTTATGGCATCACCCTTTATGTGTCAATCATGTACTAATTTTTACCTTAACTTAGTATATGGTGTGAGATGTTGGTCTACACCTAGTTTCTGCCATACTGTTTTCCAGTTTTAACAGCAGCATTTGTCAAACAATGAGTTTTTGTTCCAAAAACTTGAATCTTTGGGTTTATCATGTACTAGATTACTGTGGTCATTTACTATAATGTAATTTGTAGCTAGTCACTTGGGAATTTTTAAGGAATTTAAGGATGAGATTGAGGAACTGTTGGCCAGATTACCTAAACTGTGATTATAAATAGCCACTGTACAGGCATACCTTATCTTATTGGGCTTTGTTTTATTTTGCTTCAAAGATAATTGTTTTTTTTTGTTTTTGTTTTTGTTTTTCACAAATTGAAGGTTTGTGGCAACCCTGTAATTGAGCAAGTCTATTAGTGATATTTTTCCAACAATATGTGCTCACATCATGTCTCTGTGTCACATTTTGGTAATTCCTGCAACTTTTTCATTATTATTTTATCTGTTATGGTGATCTGTGATCAGTGATCTTTGATGTTACTCTGTAATTGTTTTTGGGGTGCCACAAAGGAGGCCCATGTAAGATGAGGAACTTAATGAATGTTATATGGCGATTGCTCCACTGACTGTTCCTCAGTCTCTCTCCTTCTCCTCAGGCCTCCCTATTCCCTGAGAAACAACAGTATTGAAATCTGGCCAGTTAATAACTACAATGGCCTCTTAAGTGTTCAAGTGAAAGGAAGAGTCAATCAATGGGGCAAACTTCATTGTTGTCTTATTTTAAGAAATTGCTGTAGCCACCCCAGCCTTGATCACCCTAGCCACCCTGATCAGTCTATAGCCGTCAATATGGAGACAAGACCCTCCACTAGCAAAAAGATTTTGACTTGCTGAAGGCTCAGATTATGTTTAACATTTTTTAGCAATGAAGTATCTCTTAATTAAGGTATGTACATTTTTTAGACGTAATAATATATTGCACACTAATAGTCTATAGTATAGTGTAAACATCACTTTTTTATGTACTGGGAAACCAAAAAATTTGTGTGACTTGCTTTATTGTGGTGGTCTAGAACTAAACCTACAGTATGTCTGAGGTATGCCTGTATTGCAGTTTTGTAGTAATCAGAATTAGTGAAGGGCTTTGAGTTTATAGCATATGATGATTCCTTGAAAGAACTAAAGAAGAGAAACCTAAAGAAGAGAGAGTTCTGGGAGACATAGCTCCAAGTATTTAAAGGGCTATTGTGTGAAAGAAGAATAAATTAGATTTGTTCTGCTTATCTCTAGATGTCAGAATTAAGAACAGTTGGTAGAAGCAGAGACACAAATTTAAGGTTTGATACGAAGAAAAATTTGCAAATACATAGAGAACTATGCAAAAATAGAAAAGCCTTTCTCTTTGAGTAGTGGCTTCCCCTCATTGGAGATCTTCAAGCAAAGTTTAGATGACCATTTGTTGGGGATATTGTAGATGGGATTTTTACTAGGGTATGGGTTGAAATGGATATCTAGAAGAAGAATTCCAGAGGGTACCTTGATAACCAAAACCCAGTGAATCTCACTTACAGGAACATATTCTCAGACTCGGTTGTGAGGGTGCTTTGGGAAATGCCATAAGGTGGAAGACAACTACTTTACAGGGAATGTTGTAGAAGAGATTCTGGTCTAGATGAAGTTGAACTAGATGGTTAAGAGGTAGTGTGGGACAATGTCAAGAATATTGACTCTGGGGTTAGGACTTGAGTCTAAATCTTACCTTACTGCCTGTGTGACCTTGGACAAGTCTGTTAACATCTCTGAGCTTCAGAAGAGGGAATGTACTGTATAGCCAACCTTACAGCTATTAAGATTTATGATCCTGTTCAGTACTTTCAAATTTTGAGATTCTGTAATTCTAAAACCTTGTATTTTTCTGGACTTAAAAAGTTTTCACATCATTTTCATGTACATTATCTTTTTATCCTCTCAACTAGTATGTGCTGGGAAGGTGGAGTTAGCCATATTTTATAGAAAAAAAAGAAGCTAAGGCTCAAAAGTTTTTGTTGCTTAAAGTCACATAATTAGTAAATGGAATAGCTTGAAATAGAACTTATCTTCTCTGACTCCCAGGTAGAGCTATATTAAAGTTGCTGTCTTTTCTTTGCATTAAGGATGAAGAAAAAGGTGAATTCTTGTGGCATTTCCAGAGTGTGATAGACTCTCTGTGCTGGTTACTAGGAGGGCATATTCAGCTCACTCAATATGGTAAGAGAAGATTAGGCAGGTAAGCACAGAACAAAATAGCAACTAAATGGTCATTATAGATTTTAATGCCATTACTAAGAGTCCAGATATTATTTTTTTATTATTCGTATATACATAAATAATATATATATATACACACACACATATACACGTATATTTTTTTCTGTAACTTAACAGATACTTAGTAAAACATCCTTGAAATAACCCTACCAATAGAAATTTGTCTGTATGGATTACTCTTGTGTTAAATTTTTATTTATAGAATGAATATATTATGTTGGTTGGAGATGGTACCAAAGTGAAATTTTCTTGTATCTACATTTTAGTCAGTCACTAAGCATTTATTAAGTGCTTACTATGTGCCAAGCACTGTCCTAAGCCCTGGGGATATAAAGAAAAGCAAAAACAGTCCCTACTCTCAAGGAGTTAACATTTAATAGCCTGATGTTCTCAGAAATGATCATTGGGGGTTGTCTCAGCTTTAGAAATTGGCTTGTCTTTCTTTTATAATTCTTTGATTCTGGAAGGCAAAACATTGGTTTTAGGGCTAAGATATAAAAAGAGTTACTAATAGTTGAGTAGTAATACCAGATAGACCCAAAAAGATCAAAGGTAGACAGATTTAGACAGAATTTAAAAGTAGAATTTTGTCTTTGGTGCCCTTATCTCCCTTTCTACGTGCCCCAATCCTCATAAGCACAAAGTGCCTTCTAGCTGCCCAAAATCTCCACTGTAGTGTCTGACCTAAGTTGACCATCCACATGAAATGTATTCTGCTCAGAAATGTCCCTTTTCTCCTCTACCTGCAACCTAAATAATCTTGGGTAAGTGTTTTGAGGAAATTTATTTAATTCACAATAAAATATGAATGATAAATAGCTTGCAAGTGCTGATTGGATTGGAATAGCTGCCTTAACCCTCCTATTTGCATTTTAATTTTAAGAGAGGAACTGTTTACTCAGTTCTCGAATTGGTGAAATTTTAGACATTATGAGAGGAAAAAAACACATAGTCTGAAAAGTTGGAAAGGGAAAAATATAATAACTGACATCTACAGCATTTTATATATATTATCTCATTTGAGCTATATAACCACCCTGTGGGGGTTTTATTATCCCTTTTTTACAACTGAGGAAGCTTAGGAGAGAAACAAGATTACTTGTAGATTTCTAGGCCTTCTGCCTGCCTGAGGGAAGAGGATTACTTCTCTCCAATCAGAACTTCAATTCCCTTAATGCTCAATGATCTCAGCAGAGTGCTAGGAAGTAAATAGTTTTCCTACTGGAGGCCAAATAATTGATATTGTCTTTCTATTCCCTTGGTTCCTTTCTGCTCCACCCCACTCCCCCCAAAAAGTCTACCAAGTATATTTACATTTTAAAAGAGGCTTATTAAACCAAATGAATCTTTATCCCAGGATTTGGGAGAGTTATTTTGGTACTGGGATCCTTTCTATTATCTCTTAAAACATTTGCCTAGGTTGCCTTCTAGAGGTAAGTCATGTCCTTGAGGAAGAAATGGAAAGTGTTTTCCTTAGGAAGAAGTAACAACTTTCTTTATCTGTATCTTTGTTGTAGCTAACCTCTCCATCCTGACCTTCCTCCTTCCCCCTCACAATGTTCTTCAGACCCTGGGTCTTCTGAGCCCAGCTTCTAAAGCACCTCTGTTTCCTTCCCAGATTCAGCTCCTGCCCTTTTCCTAGATTATCTTGACTTCAGGTCTCTGCTTTCCAGGATACAGGTTGATGTTGTAAGACAGGAAATTTGAAGGATCCTTTATGCAGAAAAACAGGGTGAACAAAGGGCCTCTCTTATTGTAGTGGTAACTGCCTTCTGAATTTGGCCAGCAGAACTAGCAGCCATCTACCTTGCTAGGTAGTAACTACTTGACTCCAGTTGACTCCAGTTTTCTAGGAGCTGCTTGATGGCGTGAAGACTCATTATTATATACCCACATATGGTCTGGCTAGAAAGGATTTACCCAAATGATACTTGTTGGGAGCTTCTATCCATGTTGAGCCAATGATGCCAGAAAGTTCAGAAAAAAAGGCTGCCATTTCATATGATCTGTACTGGGGCTTCTCATGCTGTTAGAAACGTGAGCTCCCCATTGAATAAAAACATTTTTTGTCATCATGTTGTGATTCTTACTGACCTCTTGCTCCCATGATTAGAATCTAGGGTCTCCGTGTCCTACAGCCTTCCCTATGAATGCTTCCCTAACAGAAGTGTCTTCAATCCCAAGCTTGCCTAAGGTGAAGTGGACTCTGACAAAGAAGGGTATATTCCTATTGTCTAGCACAGTGCATGGCACATGGTAGGCACTTAATAAATACTTATTGCTTGATTAGGAGATGGAGTGTGATCAAAGGAGCTGGACTCAGCTTTCATTTTTTATTGTTCATACAGTTTAGTAAAAAAAAAAACAATTCTACCAAAATAATAGTACCAATTTAGTGATAGTACCAATCAAATTACTAAAATACTTTATGTATAATTAGACAAAATAACAAAAATAAAGAGTACTAAAGAATGTTCTTAATGTAGGAAGGGAACAAGAGGTTTGGTACTGGTTTTGAATAAAAAATAGAAAAGTGAATCAATGGAGCAGACTAGATAAACTTGACCTAGAAACAAGCGTGCCCTGAAGTCTACTGTTGCTTACACCCAAGAAAAACAAACTGCTGGGAGTTTATTTGTCAAGAACTACTGGGAAACCAGAAAGCAGGTTGGAAAAAATAGCTTTTGATTAACATTTTATCCATTGTACCATTAAAAAAAAATGCAAGTAAACTATTTAACTATAAAAAGGCATAGCATGGAAATTAAGAGAATTGAAGATACCTTTCATATGTATAGTTGAAAAATTTGTAACAGATAGATAATCTCAATGAATAAAATGCAGCCAGATTCAGAAGAAAATATAAAGATTAGGGGGAAAAATCTTTGCATTCAATTCTGAAAGTTTGATATTGAGACTATAGAAAATTAATACCATCTATAAGATTATGAACTGTCTCAAAGGAGACTAATGATGAGAAGATATAAACACTTTTCAAAGGAAGAAATCCTAATTGTCAATAGTACTTGAAAAAAATGTTTAGAACGATTAATAATCAGAGTATGGGCAGCTGGGTAGCACAGTGGATAGAGTGCTTGGCGTGAAGTCAGGATTTATCTTCCTGAGTTCAAATCCCGCCTCAGACACTAACTGGCTGTGTGACCCTGGGCAAGTCACTTAACCCTGTTTGCCTCAGTTTCCTTATCTGTCAGATGAGCTGGAGAAGGAAATGGCAACCTACTCTAGTATCTTTGACAAGAAAACTTCAAATGGGATCACAAAGAGTCAGACATAACTGAAACAATTGAACAATAACAATAATCAGAGAAATGTTCTTAGGCTCCTAGCCATCAAGCTAGCAAAGATTCTTGGAGGAGCTATGGGCACACAGATTCCTCTGGGTCTACATTGCAAGAAAGTTACTAAGATCAAGAAAAGTCCCACTCCCATAACTAGAAAAAATGTCCATAGAACCATTATTTGAGAAAACAGAAAATTAAACTGTATCTGTACTCAGTGATTGGGAACTAGTTGAACAAATTTTGGTGTGAGTGTAATGGAATATTACTACATTCTAAGTCACAGCAGATATAAAGAATTCATAGAAACATTAGAAGACTCATAATGAAGCAACATAGAGTGAAGGAAGCCAAGCCAAAGAAACAATACATACTGTAACTATAACACTCCAAAGACAATGTGGAAAGGCAACAAAATAATCAGTTACGGTAGTCAGTATCCTTAGTACCATAATGCCACACTATCAAAGTTAGAGGTATTTCTCTCCTTTTTTCTAACAATAAACTAACTTTTGGAATGAACTTTTTAAGGATTTTGTTTGGTGTTTGTTGGGTCGTCATTAATTCTTCAGAACAAAATATCAAATTTTTAAAAACTAAATAAACATACTAAAATAATATTAACAGTTGCACTAGCCGGGGCAGCTAGGTGGCCCAGTGGATAGAGCTCTGGCCTTGGAGTCAGGAGGACTTGAGTTCAAATTCAACCTCAGACACTTAAAACTTACTAGCTGTGTGATCCTGGGCAAGTCACTTAACCCTAGTTGCCTCACCCCCCAAAAAAAAGTATGTCAGGGCAGCTAGGTGGCCCAGTGGATAGAGCTCTGGCCTTGGAGTCAGGAGGACCTGAGTTCAAATGTGACCTCAGATACATAGCACTAACTGTGTGACTCTGGGCAAGTCACTTACCCCGATTGCCTCACCAGAAAGCAAGGAAAAAAAAAAACAGTTGCACCAGCCACAACACAGCAAATTTCCAGATAGAGTAAAATGAATAAACATTCCAGGAATTAATAAAAATCAAATGCACAAAAATGGCACAAATGGAATTAAAGTAGGGCACAGCTAAAGAATTTTGGAATGAAATAATGAAACAGTTTGGAAATGGCATAGGAAATATAAAAACATCAATAGAAACTATTAAAAACAAAATATAATGGAGGATAAAATAAATGAAGGCATTTCAGTTCAATTCAGAAAAATCTTAGAAGATAATTCAGCTGGAAAAGGGCTAGATAACAATTTCGGTAAAAGTGATGGATTTGAAAGACTAATCAAGAAGGAACCTCATAATCATCAAGGTTTCTGGAAAACAAATAGAATCTGAAGCCAGGCATGGTGACCCATGCCACTAGTCTCTGATGCTGGACAGGTTGAGACTAGTGAGTCACCTAAATTCTGAGTTGCAATAGGTCTAAAACCAATCAGATACCTACATTTAAGTTTAGCATGAATATATTTATATGGACATTTTTCATGTTATGAGAGAGGGACTTTTCTGGAAGTTAATAGCTTCCTTGGGATAGAGTTCTAGTAATAGAATCTCTGGGTCTAAGAAAGAAAGAATTCATACCCTAAGAAAGTGAAAATAAAAATTCAACTTACATTATATTCACAACATTTAAAATTGCAACAAAGAAAAAAGCGTTCAAATCTGCCAGAAGAAAAAAAACACATCACTTAAAAAGATCAAAAGAGAGCTATTGAATCCCATAATATTTTCATAATAAGAAATGACAGAAATAGGAATAATCTATATATAAAACTTTGAAACAGGCATGCTTCAATTTCAGGATCATTTTCCCAGAAAATCTAAGCATTCTTTTTTAAAAAATTATTATGAACTAGAAAATCAAACATGTTAACATCCCCATATACAGAGAAACTAGAAAAAGGATTACAAATGAAACTCAGTCTATTACATATGGCTGTTAAAAAAATGTATGAAGTTTAAAATGGAAGTACCAGTAAAGCCCTGCTTATCAGTGGCACCTTTGAACTTCCTTAAGCATTTTTTTTAAATGAAAGAGAATCATTTAATCAAGAATACTTTAAACAGTTCATGAAGTTTAAAAAAAACTCATAATGTAAGTTCATTGATCTGTGGTAGTTATGAATTTTAAAATCAGAGTTCATACAATCACTAAAACTGGTATGATTTGTATTTATGGTTATGAAACTGTTGGCCTTTAGAAACCTTATTGTAGAGCAGACCTGCACGACTTGTAAACTTCTTCGGGCTGCAGATCGGTTAGATTAGAGACAGACAAATGATGGTTGTTTGCTGTGGTCATGTGACAAACAGGAAAGTACACAGTGGCAACCTTACATTTTTCAGAGGTACTGAAATCTTTGGCGGGCAGCAAGTGACCCTCGGGCAATATGCTGTGCAGGCCTGTTGTAGAGTATAAAGAGCAGGAAGTACTGTATTTAGACATTGATAAAGTTTTACTGCTGATGGGTCACTTGAAGCTTGATATTTGCCTTCTCGGTATTCATTTCTTTGATTTTTTCCTTTTTTCTTCTATTCCTACAGTACTACAAAGTGATCATTATTTACATTTGTTGCTAACTGATGATGTTGAAACAGGATCTGCAGTCATGACTGTACTACAAAACATCTTACAAGTCAAAAGGTAACTTGGTTCACTTTTTTTTCCTCTGAAGTGTATTTAATTTCTATCAATTTTTAGGAAGTAAACTATTTTATATTCTATGTGCCTGACACTTGAGAAATAATAACAATATTTGTCACAGAAAAAAAAAAAGACAGAATCATAGGGTGCTGAAAACTTAATATGCAAATGGAACTCTTTTTTCTTTTGGAGTCCAGAAGTGCCAGAAGGTAGTACTTCCCAAAGCATGATCAGAACAGTAGGTGTTCCTTTTCTCTCCCCAGTATGTGTAGAATGGTCAGGAGCATTATGTACAATCCTGCTTTATACAGTCCGTTTATTTTTTTATTTTTATTTTTTGCTTTTTGGTGAGGCAGTTGGGGTTAAGTGACTTGCCCAGGGTCACACAGCTAGTAAGTGTCAAGTGTTTGGTCTGAGGCTGGATTTGAACTCAGGTCCTCCTGACTGCAAGGCCGGAGCTCTATCCACTGCCCACCTAGCTGCCCCTATGCAGTCCATTTAGTAAATATTAATTGAGCACATGAAGTGCTCAACAAAAGAGTATTAGTTACTGTGGAGGAATACAGAAGAAAAGAGGGCTCAATCAGTTTGGTGGCTTGGTTGCAGTTTAGTTGGCGAAACTAAGCATATAAACCTCAAGGAACTAACAAACAGTTGTGAAGTGGCACTTGAATACATTGTAGAGTTGAAGCCAGTTAGAACCTTAGAGGTCATGATGATACCATATTCATCACTTCTAATGGGGCATCAAGTAAAAGAGACATCAAATTGTGGTGGGATTAGGCAGTGAAAATATTTTGGGGCAGTAAATTTTTAAACTGGATCTTGAAAGAGGTTATGAGCTTGAATTAGTGGAGAGGGCCTCCCAGTCAGAAAGAAAAAAGCTTTAGAAACTGGAAGACTTGTTGGGGAACAGTCAGGAGATTGGTCTGGTTAGACGATCATCCTGTATACTAGATTGCAAAAGATTGAAGATGGAGTGGGTGGGAAAAAGTGGTAATTGTTGTTTCAAATAGTCATACCATGGCCAGGTCTATCAGATTTGTTAAAGTTTTCTAGTCATTATCTATACAGTTCATTTGGCATTTAATGATGTACCTGCTTAGTCCATCATTCTCCTCTTCCCCCCCCAGCCCCCTCCACATTCTCTTGTACCTCTACTCCAATCCCCTGGCCACCCAGACCCCATAGGGCAGCTGGTCAGGAAGAGACATTGCTCTTGGAAGAGATGAGAAATATCTGCTTTAATACTTCAGTGAGATGGAGAACCAAGGCTTACCATCAGCCTAAGGCCCTCTGGGCCTTACCATCTGCCATGCCTCTTTGCCCTTCATACTCCCCCTAAGCACTGTCATGCAACCTACTGATGTACCCTAAGGACTCCTGGGTCTTTCCATCCACCTTCTCACTGCATCCTTAGGACTTTAATCCACTTTGTAGCTGAACTGTATATGTTATCTCCCCTAATTAGGGTATGAGTTCTTGAGATCAGGGACTCTCATTTTTTTCTGTTTGTATCCCCAGTAGATTTAGCACAGTGATAAATGCTTAATAAATGTTCATTCGTTAATGGTGCTTTGTAACATTTTCCTCTATTCAAGACAGTGTCGCAAAATAGTGCATGATTAATTAGCTAGATAAACTGTATAGATAATAACTGTAGGGCTTAAACATGTTTGATTAACATGGTAACAGTATAACTTGAATTGAGCTGTCACAAGGCAGTAAATAATTAATTGCTAAATATTTTATCATCATTTAAATTTTTTCTTGTCTCCACCTAAATCACAGCCTCCTTGAAGGGATAGACCTTGATTTATATATTTTTTATCATTAGCAGTGCCTAGCATGGTACTTTGCACATAGCAGTCAAAAAATACTTGTTGATAGGAGCTGTTGAATCTTTAGAGCCAAGCAGTGTATTTCAAGATCGGTAATCTCCATTAAATCAAACTACTGTTTTGTGGTCAGTTATCAGAGAAGTGGAACTTTTATGAAATTAATTTTAACATGTGCTTCAGCTGCTAATGTTCTTTGAATTTCTTTTTGTTTTATTAGTGGAGACTTGCTCACAATAAAAGAAAAAGCCCTTCATTCAATTTTAGATGAACTTATTTTTAAGCTTTCATCTTCAACGAGTCTTATCATTGGAAGTATTGCTATAAAACTGTTGCTGTTGGTGGCCAAATCCCAACCAGAAATTCTAGTGCTGCTAAGAAGTCGGTATACAGGTAATGTATACAATATTTTTTTGATCTTGAGATTGGTAAAACAAAAGCATTTTACCAATGGGTATTTGAATGGAAGTGCAGCTGTTATGAGAAAGAAAAAATTGAGGTGTACCAGTAAAATACCATTTCTTTGTCCTAACAGATGGCCTGCCTCTAGTGCTTTGCTGACATTATGGTGACAAATTTTCCATCCATATCATTATTTTCTAAAAAATGAGCCTGGAGTAATGTTAGAGGGCTAGCCTTAGAGTCAAGAAGATCCTTCTGGGTTTAAATCCTGCTTCTAAAATATGTTATGTCTGTGATCCTGGGTTAGTCACTGAACCACATAGTATTCCAGGCAAATCTTTTTTTAAAAATTTATTTATTTTATTTTATTTATTTATTTTTATTTTACTTTTTTAAAAAATAAAAATAAATCATTAAAATAAAAAAAAATAAAATATTTTAGTTTATTTATTTTTAGTTTTCAACAATCACTTCCATAAGCTTTTGAATTTTAAATTTTCTGCCCCTCCCTCCCCAAGATGGCATGCAGTCTGATATAGGCACTACATATACATTCCTATTAAACGTGTTTTCACGGTAGTTGTGTTGTAAAAAAGAATTAGAACCAATAGGAGGAACCACAAGAGAAAAGAAACAAAACAAAACAAGAAAAAAAAAGAGCAAATAGTATGCTTTGATCTGCATTCAAACTTCATAGTACTTTCTCTGGATGTGGATAGCATTTTCCATCAGGAGACTTTTTGAGATATCTTAGGTCCTTGCATTGCTAAGAAGAGCTAACTCTATCAAAGTTAGTCATTGCACAATGTGGCTGTTGCTGTGTACAAGGTTCTGGTTCTGCTCACTTCACTCAGCATCAGTTCATTCAAAGTCTTTCCAGGTTTTTCTGAAATCTGCTTGCTCATCATTTCTTTTTTTAAAAGTTTTTTATTAATTAATACTAATTAATTTATTGATTTATCAATAATCACTTCCGTAAACTTTTTGAGTTTAAAATTTTTCTACCCCTTCCTCCCCACCACCCTCCCCAAGACAGCACACATTTGATATAGGCTGTACATTTACATTCCTATTAAACATATTTTAACAGTAGTGATGTTGTAAGTAAAAATTAAAACCAACAGGAGGAACCATCAGAAAGAGGAAACAAAACTCAACAGAAGAGAAAAAAAATTGCTCATCATTTCTTATAACACAATAGTATTCCATTACATTCATATACCACAACTTGTTCAGCCATTCCCCAATTGATGGGCATCCCCTCAATTTCCAATTCTTTGCCACCACAGAAAGAGCTGCTATAAATGTTTTTGTACGTGTGAGTCCGGGCAAATCTTTAAGACTTTAAGTTGCAGGACAGTTGCAGGTCTGCTTTAATTAAGGAAGTTTTTATGTTGGGACTTCTCTAGACAAATGAAATCACAAGTTGGGGTACAGAGGGGAATTCTAGTGGTACCTGATTTTGTTCTCGACACAGCAGATAGATAAGGAGAGTAACTGAAGTATAATTGAGCTTTTCATGATACTTTTATTGTTTCATCAAGTAGCAGTTATCCTTCAACTTTCTTAGCCAGTCTATTCCCTTCCCTCTCCCTTGTCCCTAACACTGGTGTGGGGGGGAGAGGAGAAGGGAGGAACAACTCTTAAATAACACAGTAGATCAAGAAGCTAAGAGGAGAGGTTTGAGAGAGTTTTTCTTTGCCTTTCCCTTTGGCCTTCTAACTTTATAATTTGCCACTTGTGACTTTCTGTTCCATCTCCAGTTCACACAAATGAGAATAATGTATTTAATCCAATAAATTCTGTTACTTAATATTCTCAAAAATAAGGAGCTCTGGTTAATTATGCATTCTTAGATAAAATATGAATTTTTTTTGCTATTTTAGATAAGAATTTTATTGATGTCTCTTGTTTTTATATCCCATTAATTTCCAAATCTTACCTCTTCCTTCACCCCTCTCCTGAAAGCCATCCCTTGTTACAAAGAATAAAAGAGGGGAAAAAAACAATTTAGTTAAATTGTTAAATTAACCAAGACATTAACCAAAACTGATAGTATATACCATTAAACCATAGATTTTGAAGGAACTGCAATGTAGTATTTGTATTAGAATCCAAATCTACTTAACACTAAAACAATAGTGAATATAATTTATGTGAATATAATATAAATTATATATAATATAATCATATGTAATTTAATGATCCAGAAATCACTTAAGGAGGCTGGCACAGCCAGAGTCATTAGTATGAACATCATTTAGCTTTGGGTGCCACAGTCATGGGGGCAGCTAAGTGGCACAATACATAGAGTGCCATATCTGAAGTCAGAAAGACCTAAGTTCAAATTTGGCCTCAGACACTTACTAGTTGCATGACCCTGGACAAATCACTTAAGCCTGTTTTCCTCAGTTTCCTTATCTGTAAAATGACCTGGAGAAGGAAATGGCAAACCACTCTAATAGCTTTGCTAAAAAAAAAAAAAAAAAAAAAACCCAAAAATGGGGTCACAAAGAGTCAGACACAACTGAAAACAACTAAGTAATAACAGCTTATGGGTATGAGGTTTGTATAGGTAAGGCGGGATAGCTAGAACTTTAGGTTATAATGCTGAGGAGAAAATGCTTAATTAAAAGTTCTCAAATTACAAAATATGAATGCTCCATGGAACTTATTATAATAGAATTTGACCATAATTTTTCTTGCTTTTTCTAAATAGTATCTGAGTAATGTTAGTTGTATATCCCACCCAGAATTTTTGGAATTATTATCAGTGTTCAAGACTTGTCCAATGAAGAGATTCTGAAGCCTAGAAAAGATTGGCTATCTCAAAGGAAATTACACCAACACTGGAAAACCTGACTTTGGCAATTGTGCATGCTACATTGTCTTTCTCACCGGTGGAAAACACTAATGTGCGTTGGGCATATGTATTGAACACCTTATGACTTATCTCTATTTTACCTCTTAGAGATAGAGTTAGAGAATTTACATGGGTACTTTTCTCAATTGAGAAAACAGAGTCACCATCAATATTACAGCACCTCTCATAATAAAATTTTGGATGTTGCCAAGGAGCCTGTGGATTTGCTAGAAACTGCACAGGAGAATAACATCTTTACTTAACTTAGACCCTTCCTTTAGTACTAACCATATGTTAGTCACTCAGTACATTCTTATTTCTGTGTGTCCTCAAGCAGAGACATGTGCCTGTTCTTCATCTATACCTCTACTTAGTGGTTTCTCCTATATTTGGGTTCATTGATGGATTTAAATATACCATCTAGTAACCCTCAAGTCAGTTACCTTGGCTTTTATCAGGATAAGGATAGAAAGAATCTCGACACTTTAATTTTGACACTGAGAAAGGGAAAATACGATGGCTTTTTTTTTTAAATTTAAAAGTCTTAAATTTGATAGAAATGCTTTTCTGATAATTAGCTGAAGAACAATCTGTTTTAATCTCAGAATGCCTTTGAAAATTAATTTCTAGGACTTAAAAGTATGCTAAATAAGCAGTGGTCTGGGAAAGAAATTGACCAAGAACTTAAACAGCTTCGCAGTCTGTTATCTTCTGAAGTCTACCAGGAAGAAGATCAGGTATTGAATAATTAACACAATATGTTTGTTAATTGATTTGACTTTTTTATTTTCCGAATTCTCTTCTAATTCTTTTAGTAAATATGCTTCTCTTTGAGAAATGTTATCAGATTGGTGAGGTCTTTGCCCCTCAGATTAATACTCCAGTCTACAAATACATATCATCCTATTTATAATTAACTCTAAACTGTTAATATTTTGATTTCAAGTTACAGTAGACTATTCAACTCACTGCTTTATGGCCTATAGATGCTACTATATCAGCTGTCAGAATTTGTACAAAAATATTATCTTATCAGTACCTTTTCTCCTTTCACTTAGGATCATTTCATCATTCTTTTTGCCTTTCAGTTTAATAGACATTTTGCAAATATGCGTATTTGTTACAACCTGCATTGATTATAACTTGCACTTTTTAAAAAAATATTAAGTGTTGAACTTAAGCCCTCTAAAAGAGCATTTCCAAAGTTATAGCAGAAAAATGAAAAGAAGACTGCCTATGAAATCATGCATCTCTTATTTCATACTACTTTTTTTTTAAAGTATACAATAAATTCCACATAATACTTTCAAAGCTGTTCTCCATGTCTGTACTTCTTTCTGAATTTCCTTTTGTTTTCTTCTGTTCATTTTTTGAAAAGTTTCAGTGGCCCTCTTTTTTTGGCGGTGAGGCAGGCATCAGTATTGCTGACTCCTTCTCTCCCCTCAACGCACGCGATAATTTAAAAAACCTAGAGAAAGAAAAAATTCTTGTAACAAATAAGCACAGTTAAGCAAAAAGGGTCCACACAGTGGTCTTGTATGGTGTGTAGTGATCTTGACTAAGTTTCTTGGTACTTGAATTGCTTTTTTCCAAAAACTTGGAATATTTTTTCACTGATGAGGAAGCTCTGGATTTTGGCCATGACATTGTTAAGACTTTTCCTTTTGGAATTTTTGTCAGCAGGTGATTTCAAGATTCTTTCTATTTTTACTTTGCTCTCTGGTTCTAATGGATCTGAACAGTTTTTATTCATGATTTCTTGAAATAGTGTCCAGCTTTTTGAAAATACTCTTGGCTTACACAGTGATTCTTAAATTATTTCTCCTTGACCTGTTTTCCAGGTCAGTTTTTTACATTTTCTTCTATTTTTTCAGTCTTTTGATTTTACACTAGTATTTCTTGGTTTCTCATGGAGTCATTGACTTCTGTTTGGCCTATTCTGATTTTCAGGGAATCCATTTCTTGGGTAAAGTTTACCGTTTTCTCTTTTAAGGCATTTATTCTCCTTTCAGTTCTTTTCTCAAGAGCTCTTATTTTTAATTTCTTCTTCATTTCTTCTATATAATCCCTGTGGAAAACCCACTTTTTCCCTTTAGGTCTCTGCTTATAACTGTTAGGAAGTTACTTAACTCATTTTTGGGAATCTTTAGGTCTGCAGTAATTTTTGATCCTTGCTAGTGTTTGCTTTCATTTACTCATCTCTGGCTTTTAGTGCCAAGTCCATGCTCCTCTCCCTACCAGAAGTTTGCCTGCTTGGCTTTGCATTGAGTTCCTGTGTTTGCCTGTATCTTTGAGGTCCAGGATACTTTGTGTTCAGGGATTTCTCTGGTGTTTTAGGACAGAGTGTTAGGGACCTCAGAGTTGTTATGTCTGAGGGCTGTGGCACTGTGCTGGTTGCTGGTTCCTGTGGTTCCCTGGGGCTTGAAGATTCCCACTTTGAGGCTTTCTGCTAGTTCCTGGCAGTCTCTAAACTCCCTGTGAGGCTCTACTTGTTTGCCTACACTGGCTTTGCTGGTAGAGTGGGGAAAAGATGACTTTGCTATTGCCCATAGGATGCTGGGTAGCTTTTGTGCAGTTCTGGAGTAGCAGAAATAGCTTATTATGACTCCTCACTGGATGTCTTAATCATGATGCAGTTTGATATGAACTTCAGAGTTTTTTTGCTGGAATAATTATGTGGGAGCTGGGCCTCTCACTCAGGTACCAGTCAAAAGAGCTGGGGTGGGAGCCCATTTCATGGGATTTAAAGGATAATTTTAAATTTTAAATCATTTAAATGTGTTATGTTACTTGTATTTTTATTTTATGATATATTGTTATATTTTATTTTATTGATTTCTCTGATGTCAGATTCTTAGAAATGCAGATTTTAGAAACATCAAATCAATAAACATTTATTAAGCACTTATGATGTGCTAGGCGCTGTGCTAAGTGCTGGGGATACAAAAAGGAGGCAAAAGACAGTCCCTGTCCTCAAGGAACTTATAATTTTGTCAAGATATGTTAACTCCTTTCTTCTTTTAACATCATCAAAGCATTAAAAAAAAAAGTTCTTATGCTCTCCATCTAATTAGACTCCTGACAATGATAGGGTTGGAAGCAACAAATTTGTCATTTTCCTATATTATTGTGGGCAGCTGGTAGCAGAATGGATAAAGTGCTGGGCTTAGAATCAGGAAGACCTGAATTCAAATTTGATCTCATATATATACTAGCTCTGTGACCCTGCGCAAGTCATTAACCTTCATTTGCCTCAGTTTCCTCAACTGTAAAATGGGAATAAAAATAATAATAGCACCTTCCTTGCAGAGTTGTTGTGAGGATAAAATGAGATAATATTTGTAAAAAGTGCTTAGCATAGTACCTGGCACATAGCAGACACTTTATAAATCTTTCCCCCTTCCCTTTTCCTTTTTCACATTAGTCTGTCTATAAGCATTTATTAAGCTACTATGTGCCAGGCACTATACAATGTTATTGTATCCTTATTTAGTTGCTTATGATTGCTTACTCACATCAACCATTTTATGTTTCTCTTAATTTCAGTGTTTGAACTTTGAGATTTCTACAAAGCCCTGATCTTTTCATCAGGAATATTTGCAAGTTTTTTATTTCATTAAGGGTTCATTTTTCCCCCGTAGCATTATACTTAATTTTGCTTGATAGGTTATTTTTGTTTATAAGCCTTATATCCTTTGTCTTCTGGAATGTAATTTTCTAAGCTCTTCCCTCCTTTATAGTATTGACTGCTAAATCATGAATGATCCTGACTGTGGTTGTTTGATACAAATTCTTTCTGGCTGCTTGCAGTACTTTTTCTTTGACCTTGAAGCTCTAGATTTTGACTGTAATGTTCCTTAGAGTATTCTTTTTGTAGTTTCACTCATGCAGTGACCAGTGAATTCTTTCTATTTTCACTTTGCCTTCTGGTTCAAAGGGATCTAGGAGGTTTTCTTATATGATTTCTTTAAATATTATATCTTTTTTGGGTTATGGCATTCAGGTAGTCCAGGCATTCTCAATTTTTTTCTCCTTGATTTGTTTTCTAGGGTAGTTGTTTTTACCAGGAAATATCTTACATTTTCTCCTGTTTGGTTCTGTCTTTTGACTTTGTTTTAATATTTATCTCCTGGAATCATTAACTTCTGTTTGCTCCATTCTAATTTTCAAGGAGTCTGATTCTTGGGTAAGACTTTATACCTCTTGATTCAAGCTGTTAATTCTCTTTCTAATTATTTTTGACATAGCTCTTTTTTATTTTCCATTTTTTTCTCAAATGCACTCATTTAATTTACAAAATCATTTTAAGCTCTTTTTTAAGACTCTTTTCATCATTCCCAGAAATTCTAGTTAAACTTGTAACCAAGCTCTGTTTTTCTTTGAGGCTTTTCATATCATTCACTTGGTTTATATCTTGAATGTCCACATCACCAAAATAATTCATTATGTTATAATTCTTTTTTGTTTGTTTATTTGTTTGCTCATTCCATGTTACTTTCTGACTTGAAACTTTTTTTTGGCCTCAGAGCCACAGATCTCCTGTTTGCTTCTGTACTTGCAATACACATCTGAAGGTCTGGGATCATTCCTTGCCCTGGACAACCAGAGTCCTCTCCTCCATCTTAATCTGTGACCCAACCCTGAGGAGTGAGTGCCAGAGCTTTCAGGTGCCACTTGTCCCTGCTTCTTGCACAGTCAGGCCTCCTCTGAGCTAGGACTGTGCCCTGTTCTTGCCATAGGCATTGCTGAGGCCTTTCTGCAGATGTTCTTGACAAGACCTTGTCCCCATTGTAGACAGATCTTTTTCTCCCTGTGATGATCTGGGCTGGAAATAGCACTCACTGAGACTGTTTTTTCTTGTATTTCCTGATCAGAACTCAATCTAATGTGTTGTCGAATCTTTGTGAAATAGTCGTACTTTGTGGAGAGCTTAATTGTACTTCTTTGTGCTACTATGTCATCTTGACTTGTCTTCTGGATATTTTTTTAAGAGCAATTGTAGAACCTTCTCCTGCCTGTTGTTGCTACTTCCTTCAGTCATTCTCTCTGTCAGTATGAGATATAAGACTATGCTGCAAAAATTCTCAAATGATTTAAAGGCACAAAGAGTCAAGTATTAGACAGCATTGAAATAAGCAGAGTAGTAAAACCTACCAGAGAGGACATTAGTGTATGGAGGGCTAATCAAGAAAGACATTTTGGAGATAAGTTTTGAAGTTGCCCTTTAAATTGTTGGTTGTGTTGAATTAATCTCTTTTAGATATTCTCTAACTACTGCTTGCATAACTTATTACAATATAGATTGAAGAGAGAAGCTTTCCTTTTTATGGCTGCTCTGAGTATGAGCAGCAGTGCTCAGTATAAAGCAGATGTTACCATATTTCCTGTTTGAGATAAAAACTTCTTGTTAAGACTTGTTTTTCAGGAACTGAAATGAAAATAAAATCCTTTAAATTCCTTTTCTGGTATTAAATTTCAGAAATTTTATCAAGCAGCTTACAAGATCCAGGCTGCATGGAAGGGTTTCCAGACTAGAAAGAGAATCAAGAGACTGCCATATGCGGTGACTATTTTGCAGAGGAATTTCAGGTAAAGGGATGTGAACAACAACAATAATAGTAACAATAATAGTAACAATAATAACTCGCATTTATGTAGCACTTTAAGGTTTGTACAGTTCTTTACATGTCTCGGAAAAGAGGAATGAAGGTCAATCAGTGAGTAGAGACAGCTCTGTCAGAGACATATATAGATGAAACTGAAGTTTTAGTGATTTTTGAATCCCTTTGTTTTATTTAGTTAGCTCTCACTAATTTCTGAGGTAACTTCTTCAGCTCAAGCAGATTTTCAGGTTGGAGCATAAGATGTCAGGGACTTGATGTTTCCCTATATAAGACTCTAATGGGTCAGGTCTATATTTGTAGAGGGTAGTGGATAATTCTCTGACTGGTTCAGTCCTTAATATCTATAATTATATCTGTTAATTATGGTAAGAGTAAGAGCAAGACTAGAGTGTTAAAAAAAAACTTGGGCAGATTTCTGGTTTTACTGTCTTTCTCCACCCCACCTTACCCCCTAGTATGTAAATGTAAGTATAAATATACACATACACACATTCTTTGAAGCATTGGAAAAAATAGTAAAAAATAAGCTTTCAGGACACCTCTGTATTGGTGTTTAGATCTGACTTTATTTGTCATGGAAACTTGCAGGTGAAACTTCCTCATCAGGAGCAGTTAGCAAATTATACATATGAAACTATCCTGCTTTCAGTAATTTAAATCCACCAGCTGCATTTCTCAGTTATGATAAGATTAAAACAATAATGCTCCCTGGAGCTAGTCAACAAGTCATGTCATATGTAAAGCAAGGGGTTGAAATAAGCAAAAATCACCCTAGTATAAAGCATGTGATTGTCAAATAAAATTATACAAAATCTCAAGGCACACTTAAGAATATAAAATATTTTTCCTCAATTCTCAAAGTATACTTTGAAGAAAAGGAGTATGAAAGAAAAATATGACAAAAAAAGTAGAGGAAGGGGGAAAGTGTTAAAATACAGTATAAAGGATTGGAGTTTTCATTTTCATTCTGTTTTCATTTCTTATTTTTCTTTCTTATCCATTGTTTTTACTACATAAGTCAGTTTTCTGTTTATGTAATCTTTTCATTACATCTTTTACTTAACCTCATGCACATTCTTCAGCATTTATGATATGCCACAGCCCATTTACACCTAGTACATTTTGATTCCTTGTAGACTATGATATTCCATGGATTGTAACTATCACTAGAAAAATATTGATGCTCAAAATTGTGGTGCTTTCTTTCAGAGAGAAGCTTGGGGTCATTGATGGTGCTTCACAATTTCACAAATAAAATACAGCTTTCTCTCTTGCACAGCTTTCAGTAGCAGGATACAGAGTGTCACTGATGCAGGTCTTACCAACTCTGTGGAGAGTAGTAAGACAAATGTTGTCCAGTTCCTAGCAGAAGACGGCTTAGCAACGGTAGATGTATTTTAGTAGTTCCATTTTTATATATGTTCTGTACAAAGTTCTCTGATTCCTTATCATGTTCCTTTTTCTCTCCTCCGTATAGTTAACCAGCATAGTTCGGGTCTTCATCCCCTCTCACTTGAACTATTGCAGTAGCCTCTTAGTTTGTCTTGCTTCTAGCTTCTCCCCTGTCCAATTCAGGCTTCAAATAGCTACCAGATGAATATTCCTAAAGCTCAGTTTTGACCATGTTACTCCCCTGTTCAAAAAACTTTAGTGGCTTTATATAGAATCTGTTGCCTCCAAAATCAAATATAAACTCCCCAGTTTCTTATTAAAGTCTTTCACAATCTAGTTTCTACCTTTCCAAGATGGTTATACATTGCTCCCCTTATGCCATCTTAAGATTTTAGCCAAATTGGCCCACTTGTTGTTCCTCCTACATAACATTCCATTTTCTGTTTCCAAGGCTTTCCCCGCATGCTTTCTCTCTTACCTCTCCTTTGCCTCCCCTGGGCCTCTTTCTTCCTTCTGTCTGCTCCTTGGAGTCTCTGTCTCTTTTCAAGACTCAGCTTAAGTGCCACCCCCTTCAGAAGGCCTTTCCTGATTCACCTACTTGTTATTCTCCTCTCATTACTCTGTGTGTGTATGTATTTTAGGGGATAGAAAGTTCAACTAGGAATCAAGAAGATCTGTGTTCAAGTCCCATTTCTAACATATACTATCTTTGTGACCCCAGGCAAGTCACTTAACTTTGCAGTGTTCTAGGAATTATGATGGTGAGTTGCAAAGCTGTATTGGTAGAGGGAGTTTCACCATCTAGGAGTTCCTTTTAATAAATCAAATCACAGATCAAGTCTTTATCCCTATATATGTTAATTTGTCTATATACATGGATTTTGTGGGGATTTCTCTCCCCAGGCCGAGACTGTTTCATTCTTGTCTTTGTACCCCCAGGACCTAGCATAGTTGCTGTTACATATTGGGTATTTAATAAATGCTTGTAGAATTATATATAGCATGATTTGTAGGGCCCCCCCCTCACCGTTCTGGTTACCCCTCCTCTTATACTCTTTAGCTTACAATGTTCTTCCTAAAATGTATCAGGAATTATACATAATACTCTAGATGTGGTCTGATCAGGGCAGAGTGTGATGGGAACTGGCGCCTGGATACACACACACACACACTCTCTCTCTCTCTCTCTCTCTCTCTCTCTCTCTCTCTCGTCTCTTGACCAATAAAATCACACGAGTTTTGGTTTTTGTTTTTTTTTTCCAGCTGCCATCTCACATTGTTGACTCATAATGAGCTTGCGGGCCAGTAAAAAGAAACCCAAATGTCTTTCACACAATGGTTGTCTAACTATGTTTCCCTCATTCTGTTTTTGTGAAGGTGATTGTTGAACCCTTTTTTTTATCCCTGTGAAATTTTACATCGTTAGATTCAGCTTGATCTTCTTAAGATCTTTTTGAATCACGAATCTGTCATTCAATAATACTCATCCTTCCAAGTTTTTGTGTCATTTTCAAATTTAACAAGCATTCCTCCTACACCTTCACTAACGTCCTTGATAAAAATATTGATCAAAAAATAAATAAAAAATATGGATAAAAAAGTACACAAGGGTCAAACATAGATCCTTGAAGCATTCCTCTAAGATCTTTCCAAATCAACATTGGTTTATTAGAGCTAATCCTTAGTAATTCAGCTGACTCTCGGTCAACCTAACTACTCTTTAATAGCCCACATCTTTCTAACTTGTCAACAGGGATAACATGAGATTTCATTAAGTGCTTTGCCTACAACCCAAGGATACCAAACCTATTAGAGTTCTCTGATCTATTAGTCTTGCAAACCTGTCAGTAAAAGAAAATGACGTGAGTTTGGCATTACCTATTTTTGATGAAATTATACTAGATATTAATGACCAGTGCTTTCTCTCCTGTTTCAATAAATTTTATTGCTTCCTTCTAGCTTTTTCATCATAGTCATTTCTGGATATAATTCCTATCCCTAAAATTAAACTGTCACTTGTAACACAGAAGATAAATATGTAAAAACAATTGATAAAATGACTTTATCTGCTAATGTTTGTAACATTATGTCCTAGTATCCCCCTGCCTCTGCAAAGAGAAGGGAAATACATTTTATTAGCTGTTCTTTGAGACCGAGAGTTATTAGGATAACTCTAAATTCAGTTTCCTCTTAGTACTTTTTTCGTTGTTGTAGTCACTGAATATCTTCTTTCTCTTTTTATTTCATCCTGCATCAGTTAATATGCATCTTTCTTTGTTTATTGGAATTATATTATTTTTTTTTTGCACAGTAATATTTCATTACATCCACTTATCATAGTTGATTCAGCCATTCCTAAATTGGTGGACACCCACTTTGTTTCATGTTCTTTGCTATCACTATTTCCTTTTTCACATGTTCACTCACCAACCTTTTGGTAGTATGTTCTAGAATTTCGCCAAGAATCAAAATCAAGCTCCTGTTAGCCAATCTGATAGGTGTGAGGTGGTACTTCAAAGTTATTTTATTTTATATTTCTCTAATTTCTCTAGAGATTTAGAGCATTTTTTCATAGGATTATTGATAACTTTTATTTCTTCCTCTGAAAATGTCCTATTCATATCCTTGGATCATTTATCAATTGGGGAATGGCTTTTATTCTTGTAAATTTTAGATTATCTTGTTATATGGTGTGAAATGTTGGCATATATATAGTTTCTGCCAGATTACTTTTCCAGTTTTTGTCAAATAGTTCTTTCCCCAAAAGCTAGGATCTTTGGGTCTAACAAACACTAGTATTCTGTGGTCATTTTATCTTTATGAACTTAATCTGTTCTGATGATCAACCTCTCCATTTTGCTCAGTATCAAATTGTTTTGCTGGTTACAGCTTTGAGATCTGATAATATTAGCCCCTACCTTCCTTCCCCATTTTTTTTCCATTGATTCCCTTGATATTCTTAACTTTTATTCTTTCAGATGAATTTTGTTTTTATTTTTTCTCACATCTTCATTGGTAGTTTGGTTAGTATGGCACTGAAAAAGTAAACTAAATTAGGTAATATGGTCATTTTTATTATATGGGCTCAACCTTATGAGCAATTAATATTTCTTCACTTATTTATATCTGTCTGTATTTGTATGGAATGTTTTGTAATTATGTTCATATAATTTCTTTGTGTGTCTTGGCAGGTAGACTAGTAAGTGTTTTATACTGTCTGTAATTATTTTAAATGGAATTTCCCTTTTTATCTCTTCCTGCTGGATTTTTCTGTTAATGTAGAGAAATGCTGTTGATTTATGTGGGTTTTTTTTAATATCCTACAACTTTGCTAAAATTGTTAAATGTATCAGTTTTTTATTTTACTCTCTATTAACCCTACTTTCTAGGGTTTTCTAAGTGAACCATCATGTCATCTGTAAAAAGTAATAATTTTCCTTCCTTATTGCTTATGCTTATTCCTTCAATTTCTTTTTCTTGTCTTATTGCTATAGCTAGCATTTCTAGTATAATATTGAATAATAATTGTAATAATGGACATCCTTGCTTCACCCCAATCTTATTGGAAAGGCTTCTAGCTTATCCCCATTACACAAAATGCTTACTCTTAGTTTCAAATAGATATTTATAAGAAGGAAAGATGCCTTTTTTTGTTTTCTGGTGTTTTTAACAAGAATGAATGTTGTATTGTGTCAAAAAGCTTTTTCTGCATCAATTGAAATTATCATATGATTTTTGTTGTTAATATGATCAATTATACTTCAGATTGTCCTGATGTTAAACCAGTCTTGCATTCCTGGTGTAAATCTAGCCCAGTCATAATGAATGATCTTTGTATTGCTAGTATTTTATTTAAAAGTTTTGCATTGATATTTATTAGGGAAATTAGTCTATAGTTTTCTTTCTCTGTTTTGACTCTCACAGGTTTAGGTATGGAGACCATATTTGTGTTGTAGAAGGAAATTGTTAAGGCTCCTTTAACTGTTTTTGAAATGATATATGTAATATTGGAATTAATTATTCTTTAAATGTTTTGTAGAATTTGCTTGTCAGTCCTTCTGGTCCTGGAATTTTTTTCTTAGTGAGTTCATTTATGACTTGTTCAATTTCTTTTTATAAAATAGGGTTATTTTAAGTATTCTATTTCCTGTTCTGTTAATCTGGGCAATTTATATTTTTATAAATTTTCATCCATTTCATTTCAATTGTCAGTTTTATTGGCATATAGTTGGGCAAATAGCTCCTATAAATTGCTTTGTTCACTGTATCTATTCCTGCCTTTTTTATTTCAGCTGGAGCATAATAGATTCTTCTTCAGCCCCTTATTTTAACTCTATTTTTCATTTCAAGTGTGTTTCTTGTAAACACATATTGTTGAAATCTGATTTTTAATCTATTCTAGTATCTTCTGTTTTATAGGTGAATTGAGCCCATTCATAGTATAACTGCTAATTTTGTATTTCCCTCCATCCTATTTTCTTTTATTTATCCTGCTCTTTTTTTTTACCTTTCCCATCTCTAAGAGTGTGTTTTGCTTTTGACCACTGTCTTCCTTAATTTTTCTTCTTCTTAATATTTCCCCTCCTGCCTTTTCTCTTAACCCATTTCCCTCCTACTTCCCTGTTGGGTAAGATGAGTTTCTGTAGTGTGTGTATTTTTATTCTTTCCTTCCTTTTCTTTTCTTTTTTTTTTTTTTTGGCAAGGCAGTTGGGGTTAAGTGACTTGCCCAGAATCACACAGCTAGTAAGTGTCAAGTGTCTGACGTCAGATTTGAACTTAGGGCCTCCTAACTCCAGGGCCAGTGCTCTATCTGTTGCGCCACCTAGCTGCCCCTATTCCTTTCTTCTTGAACCAATTCAGCTGAGAATGAGGTTCAGATGTTGTCTGCTTTTCTCAGAATCGCCTCTGTTTTATAAACTCTTCCTTGTACTCCTTTGTGTTTATTTATGTGAGATAATTTTCCCCATTCTTCTACCTTCCCTCATTTCATGTTGTACTCCTTTCCCACCCTTCTATGCTTCTTTTGAAATCAAACATAATAGAATCATACCCAGGCTTTCTGTCTAATTAGACACCCTCTAAGATCCCTGGTGATGATAAACTTCTGAAGCATTACATGTATCATCTCTCCATAGAAGAATGTAAATAGTTTGTTTAGTCCCTCACTCATTTTTATCTTTTTATGTTTCTCTTGAGTCCTGTGTTTGAATGTCAGATTTTATATTCAGCTCTGGTCTTTTCATCAGGAATACTTGAAAGTCCTTTATTTTGTTAATATGTTAGTTTTTCCTCCTTTATGCTCAGTTTTTTTGTGTAGATTATTTTTTGTTATAATCCTAGATTCTTTGCCTTCTAGAATGACACATTCTAAGCCTTCCTCTTTTTAATAGTGGTGGCTGTTAAATTGTGTGTGATCCTGACTAGGACTCCATAGTACTTGAGTTTTTTTTCTGATTGCTTGCAATATTTTATCCTTGACCTGCGAGTTCTGAATTTTTCATTTTGGTGTTTCTTTCAAGAGATGTCCACTGGGGAGCAGCTAGGTACAGTGGGTAGAGCTCCAGCCTTGGAGTCAGGAGGACCTGAGTTCAAATCTACCCTCAGACACTTGATACTTACTAGCTGTGTGACCCTGAGCAAGTCACTTAACCCCAATTACCTCACCAAAAAGCAAAAGAAAAAAAAAAGAAAGAAAGAAATGTCTATTGGATTCTTTCAGATTCTACTGTGCCCTCTGATTCTAAGGTACCTGGGCAGTTTCCCTATAATATACCATGAAATGTAATGTCTTGGCTCTTTTTTTGTTCTCAGCTGTCAGTTCAGTGATTCTTAAATTCTCTTCTTAATCTGTTTTCAAGACATTTGTTTTTAGCCTTGTGATGTGGCTATGTTATTTTTTTGGTGTCTTATGGAGTCATTAACTTCCATTTGGCTAATTCTGATTTTCAAGGAGTTAGTTTCTTCAGTGAGGTTTTGTACCCTCTTTACTAAGCTGTTAATTCTCTTTTCATAGCTTTCTTCCATAGCTCTCATTTGGTTTTTTAAATCATTTTCAGCTCCTTCATTAATGTTTCAGCTGTTCTGGAAATTCTTGTTAGACTTGTGGCCAATCTTCATTTTTCTTTAAGGCTTTGCTTGTGCAAGGAATATGACAGTGAAATGTTAACTTTTCCTACATGATGTAATTTGAGAGGTTTCTAACAGTTTGCTTGGCCCCAAATTCCTCACTTATCTACATATACCCTTTTAACAGGAATTTGTACATTAGTCCTTCCTTGTGGGGTAGCTAGGTGGCACAATGGATAGAGCACTGGGTCTGGAGTCAGGAAGACTCATTTTCATGAGTTCAAATCAGGCCTTGGACACTTACTAGCTGTGTGTGATCCTGGGCAAGTCACTTAACTCTCTATGCCTCAGTTCCTCATCTGTAAAATGTGCTGGAGAAAGGAAATGGTGAAAACTCCAAATGGGGTCACAAAAAGTCAGACATGACTAAAACAACTCAATAACAGCAAAATCTTCCTTTGTGTTAAGGTATTTTTAAGTCCCTGTTCACATCTGAGAGAAGGGATACATTAAACTGTTAATATTTTAATTCAAATTACTTTATCAGATTAATTCATTATTTGTCTAACAAAGCTGTCCCTGAAGAAATGGGGAAAAAAGAGAAGTAATTATAATTGAGAAAAGATTAGAAAAACAGGATTGTAGGGCAAACCACTGTGTAACTGTGCAGTAGGGGGCTTTGGATATTGCAGACAGCACCCTGTGAGGTAGGGTGCCAAATGAGAAGGAGGAGACCACCAAAAAGGGAAAAATATACCTGAAAATTCAAGAATGATTTGAACATTGCTTTGCTTATTTTACTCCCAGTGTTGTTTTTAAAAAAAATATGAATCTTATATAATCATACAGTTTCAGAGTAAGGAGGGCCTTAAAAGATCATCTTGTTCAATCCTAGTTCTCAACCTCTTCCTCCCCCCAGGGTCCAGACACCATAGTCTACAAAAGAAAAAACTAGGACCCAAAGAGGACTTGATCCAGTTGGCTCAGTGAAATTACTTTCACTAGACCCTAGACTAGAATTTGTTTTTGCTCGCTGCTAGTCCTTTGCTCTTTCTATTGCCATACTGAATTTGAAATAAAGTAGTGGTGGGCTGGAGGGGTAGAAAGGTAAACTATGATTTTATTGGTATGGGAAACTATCTTAAAGAACACAGAGTCTTTTCTGCAGTTTCCAGCCTTAGTTGCCTGAAGCCCTGAATGGTTAAGTGACTTGCTAAGTATCAGGCAAGTATGGTCATTCGTGATGAGATTATCTCCTGGGTATTCCTGTTCATTTGGTGAGGGGATGTCCTCATTTCGAGCAGTGTGCAAAGAAAAAATAAACAATGTTTTGAGTGCTGGACAAATGTAAACCCTGTAAAGTGATGACTTTACATATCCTGGTTCTCTTTGCTAGGGATGTTAGAGGTGATAGAAAGGAGTAGGAATAACTAAAGAATGCTAGGCATTTTTATAAATGTTGGCCAAGACAATGCAGATTTGATTACTGAATGACATTTTTACAGCCATATGATTTTTTAATACTATTTTAAAGTCTCTGTTAATACTTCCATCTACTAGAAATAAACGAGAAAAACAGCTACTGAAACTAAAGAAGCAGAAGGAAGAAGAGGGCCTCAGGTTACAGTTGCAACTTCAGAGACAAAGAGCCATGAGAATATCCCGGGAACATCAGCTAAATTTGCTGGAAATAGTCAATCCAGGCAAGTGGTGACAATATCAGTTGTGTAAGAGTAAGAGGTTACCGTGTAATTGCCTATTACTGAAAAACTATTTTTCCAATGCTTTTTTTTTTATCACAGACTTATTCAGTCATTCTCATTTGTTGTTCATTTCTCAGATGTTTAAAGACTCTTAGGTTTTACCCTTTCCTTTAGTTAAGATGAATTAGTTAATGTAGTCAACCAAACTAGGAAAAATCAAAAGTCCGTGTTTAAGCAGGCCAATATAGATAGGTAGAAACTTTATTTTAAGACTCCCATTGGGGGAGGGAGAAGAGTGGAAAGGGGAGAAAATTTAAAACTCAAAATTGTATGGAAGTGAATGTTGAAAATTAAAAATAAATAAATTATCCAAAAAAAAAAAGAACATTCCCATTTAAAAAAAAAAGACTCCCACTAGTGATGGGACAGCAAAGGGAAGCCGGGCTGACTATGAGGCATGTACCATTCAGCTTTGACAATTTCTTATATATCCAGGAAAGAGATATAAAAACATTTGTTCATTCAGAAGCCACCAGGGGTTCCAAGTAAGCAATTCTGTACTGAATCAGTCACTGTCTTTTATTTTCATTCTCTCACTTTCTACTACTCCTTTCCTGCTCCTACAAAACCTGCCTATGTCTTCCCCACAATTAAAAACCTTCACTTCCACCTTCATTCTCCTATTCTTGCTAGCTGTTATCATATATTTGTCCTCCCTTTCATGGCAAAATTCCATGAGAAAGCCATCTGTACTCAGTGTTTCCACTTCCTCTCCTGTGTCTTGTGCAGTTTGGCTTCCATCCTCATCAACTGAATAACTCTCTCTCGATTACCAGTGATCTCTTAATTGGCAAATATAATGACCTTTTTTTTTTTTCAAGCCTCATCCATCTTGACTTCTCTGTAGCACTGATAATGTTGATCACCTTTTCTTTCTTGATGTTCTACTCCATCTAGGTTTTTGGGACACAGTTCTCTTCTGGTTCTCTTCCTTTCTGTTCAACTATCCTCAGTCTCCTTGGCTGATTCCTCATCCATGCCATGCCCATTAACTTATTTAGGAATCTACCTCCCGAAACAAACCCAGGAACTCTATGAACACAAATATAAAACACTTTTCACACAAATAAAGTCAGATATAAATAATTGGAAAAACATCAGTTGCTCATGGGTAGGCCGAGCTATCCCCAAAGCTTTGTCTTGGGGCCTCTTCTTTTTTCTGTTTATACTATTTCACTTGATGATCGCATCATCTCCGGGGCTGAATTATCTCTATATAAATGATTTCCTGATCTGTATATCCAGCTCTAGTCTTTCTCCTGAGCTTCAGTTCTGCATTGCTTTTCAGACGTCTCGAACTGGAGGTCCTAGATTTATCTCAGACTCAACATGGCTAAAACAGAAATCATTACTTTCCCCCACCCCTCTAAAAAAGTAGGAATTGTCTTTCTTTTTTTGTCCGTTTGTATCCTCTGTGCTTACCATGGCTCCTGGCACATAGTAAGCACATAATAAGTGCTTGTTAATTTGACTGTTCCCAAGATCTTCATTACTGTGCTGGGCACACCCATCCTCCTACTCACGCAGGCTCAAAGCCTTAGTGTCATCCTAGACTCCTTACTTTCATTCACCTGGTCTGTGATCAAATCCTGTCAGTTCTACCTTTGCCATATCTCTTGTATACGTCCTCTATCCTTGTTTGGTCCCTTATTGTCACCTCTTGACTAACCTGTTGAAATACCTTTAAAAAATTTTTGTGAACCCCAGGACCAAATGGATTCACAAGTGAATTCTACCAAACATTTAAAGAACAGTTAATTCCAATACTATATAAAATATTTGGGAAAGTAGGCAAAGAACCCAAATTTCTTTTACAGCTATAGCAATAAGTCAAGAATAAGAAATTGAAGGAATAAAAATAGGCAATTAAGAAACAAAATTATCTCTTTTTTTTGATTCTGATGCTTATTTTTTTATTAATTTATTTTGATTTATCAACAATCACTTCCATATGCTTTTGAGTTTAAAATTTTTCTCCCCCTTCCTCCCCACCACCCTCACCAAGACGGCGCACAATCTGATATAGGCTGTACGTCTACATTCCTATTAAACATATTTTCACATTAGTGATGTTGTAAGTAAGAACTAGAACCAATAGGAGGAACCACCGGAAAGAGGAAACAAAACTCAACAGAAGAGAAAAAAAATAACAAGTAGTATGCTTCGATCTGCATTCAAATTCCATAGTTCTTTCTTTGGATGTGGATAGTATTTTCCATCATGAGGCCTTTGGAGATGTCTTAGATCCTTGTATTGCTGGGAACGGTTAAGTTTATCAATATTAGTCATCGAACAACGTGGCTGTTATTGTGTACAACGTTCTCTTGGTTCTGCTCATTCACTCAGCATCAGACCATACAAGTCTTTCCAGGTTTTTCTGAAGTCAGCCTATTCATCATTTCTTATAGCACAATAGTATTCCATTATATTCATATACCACAACTTGCTCAGCCATTCCCCAATTGATGGGCATCCTCTCAATTTCCAATTCTTTGCCACCACATAAAGAGCTGCTATCCATGTTTTTGTACATGTGGGTCCTTTCTCCATTTGTATGGTCTCTTTGGGATATAGCCCTAGAAGTGCTATTGCTGGGTCAAAGGGTATGCAGATTTTTATAGCCCTTTGGGCATAGTTCCAAATTGTTCTCCAGAATGGTTGGATCATTTCACAACTTCACCAACAATGCATTAGCATTCCAATTTTCCCACATCTTCTCCAACATTTATCATTTTCTTGTTTCGTCATGTTGGCCATTCTGATAGGTGTGATGTGGTACCTCAGAGTTGTTTTGATTTGCATTTCTCTAATCAATAGTGATTTGGAGCATTTTTTCATATGACTATAGATGGCTTTAATTTCTTCATCTGAGAACTGCTTGTTCATATCCTTTGACCATTTATCAATTGGGGAATGACTTGTATTTTTATAAATTTGACTTAATTCTCTATATATTTTAGAAATGAGGCCCTTATCGGAGAGACTGGTTGTAAAAATTCTTTCCCAATTTTCCACCTTCCTTCTAATCTTAGTTACATTGGCTTTGTTTGTGCAAAAACTTTTCAATTTAATGTAATCAAAGTTATCCATTTTGCTTTTCATAATCTTCTCTTTCTCCTGTTTGGTCATGAATTCTTCTGTTTTCCGTAAACCTAATAGTAAACTACTCTTTGCTGTCCCAGTTTGCTTACAGTATCAGCCTTTATACCTAAATCATGAACCCATTTTGACTTTATTTTGGTATATGGTGTGAGATTTTGATCAATGCCTAGTTTCTGCCATACTCTTTTCCAGTTTTCCCAGCAGTTTTTTTCAAAGAGTGGGTTCTTATCCCAGGAGCTGGGGTCTTTAGTTTTATCAAATAATAAATTACTATAGTCATTGACTACTGTGTCCACTGATCCACCACTCTGTTTCTTAGCTAGTACCAAGCAGTTTTGATGATTGCTACTTTATATATTACAATTTATGATCTGGAATTGCTAGGCAACTTTCCCCTGCATTTCTTTTCATTAGTTCCCTTGATATTCTGGACCTTTTGTTCTTCCAAATGAATCTTGTTATTATTTTTTCTAACTCTATAAAATAATTTTTGGTAGTTTGATTGGTGTGGCACTGAATAAGTAAATTAGCTTAGGTAGAATTGTCATCTTTATTATATTAGCTCGGCCTACCCATGAGCAATTGATATTTTTCCAATTATTTATATCTGACTTTATTTGTGTGAAATGTGTTTTATATTTGTGTTCATAGAGTTCCTGGGTTTGTTTCGGGAGGTAGACTCCTAAATATTTTATAGTGTCTACAGTAAGTTTAAATGGAATTTCTCTTTCTATCTCTTGCTGTTGGACTTTGTTGGTAATATATAGAAATGCTGATGATTTATGTGGGTTTATTTTATAGCCTGCAACTTTGCTAAATTTGTTTATTATTTCAAGTAGTTTTTTACTTGATTCTGTAGGGTTCTCTAAGTATATCATCATGTCATCTGCAAAGAGTGATAGCTTTGTTTCTTCTTTGCCTATTCTAATACCTTCAATTTCTTTTTCTTCTCTTATTGCTAAAGCTAACGTTTCCAGTGAGATATTGAATAACAGTGGTGATAATGGACATCCTTGTTTCACTCCCAATCTTACTGGAAATGCTTCTAGTTTGTCCCCATTACATATTATGCTTGCTGAAGGTTTTAGATAGATGCTATTTATTATTTTAAGGAAGACTCCATTTATACCTATGCTCTCTAGTGTTTTTAATAGGAATGGGTGTTGTATTTTGTCAAAAGCTTTTTCTGCATCTATTGAGATGATCATGTGGTTTCTGTTAGTTTTGGTGTTGATATGCTTAATTATGCTGATGGTTTTCCTAATATTGAACCAGCCCTGCATTCCTAGTATAAATCCTACCTGGTCATAGTGTGTTATTCTTGCGATAAGTTGCTGTAATCTATTTGCTAATATTTTGTTTAAAATTTTCGCATCTATATTCATTAGAGAAATTGGTCTATAGTTTTCTTTCTCTGTCTTGACTCTTCCAGGTTTAGGTATCAGCACCATATTTGTATCATAAAAAGAATTTGGTAAGATTCCTTCTTCACCTATTTTACCAAATAGTCTATGTAGTATTGGAATTAATTGTTTTTTAAATGTTTGATAGAATTCACATGTAAGTCCATCTGGCCCTGGAGATTCTTTCCTAGGGAGTTCATCAATGGCTTGTTCAATTTCTTTTTCTGAGATGGGATTATTTAAGTATTTTACTTCCTCTTCTGTTAATCTGGGCAGTTTATATTTTTGTAAATATGTATTCATTTCCCTAAGATTGTCAAATTTATTGGCATACACTTGGGCAAAATAGTTCCTAATTATTGTTTTAATTTCCTCTTCCTTGGTGGTAGATTCACCCTTTTCATTCTTGATACTAGTAATTTGGTTTTCTTCTTTCTTTTTTTAGGGTTTATCTATTTTATTGGTTTTTTCATAAAACCAGCTCTTAGTTTTATTTATTAATTCAATAGTTTTCTTAATTTCAATTTTATTAATTTCTCCTTTCGTTTTCAATATTTCTAATTTGGTGTTTGAGGATTTTTAATTTGTTCTTTTTCTAGTTTTTTTAGTTGTATGCCCAATTCATTGATGTCCTCTTTTTCTGTTTTATTTATGCAAGCATTTAGAGATATAAAACTTCCCCTAAGAACTGCTTTCACTGCATCCTATAAATTTTGGTATGTTGTCTCATTATTGTTATTCTCTTGAATGAAGTTATTGATTGTTTCTATGATTTGTTGTTTGATCCAATCGTTTTTTAGGATTAGATTTAGTTTCCAATTATTTTTTATTCTATCTTTCCATGACCCTTTATTATGTATAATTTTTATTGCATCATGATCTGAAAAGGATACATTTAATATTTCTGCCTTTCTGCATTGGATCATGAGGTTTTTATGCCCTAGTACATGGTCAGTTTTTGTGTATGTGCCATGTACTGTGGAGAAAAAAGTATATTCCTTTCTATCCCCATTCAGTTTTCTCCACAGGTCTGTCATACCTAACTTTTCTAATGTTCTATTCACCTCCTTAACTTCTTTCTTGTTTATTTTGTGGTTAGATTTATCTAGTTCAGAGAGGGGGAGGTTGAGGTCCTCCGCTAATATAGTTTTGCTCTCTATTCTTCCTGTAACTCCCTGAACTTCTCCTCTAAGAATCTGGATGCTATACCATTTGGTGCATATATGTTTAGTAATGATATTTCTTCATTGTCTATGGTGCCTTTTAGCAGGTTGTAGTTTCCTTCCTTATCTCTTTTGATAAGATCTATTTTTGCTTTTGCTTTGTCTGAGATCTGGATTGCTACCCCTGCTTTTTTTACTTCAGCTGAAGCATAATATATTCTGTTTCAGCCTTTTACCTTTACCCTGTGTGTGTCACTCTTTTTCAAATGTGTTTCCTGTAAACAACATATTGTAGGATTATGGTTTTTAATCTATTCTGCTATCCACTTCCGTTTTATGGAAGGGTTCATCCCATTCACATTCACAGTTATGATTACTATCTGTGTCTTTCTCTCCATCCTTTCTCTCCCCCCTTTCCCCCGCCCCCGTTTATGCTTTTCTTTCTCCTTTCTCCTTTTCCCTCCTCACTAGTATTTTGCTTTTGACCACCGCCTTCCTCAGTCTCTCCTCCCTTCTGTTAGCCCTTTCCCTTTTCTTCCACTTTGCCCTTACAGTTTCTTCCCTCCCTTCTATCCTCCCTCCCTTCTATCCTCCCTCCCTTTTCTTTCCCCTTTTCCCTCATACTGCCTATAGGGCAAGTTATATTTCTACACCTAACTACTTGAGCCAAATCTAATGAGAGTAAGGTTCAAACAATGCTCATCTCCCTCCCTTCTTTCCCTCTGCTGTAATAGTTTTTTGTGGCTTTTCCTGGAATGTAATTTACCCTTGTCTGCCTCCTCCTTTCTCAGTACATTTTCTTAGATCAGATTAATTCACTTACTTGGATCCATTTAATCCACTTGATTAGATTTTTTTTTATCATTACATCAAAGTCAATTTATATCCACCCCTTTTATGTATACTCCTTCAACGCGGTGTAATAACAGTACAGTTCTAAAGATTTACAAGTGTCATCCTCCCTTGTAGGGATGTAAAAGTTTGCCCTTATTAACATATTGTATCTTTCTGTTCCATTTACCTTTTTATGTCTGTCTTGAGTCTTGTATTTGAAGATCAGATTTTCTGTTGAGCTCTGGTCTTTCTATCAGGAAGGTTTAGCAGTCCCCTATTTCGTTGAATATCCATCTCCTCCCATGAAAGATCATGCTCATTTTTGCTGGGTAGTTGATCCTTGGTTGTAATCCAAGCTCCTTTGCCTCATGGAATATCATATTCCATGCCTTATGGTCTTTTAATGTAGAAGCTGCAAGGTCCTGTGTAATCCTGACTGTGGTTCCATGATATTTAAATTGTTTCTGGCTGCTTGCAGTATTTTCTCTTTGACCTGGTAATTTTGGAATTTGGCTACTATATTCCTTGGCGTTTTCAATTTAGGATCTCTTTCAGGAGGTGATTAGTGGATTCTTTCTATGGCTATTTTACCCTCTTGTTCTAGGACCTCAGGGCAGTTTTCCTTTATGATTTCCTGAAAGATACTGTCCAGGCTCTTTTTTTCATTGTGATTTTCAGGTAGACCAATAATTTTTAAATTGTCTCTCCCGGATCGATTTTCCAGGTCAGTTGTTTTACCAGTGAGGTATTTTACGTTTTCATCTATTTTTTTTTCATTTCTTTGTTTCTGTTTGATTGATTCTTGCTCTCTCATAGAGTCATTAGCTTCCATTTGCCCAATTCTAATTTTTAACAAATTGTTTTCTTCTATTAGATTTTGCACCTCCTTCCCCATTTGGCCAATTGTATTTTTTTAGGGATTTGTTTTCTTCAGTGTACTTTTTTTCCAGTTGGCTAATTGTATTTTTTCAGGACTTGTTTTCTTCAGTGTACTTTTTTCCAGTTGGTCAATTGTATTTTTTAAGGACTCTACTACCTCTCTCATTTGACTTTTAAAATCCTTCTTGAGTTCTTCTAAGAAGGCTTTTTGGGCTTCAGACCAGTTCATATTCCCTTTTGAGGTTCCAGATGTGGGTTTGTTGACAATGTTGTCCTCTTCAGAATTTCTGCCTTGATCTTCACTGTTTTCACAATATGAATCTATGGTACATTTCTTTTTGCTCGTGGTGTTTGCTTATTCCCTGGCCTTTAAAGAGATTGAGCTCTCCTGCTGGGGAGCAGAGGGCACTGACCCAAGCTTCTTGTGTTGGGAGCCTAGGTCTTGGTCACTGGCTTTGTGTGCTGGGGGCTCCAGTGCTGGTAATTGGAGGCTGTAGGGTTCTGGCAGCTTACCTGGTGTTGGGCTGGAATCAACAAGGCTAGAACTCTAGGGTGACTCTAGGTTTCCTGCTTTTCCTTTCCTTTCGCTTTCTTCAGCTCCTTTCAGATGGATGTTGCAGGGTGTTTATCTGCCTGGGGCCCTTTGTAGTGCTGCTTCCCTTATTTTTGCTGAGGCACTGGGAAACCCGGTTGCTGTAGAATGCCGAGGCACCTGGTGGTTTTCTGAGCTGGTTTCCATCAGTTCCCTTGCCCTCACTGAGGTGCTCGGAGGTCCAGGTGTTGGTGTTTGCCTGCTCTACCACCTGGATTTCAGGATCTCCTCCTGGTGTGCTAAAGTGGGCCTTTCCACTAGCTTGCTGGGACCCCTCCCATTCAGTACTGCTCCCCTTCCCCCAGGGTGAGAAGAGCCTTTCCCGTTAATCCCTCAAGCTACCTGGGATACTGGACTGCTGCACCTGTCTTTCTTCTGGTTCAGCTGTTCCAGGGTCTTTCCTGGGGCGATATTTTCGGAGCTTTCAGAGGTGGATAGGGGAGGGTGAGAGCGACTACCTTTTTACTCTGCCATCTTGGCTCCGACACACGGAAGTCTATCTCTCTTTTTACAATATATGATAGTATACCTAGAGAACCTGAGAAAATCACCTGAAAACTAGTTGAAACAATTAACAGCTTTAGCACATTTGCAGGATGTAAAATAAAACCATATAAATCATCAGTGTTTCCATATATTATCAACAAAACCCAGCAGGAAGAGATAGAGAAATTCCATTTGAAATACTTTACAAACACAAAAACCTTTTCACACAAAAACAGATCTAAACAATTGGAGGGCAGCTAGGTGGAGCAGTGGATACAGTGCCAGGCCTAGAGTCAGGAAGACTCATCTTTGTGAGTTCAAATCTGGCTTCAGAGACTTAATAACTATGTGACCCTGGGCAAGTCACTTAATTCTGTTTGCCTCAGTTTCTTTTTTCTGTCAAATGAGCTGGAGAAGGAAATGGCAAACCCCTCCAGTATCTTTGCCAAGAAAACCAGATGGGATCACAAAGAGTTGGACGTGACTGAAACAACTGAACAGCAACAAACAATTACGGAAATATTAATTAACCATGGGTAGGTTGAACCAATATAATGATAATATTACCAAAATCAGTTTACTTATTCAGTGCTACACCAATAAAGCTACCAAATAATTATTTTATGGAACTAGAAAAAACAGTAGCAGAATTCATCTGGGGGAAAAAAAGTCAAGAATATCAAGAGAATCAAATTTTTTTTTAATGGGAAGGAAGGGGATCTAACAGTACCAGAATTCAAACTATATTACAAAGCAGTAACCATCAAAACAATCTAATAGTAGATAAGAGATAGAGTGATTAATCAGTGAAATAGATTAGGTACACAATATATAGAGAAGTAAATGACTACAGTAATCTAATGCTTGATAAATCCAAAGAACCAAGGTTTTGGGACAAGAACTCACTATTTGACAAAAACTGTTGGGAAAACTGGGAAGCAGGCTGGCAGAAACTAGGCAGAGACCAAATGGATACACGATTTAGATGTAAAGGATAATATCATAATCAAATTAGGGATGTATAGAAAAAAATTCATATCATATCAATGGATAAGGGAGGAATTTGTGACCAAACGAGATAGAAAGGACCACAGGAGATGAAATAGATATTTTGATTATATTAAATTAAAAAGGGGTTTTTTTGTCTTTTTTTAAATATGTATTTATTTATTTTTGTTTTTCAACATTCATTTCCACAAGATTTTGAGTTCCAAATTTTCTTCCCTAATCTGCCCTCCCTTCTATCTCCCCCTCCCCTTCTCTTAACTCGTTTCCCTTCTATTTTCCTGTAGAGTAGGATAGATTTCTATACCCCATTGCCTGTATATCTTATTTCCCAGTTGCATGTGAAAACAATTTTTAACATTTCATTTCAAAACTTTGGGTTCCAAATTTTCTCCCTTCCTCCCTCCCCACCCACCCTCATTGAGAAGGCAAGCAACTTGATACAGGTTATACATGTGTAGTCATGCAAAACACTTTTATGGTAGTCATGTTGTAGAAAACTAGCTCTATTTCCCTTCATCCTAACCCACCTCCCGTTAATTCTATTTGCTCTTTTCACCCTGTCCCTCCTCAGAAATATTTTCTTCTGATTACCTCCTCCCCCAATCTGCCCTCCCCAAGCTCTCTTTTCCCCTTCCCCCTATTTTCCTGTAGGGTAAGATAGATTTCCTTACCCAATTGAGTGTGTATGGTATTCCCTCCTTAAGCCAAATCCAATGAGAGTAAGATTCACTCATTCCTTTGTACCTTCCCCCACTTCCCCTCCACTGTAAAAGTCTTTTCTTGTCTGTTTTATGTGAAATAATTTACCCCATTTTACCTCTCCCTTTCTCCTTTTCCCAGTATAATCCTCTCTCCTTAATTTTATTCTCCAGATATCACCCTTTCATCTTCAACTCACCCTGTGCCCTCTATCTATTTTTATATATATACATACATACATATAATTTTATTTTTCCTCCAACTACCCTAATACTGACAAAGGTCTCATGAGTTACAAAATCATCTTTCTATGCAGGAATGTGAACAGTTCAACCTTAATAAGTCTCTTATAATTTCTTTTTCCTGTTTACCTCTGCATGCTTCTCTTGAGTCTTCTATTTGAAAATCAGATTTTCTGTTCAGCTCTGGTCTTTTTATCAAGAATGCTTGAAAGTCCTCTATTTCACTGAATGTCTATTTTTTCCCCTGAAGGATTATACTCAGTTTTACTGGGTAGGTGATTCTTGGCTATAATCCTATCTTCTTTGACCTCCAGAATATTATATTCCAAGCCTTCCAAACCCTTAATGTAGAAGCTGCTAAATCTTGTGTTATCCTGATTGTGTTTCTACAATATTTGAATTGTTTCTTTCTGGCTGCTTGTAATTTTTTCTCCTTGACCTGGGAACTATGGAATTTGGCTACAATATTCCTAGGAGTTCTCCTTTGGGGATCTCTTTCAGGAGGTGATCGATGGATTCTTTCAATTTCTATTTTGCCCTCTGGTTCTAAAATATCAGCAGTTTTCCTTGATAATTTCTTGAAAGATGATGTCTAGGCTTTTTTTTTTGATCATGGCTTTCAGATAGTCCAGTAATTTTTAAATCATCTCTCCTGGATCTATCTTCCAGGTCAGTTGTTTTTCCAATGTGATCTTTCACACTGTCTTCTATTTTTTAATTCTTTTGGTTTTGTTTTACAGTGTCTTGATTTGTCATAAAGTCACTAGCTTCCAGTTCAACTTTTGCTCCATTCCAATTTTTAAGGAAGTATTTTCTTCAGTGAACTTTTGGACTTCCTTTTCCATTTGACCAGTTCTGCTCTTTAAGGCATTCTTCTCCTCATTGGCTTTTTGGACCTCTTTTGCCATTTGATTTAGGCCTTTTTTTAAGGTGTTATTTTGTTCATTATTTTTTTGGGTCTCCTTTAGCAAGCTATTGACTTGTTTCTCATGATTTTCTTGTATGCCTGTCATTTCTCTTCCCAGTTTTTCCTCTACTTCTCTTACTTCTCAAAATCCATTTTGAGCTCTTCTGTGGCCTGGGACTCATTCATATTTTTCTTAGAGGCTTTGGATGTAGGAGCTTTGACTTTGTTGTCTTCTGGTCATATGTTTTGATGTTGTTTGTCACCAAAGAAAGATTCTATGGTCTGACTTTTTTTTTTTACACAGTTTGCTCATGTTTGCAGCCAATTAACTTGAGTTATAAACTCTTTGTTAAGGTGGGGGTCTGCTTCCAGTGTGGAGAATGTACTGTTCTAAGCTTTGGGGGTTTTGTAGAGCCGTTTTCAGGGATACTTCTAGAGACTTGTAAATTTTCTATTCTTCCAAGGTGGTACGATCAAGGGCAAGGTGTTTACTCCTTTCTTGGCCTGTGCTGTGGTCTATGAGTGACCATAAGCACTCTTTTCTGCCTTAGAACTGTGAGGAGGATTTCCTCTCCTCCACTACGACAAGCTCTGCCATGCTAGTGTTTCTTCTTGCCCCAGAACTGCCACTCAGAACTGTGACCCAGATCCAAGCATGGGCAAAGCAAGAGAATCCTGCCTCAGCACCAGCAAAGAGATCCCTGCGATCCCCCTCTGATCAGCCACTCAGCTCCCCCTCTGTCTGTAGGCCAAGAGCTCCGAAAGCAGCCACTGCCCTAGGGCTACACTGAGGCTGGAGCTGGGACCAAGCTTCTCTCTTACTGCAGTCACAGTCCTTTCCTACTGACCTTCTAAATTGTCTTTGGCATTTGTGGGTTGAGAAGTCTGGAAACCACCACAGTTATCTGTGATTCAGCCCCCTGAGGCCTGCTCCAGGTTCACTGAGGCCTGGTCTTTGCCTGCTCACCCATGCTGAACTGTGTTCCTCTCCCAGCCCAGCCCAGATACACCTTTCCAGTCAACCCTTCGGGTTGTCTTGTGCTGGCAATTTGTTTCACTCTGTCTTTTTGTGTGTTGTTCTGCTCTATAATTTGTTTAGAGCCATTTTTTATAGGTATTTGGAGGGCTTTGGGGGAGAGTTCAAGCACGTCGCTGCTTTCACTCCACCATTTTGGCTCTGCCCCCTCAAAATTAAAAAGGTTTTGCACAAACAAAACCAATGCAGCCAAAATTAGAAGGAAAGGAAACTAAACTGGGAGAAAATTTTACAGCAAGTTTCTCTAGTAAAGGCCTAACTTACCAAATATATAGGGAACTGAGCCAAATTTATAATAATAAGAGCCATTCTCCATTTGACAAAGGTCAAAGGATGTGAACAGGTAGTTTAAAAAAAAAAAAAAAACTGTCCATAGTCATATGAAAAAAAATGCTCTAAATCACTAACTATTAGAGAAATTCAAATTAAAAGGACTGTGAAGTACTTCCTTGTATCTGTCAGATTGTATAACATGACAGAAAAGAAAAATGATAAATGCTGGAGAGGATGTGGAAAAATTAGGACATTAATGCCTCCCTTAATCCAGTTTAAAGTGCTGTCTATTAGAAAAAAGGTGGGGGAGGGGGACAGAAGTCTTACTCTAAATATATTTGTTTCCCATTCCATAGTCACCTTCTTTACTTCCTCTATATGTAAGTGGGTTTGGGGGGGCATGGAACATTTATTTAAATCATGGTTCTCTATTATTTACTACATGTGTGATCTTTGGCAAGTCACTTAACTTGTCTGGGCCTCAGTTTTTTTCATCTGTAAAAAGAAAGAACCAACCTTGGTGATCTCTAAGCCTATGTCCATCTCTAAATCCCAGGACCAGATGATCTTTGTACATGTTATCACCTCTCCTTGGAATGCCTTCCTTACTCTTCTCTTCAGGAATCTGTCCTTCCTTTGGTGTGAAATATGAAAGAAATTACACCTTTTGGAGAAATACTGAGTGCTAAGCAATTGGAGGAGACCAGTGTGGTTACACAAGGAACTGATCAACCAATTTAGATTTTTTAAAAGACATGTACAGAAGATGAAAGTCAGGGCAGATAACTAAAGGTAAATACAGTTTAGTGAGTGGCATACTCCTGTGACATGTCAGGAAGGCTAAAAACTCAGGATGAGTTTATAATAAATGCAAAGAACAACAAAAGGAAATTTTTAAAATTTGTTGAGATCAAGAGGACTTCCTAAGAAAGTATTACATGATAATCACAGAAGACAAAAATACTCAACTTTTATTTTCTTCTTGTTTTAATCTGTCAATGAGAATGAACTTTGGACTGAGGATAAAAAATAATTAAAGGGTTGAAACCCCCAAATAAGTGAGGGGATGGTAAGAGAACAAATTAGCTACCCTTCAAAGGGTTCAAGTCACCAGGCTCAAGCAAAATGACATTCCAAGCTACAAAGACAATAGCAATGATTACTGACATTTTATAGATATAAGGTTGCAGAGCATTTTATATACATCTTTATTATTTGATCTTCACAACAGTATTATTAGTTAGATGCTGTAAGTATCATAATCTCCATTTGACAGATAAGAAACGGACATGTAGAGAAATAAAAGCAGCTTTGTTCATGGTCACCAGGTAGTAAGTGTTGGAAGCAGTTTTGAAGTTAGATTTTCCCAACTTAAAATCCAGCATTTTATCCATTATGGCACATCTGGTGAATGTGATTGCTCCTCAGCTTTTCATGGTAGTCTCTGAAAAGGTATCCAGACAGGGAGACATGTCACAGAATTTGAGATGGGCAAATCTGAAATTTGCAAAAAGGGAAAGAACTTAGATTTTCTGAAGTGTAAGCTTATAAGCCTGACCTGTACTCCTCATTAATGAGGGAGAATTTAAGAACAGTTGAGAAGGAAAGCAGTGATCACTATGAGCCAGCATAGGTTAATCATGAACAGGTAATGCTGTTTCTTGTATCCTTTCTTTACATTGTTGCTAAACTAGTAGATTAGGAAGATGCCTTGGATGTAATACATTTGGATTTTAGTAAAACTTTTTATAGCTTTATGATCATCATGAGATAGTTGTGAGCTAAATGATAGTGCAATTAGGGGGATGTCCTCAAAAGTGAACGATTAGAACAACTACATTCTTTGAAGGCAGAGAATGTCTCACTGTTGGATTTTATACCCAGAGTCACAGATTATAACACAAAATGAGAAAATGCTTTCTAACAAAAAGCTGTTCCAAACAAGAATTAGTTATCTTGGGGGATAGTGAGTTCTCCAGCACTGTAAGTGTTCAGAGGATGTCTCAATGACCAGGTGGTGTGGTTGTACCATAGAAATCTGTGCTAAGATACAGGTTGAACTAAATTTCTTCATGTTAATGAGGTAGTATGAGTAGTTGTGTTCCCATTTTAGAGATAAGGAAATTGAAACTAAGAGACCTTCAGTGATTTATCCATGGTCACAGAGCTAGTGGCCATGCCAGGAGTCATAGGACCATAGGATCATAGATTTAGAGCTGGAAGAGAACTCAGAAGCCATCTAGTTTAATTAACCCCTTCATTTTATATATGATAAAACTGATGCCCAGGAAAGTTGAGTTACTTGCTTTACATCTCACACAGGTGATATACATCAAAGGTGGGATTTGAATTCTGATTCTCAAACTCCAGAGATAATGTTCTCTTGCTATGTTACACTGTCATACTCAAAGCCTGGTCTTAGGACTGAGTCAGAAGTCCTGTCCTTTTTCAATTAAACAGTGGAAGTGAGGGCACCATGGTTTTCCTTTGTCACTCTCTTCATCATTAGTCATCAGCAGCCTGGTGTCTTTGGGACACACCATAGTTATTTGCTCTCCTCTGCTGCTTCCTGAGTGCCCAGGAGCCTATGGAATAAAACAGTGGGAGCCTTTTGTAGTTACTCATAAGATTCTCTTTCTTTCTGTATATTTATTACCTGATAAAAGTTACTCTTCTTTCATTGTGGGAAGGCCAAGGTGTCCTATCGCAAAAGTACCCACTGAATCTTTTACAGCTTAAAAAAAAATCCCATCCCATTGCACCTTTCATTTTGATTTCAGTCAGCATTTTCATTGCTATGATAATTTAATTCAGTGGGTAAATGCCACTAAAATAACAATCTGAACACTACCAAAGAAGGGCTAGTGTTCTTCAGATAGATTATATTTAATGACTTACTCTTGATGTAGAACCAGGACTAAACAGTTGGATAACCTGGGAAATCCCAAGAAGGAATTCATCTCTAAAAACTTAAGGCTAATATAGAACACAAAGGGAGATTAGAAAGGAAGAATGAAGACTATTCATAGTGCCTATCACTTGGTGGGCTATCAATAAATATTGATTGATTGATTTTAATGATCAGTCTTGGTCCTGGAGAAGAAAGGATGAAAAACATGTCCCTCTTCTTTATGGAGAGGTGTGGAGGGCAATTAGGTGGTATAGTGGATAGAGTGCTGGGCCTGGAGTCTGGAAGACTTCTCTTCCCGAGTTCAAATCTGGCCTGAGACACTTAGTAGTTGTGTGACCCTGGGCAAGTCACTTAACCTTGTTTGCCTCAGTTTCCTCATCTGTCAAGTGAGCTGGAGAAGGAAATGGCAAAGCACTCCAGTATCTTTGCCAAGAAAACCCTAAATGGGGTCACGAAGAGTCAGATGCGACTGAAAACAACTGAACGACAACAAAGACGATTTTGGATGTGGAATGTGTTAGACTCTATGGCCAGTTATCCTGTCAATTGGTTTGGCTTAGGTTCCAGTGGCAAGCGGGGTTAGGGAAGTAGATGAAGGAGAAATGGTAATTGTGTAAAAGCAAAAGATAAGACGGTGGGGATGGGGGGGTGCTTCAGACTTGTGATTTCATAAGTATAGGGATGTTCTTAGTGAGGAAACTTCTTTACCAATTCAGATTTGCAGCTTTATAGCTCTTGCTTGGGACACTGACTGACTAAGTAACTTTGCTCAGTTTCATGTGACCAGAATGTGTCAGAGGCAAAACTTGAAGCCAGATCTTCCTATCTCTGAGGCTGGCTTTTTCTCCACTGTGCCATAGTGCTGCTCAACAGTACTTAAAAAGGAAAAAGAAGTATGAAGAATGAAAGATCTAAAGAAATTATTTGCCACACTTTTGATACCAAAATTTGGGAGCAGTAGAATTGAGTGTGCTTTAATGTATTCTATGCTTTTTTTGTAGGTCAGGTGGGAAAACACATCCAAGAAATGGAGGAAAAATCAGCACTGATTATCCAGAAACACTGGAGGGGATACAGAGAGAGGAAAGACTTTCATCAACAAAAACAGTCTCTAAAGGAGTATAAAGCAGCAGTTATCCTTCAAAGAGCTGTGAGTTATTAAATTAGGCCTTATGTTTAAATAATTTTCATTTCATGCAGAGATGATTCTAATGGCATAATTTCTACACTAGTGCATTTCTTAAATTAAAATTTTAGTTTTTGTTGTGAATTTAATAAATATGAACATTTCAATATACAAACAGAAAAGAGGATCATATATGAAACTGTGGGCTTCTACAATACACAATAAAGTTAATGCAATAGTAGCAAAACTGCTCTACTTGTCTTCCCATTTCTGAACTTCCTCCTTCTTTACTGTGTATTTTTTTTAAATGTTCTTTTTTTTGGGAGGGGATCACTATCACTGTCTACATGTACAATTCATGTACAACTCCCCCTGACTAAAGCTCTCCCCTAGAACAAATATACACATAGTCAAACAAAAGAAATCTACGTACTGGATATCTCATTCTTTACCCATAGGACATCCCTCTCTGCCAAGAGATGCTAAGCATGTTTCATTATCAGTTTTATGAAGTCATGATAAGGCACTGCTTTATCAGCATTCTTAAGTCATTTAAAGGGATTTTCCTTCACATTATTGTAGTCTGTGTATAAATTGTCCTCTTGGTTCAATTCAGTTCACTCTGTATCAAGCCTTCTTAAATGTCTCTGAATCCATCTCTTTCAACACTTCTTATAGCACAATAATATACTTTGTCTTCCCCCACCGCTTATGTATTCCTCTTCTCCTTTCTTTCTATTCTTTCCTTAAGATTAAGACAGCAGAACAATTCCCAGTTCTTGTCTCATTAGACTTCCTCTGTGACTCCTGTTGATGATACGATTTGGAGGGACATATGTATCATCTCCTCATAGTTGAATGTAAGCAGTTTATCCTTTTTTAGTACCTTTATATTATTTATTTCTGTTTATCTTTTTTTTGTTCCTTATAACTCTGATAAAATTCACAGTTTCTACATAGCTCTGGTCTTTTCATCAATAATACTTGGAAGTCATCTATTTCATTAAAGTTTCATTTTTTCCCCTGTAGCATCATAAGACAGTTCTCTCTTTATGTAAATTTGACTCCCCAGTGGGTGACTCCAGTTCAAGGGTCCTGGAGGGGCCAGGCACTGAAGATGCTCTAGATGTGAGGAGCCCTGCCAGGGGAGAGGGTGGTCTGCAGAACTGTCCACTTGCATTAATCAAGAACTGGCTGTACTCAGTTTTTCTGAGTAAATTATTCCTCAGTGTTATCCTACATTCTTTGCTTTCTGGAGTATTGTATTCTAAGCTCTCCACTACTTTATAGTGTTGACTGCTAAGTCATATATGATCCTTACTGTGGCTGCTCAGTACTTGCATTTCTTCTTTTGGCTGTTCGCAGAATTTTTTGTTAACCTGAAAGCTCTGAATTTTGACTGCATTGTTCCTTGGAGTGCTCATTTTGGGGTTTCATTCATGAGGTGACAAATGGATTATTTCAATTTACACTTTACCCTCTGGATCAAAGAGATCTAGACAGTTTTTTGTTTAAGATTTCTTGAAATACGATACCTAGGCTTGTGTTTTGGTCATGGCATTCAGGTAATCCAGTGATTCTTAAATTTTTTCTCCTTGATCTATTTTCCAGGTCAGTTGTATTTACTATGAGATAAATTGTCTTTTATCTTTTTACTATTTTGATTTTGTTTTAATGTTTTTTGTTGCCTCATAGAGTCATTGTCTTCTGTTTGGTCCATTCTAATTTGCAGGGAGCATGTTGTTTGGGCAAGGTTTTAAACCTCCTAATTCGCCTTCCAATGATGTCATCCATAGGTCTCATTTCTTTTCCTGTTCTTTCCTTCAACTCCATCATTTCATTTATAAAAATATTTTTAACTTTTTTTAAACTTTGTTTACCCTTCCAGGAATTCTAGTTGGATTTGTTTACAAGCTGTGTTTTTCTTTGAGACTTTGCTTTATAAATGTTTTGGAGTCATTGTCATCTTCTGGGTTTGTGTCTTGAACTCCTTATCATCGTAATAGCTTTTTATGATGGGATTCTTTTTTTATTTGCTCATTCTTCCAGCTTATTTTCTGACTTTGGACTTGATATTAGGGTTAGGCTTGGAATACTTGTGTAGGGAAGGTCTGGGCTGATTCTACTGCTGCTTTCCTGGGGTGTTGAGCATTATGTTATTTCAGGATCTCAGGACTAGTTTAGGCTTGGGACCTGTAAGCTTTCAGTGCTTCCATAGTAGTGTGATCCAGAGCAAAGTTTGATCACTGCTTTCTCTGATACAAACTCTGCAATTCCTGACCTGGATTTGAGTCTTGAATAACAGTAGAATGATGCTAGATTCAGTCCCTGTCGTGTACCTGGAAAGTTCTGCTGGTTCAGAGTAATAGACCCGTAGGCTTCACTTGGTCTGGTATACCTGCCTTAGTTATTTTTCTGCAAGCTTTAGATTAGAACGGAAACTAAAACTGAGATCCCTGCCACTGCTGCTAGCTTTTGAACTTGCTTTTTTCTCAGTACACAGTCCAGGGCCTTTCACTGCTTCCTACTACCCCTGGGTACAGCTCCCCTCTCTCCATGTTACCCATTCTCAGGACTGAGTAGTAGTCAATAAAGCCAGTTGGTACCTTTTCCCATCACAGTGCCCTGGTATGGGTCTGGAACCTTCTCTTCCTGGTAAACATTGTGCTGGAGTTCTCTGTACTTGTGCTCCTGGCCAGACCATGTCCCCAGTTTCCATAAACTTCTCAGTCTTCCTATGCTGACCTGAGCTAGGAAAATGACTTACTGTGACTTTTTCTTGGCTTTTCCCATCAGAATTCAATCTGGTGCATTTTCTAAATCTGTTTGGGGCTGTTGTGGAGGGAACTGACTATGCTTCCTGCTACTCTGCCCTCTTGGCTCCATCTGGCTCCCAAATTGATTTCCAGAAAGCTTAGACTAATTTATGTCTCTACCAAAAGTTCATTAGTGTGCCTGTCTTCCCATATCCCCTCTAATAACTACCATTTTCCTTTTTTTCATATTTCACAATCTGATGGATATAAGATAGAACGCAGTTGTTTTCAGTGTTCATTTCTCTAACTAGTGATTTGTAGCCTTTTTAAAAGTATAGTTAATGATAGTTTTCATTTCTTCTTTTGAAAACTGCCTATACATATCCTTTGACTATTTATTTATTAGGGAATGGCTCTTATTCTTATATATTAAACCAATTCCCTATGTATCTTGAATAATAAACCTTTATCAATGAAATTTGTTATGAACATTTTCCCCTAGTTGACTATTTTCCTTGTATTTCTAATTGCATGTTTTTGTTTGTATGAATAAGTTCCCAATGTATACATGACCTAAATACAAAAGAGCATGTGAACAAATTAGAAAAAATAAAGGGTCACCTTTCACCACTATAGATAATGGGACAATTCTTGGCCAAACAAGGAATGGAGTTGACCATGAGATTGGAAAACTTTTGCACAAACAAAATCATACCATGTCTTGAATATTACCTTCAACTCAAGGTACCACATTTTAAGAAGGACATCAGTATATTGTAGTACATCCAGATAAAGGTAACAGCATGATGAAGCACCTTGAGATCATGCCATGTGAGGAAGCATAGGAGTGGTCAGTACATATGTTTTATGGCCCAGAAGTAAAGCTGCCCTGGATGGCACACCACTAAGAATAAAATAAAGAAGGATCTCTGGCAAGTCCTACATCTCCCCCACCTGGGATTTCCTTAGCCCCCAAAAGTAACTTGAATCACTGTTTCCCCTGTTGGGGAAAGAGTGGAAGACTGGAAAGTTGCATATATACTTTCTTCTACCCACTGCTAAGGAGCTAAGTCATAAGGCAGCCAGCTATTACTGTCCTACACTATAATAGAAAAGAAAATGGATTAATTACTCATTACTCATTAATTACTCACAATTGGAATGGACACCAGAGGGCATCTATGTGCCTTCTACATCATCCCCTACAAATTACCATAAGCCTCTGAAGGCTTGCTAAGATAGGCAAATCATACCCCTCTTGGCCACAACCACAGAGGCAGAAGGAAGAGGAAAGAAAAAAAGAAGATACTGGGAGGAAATGGCAAAAGAACAAAAGTACAAGTTTACAATAAAAGGACGGGAAGAGGAAGAAGGCAGGACAGCATGGAGCAGTATATAGAGTACTCGACTTGGAGTTGGGAAGACCTGACTTCAAATTCCTTGGGCATATCACATAACTTCTCTGTTCCTCAGTTTCCATAGAATAAGCGGATAAGACTCAATGGCCTAAGATCCTTTCTAGCTCTAAATCTGTGATCCTGTTATGATGGTAGCCAATGGCCACTAAGGGATATTTTGCCACCATTTTGAAATACCCTATCTTCATGAACACAAGTTGTTTCATTGATAGGCACAGCTGTCTCCTTGAAACTGACCATCCAATTAATACTCATAAGCAATCTAATTCATATTTTAATTTAGTATTTATTGAGCACCTATTATGTTCAAGGCAGAGCTTGTCAAGAGTTGAATGGACACTAAGAACTGGATTAGTGAGGCAGCTAGGTGGCACAGTGAATAGAGCACCAGCCCTGAAGTCAGGAGGACCTGAGTTCAACTCCGGCCTCAGACCAAACACTTGATACTAGCTGCGTGACCCTGGGCAAGTCACTTAACCCCAATTGCCTCAAAGAAAAAAAAAAAGAACTGGACTAGTAACTTCCTGAGTTCTAGTTTTGGCTTTTAATTTTCTAGGTATGTTACTTTAAGGTATTTTGTTTGTTTTTTCCAACTTTGTTGTTTCTCAAGAAGGTGAGTGTTGATTCCCCCCTCCACTATTAAAGAATTAGATATTCCTCTTGGCCTAGCTTAAAGTTAATAAATTTCACCCAATCTAAGCTCATCAGTTTGAAGCCACATATTCTTGAAGATAAGCAAAAACTGTGCTTCTGTGAAGTGGAGAAGTTTTGAAATGATTGACTTTCCAATTGACTTTCTTTTTTTTTTTTTAATGTTTTAATAGTATTTTTTTCCCAGTTACATGTCAAGAAAATTGTTAGCATTCATTTTTACAAGATTTTAGGTTCCAAATTTTTCTCCCTCCCTCCACTCCCCTCTTCTGAAAATGGTAGGCAGTTTGATATAGTTTATATATGTGCTATCATGTAAGAAATATTTCCATATTAGTCACAGTTGTGAAAGAAGAAACAGATTTTTAAAAAACATGAGAAAGAGAGTAAAGTAAGTGAAAAAATATGCTTCGATCTGCATTCAGAGTCCATCAATTCTTTATCTGGATATGGATAGCATTTTCGTGACTTTCCTTTTTTTAATTCCCTCTTTCTCCCTGTTGTTTTTGCTCATATTTAAGAAGAGAAATACAGAGGGGAGGTTGTGTGTGGTTGTCACTGTCATGACGATGAGCAATAATGCTCAGCACTGTTTGTGGAAAACTAGTGCCACCAACGTGGCCTATAGCTTGCCAAAAACAAGTAACATGAAAGAAAACTAAAGAAAAATTAGATGGAAAGGAGAAAAAGGAAAAAAGAGAGAAATGTTCATTTTTGTTCTCCAGTTCCACCTAGGCACAGATTTAATGTCTTCTCTATCCTGTTCCTCTTCCCCCACCAACAATCACAGTAAGTCCCAGACCACACAACCCAAGGCAGTCCTTTGAGTGTTACTTAAACTAAACTAAAAAGGATATGAAGAACAAAAATAGGAGGAAGAAGTGAAAAAGATAGGAGAAACAAAAAAAAAGTTAAAGGAGAGAACAGAAAAGAAATGTCAAGTTGAAGGAGAGAGGGGAGATCAAAGGGATGCCAAACAAGGCAAAAATAGCAGGATCTGTTTTACCTTCATTATTAATTGCTAATAATGGGATGCTTGGCCTTGTGAAGCAGGGCAAATTCTTTAACTTCTCAGAATCCTGGGCAGCATTCTAAAATAAACTTTCTAAGAAAACACTATAATCTGCTTTGATAGAGGGAGTTTATTACCAGGAGTTTGCTGCACCAATGAAAGCACAGGTCTGATAAAAGAAAAATGATGTGCTATGTTTCTGTTTATAGCACATCATGGTCAGGTGTGCCCCCTTAAAGAAAATGGGACAGAACATTCAGAAAATAGTGTTTTGCCTTAGTTGTCATCATCATCATCATCATTATATTCTATTTATATAGTGCTTTTCAGTTTACAGAATGCTTTTACAAACATTATCTTATTTGATTAATATTTGCAAACTTTTAAATTTTATATAAATGTTATCTGCTATTAACAATGTTGTATAGTAGGCAGGGCAGTTAGTATTTCCTTATTACAAATGAGGAAACAGAGAGATTCCCAAGATTACCTAGCTAATAATGGTGGAGCCAAGACTAGAACTTAGTACTTTTAATTTCCTAGTCCAATGTTTTTTCTAACTATCCTTTATTGTCTCGCCTGTAAGAAAAAAATACAGAACTTTTGTGGATCAACAAAGATAATTCATTGTGATATATCAACCTTGTTGAAAGCCTCACAAGGAAAGGAGAACACTACAGACTTTCCTTTTGTTCACCTTTAGGCTCTTAAATTTTTAAGAAAATGTCAAAAGAAAAAGAAAATGTCTTATTCTTGGCAAGGACTCCCAGAACTTACTGATGCACGTAGAATGGAACTGAAGCAACATGTGGACAATTACATTGAACGGCACTCAGTAAGTAGATTCCTGTCATAGGAAGTCTTATTTATATTATTACTTTATGTTGTAGGTAGCAACAATGAAAAGATCATACATACCATGTCTCACGGATATAAGAATAGAAATTAGGCACATACATGGCATAATTAAAAAGTGTGTTTATGTGTTTCTTGTGAATGTGGATTACGTTTTGTTACTTGATGATCATCTTCTGTATGGATGTATAGTCTCCTCTTAATATTTTTCACCAGTGGAGGGAAGCATTAATTCCAATAATGTAAAACCATAATTAATGATCATCTCATCTATTTCAACATGTTCCCATTCCTTGTGACATGAAAAATTGCTAAATAAAGCAGGAGTGTGGTTGCAAACCAAATAGAGGGTGCAGCAGCTGGGTAAAAAGATTCTACTGCAGAAAGTATCCTGGCTTCACTCACCAAAGAGCCTTTCCTGTGGATGACTGTCCCCAGGCAAAGTCACTAGTCCTGTTATTGGTTCAGCTTCTTTGGGAGAATTTGACCAGAAAGTGTGTCTGATCTCCCTTCCAGCTAGGTTCCAGCAGTCAAGGAACACAAACAGGTAAGTTGTGAGTTGGGTGTGTATAGAAAGTCAACCAATGTAAAAATTGTATGTATATGTTAATGGACCATATGTAGAACTGTCTGTTTGAGGACAGGCATACCTATCAGCCTCCACTTCTCAGTTTATTAAATTCAGTATCCTCTGTATAAGAAGGCAATTGAATATATAGTATGTTTTAGAAACATTTTCATTTGAAAATCCAGATAAAATAAAAAAAGGTCTGACCTTTTAAGGATTACCCCCCAGATAACAGGAAACCAAGCTATCTAAAATAATTTACTGGCTAAGGATTCTAAATAGCCGTGAGTTTTACTGTACTGTTGCAAACAATCAATCCCCAAATCGTGCTGATAATTACATGGGAAATAACTACTAAAATATTGTTTTTCTGAAAGGCACATACAAATGTTACAGTAAAAGCTGTGTTGTCTAGCACTTTATCAATGGTAATAGGCATTGACTCTTGTTATTAATCTAAATTTTTTATGATTTTTGCTCTCCTTCAACTTCATCTCCTTCCTGCTATGCTACCTGTAAACTCCCCCTACTTTAGTCCAAATTTTCATCCTGTTTAAGATTTTAGGAGACTGTGTGTAAGCCTCTTAGAAAAGCAAAATGGAAATAGAATTAGGACATTGAATTTGCAGATATTATAGGAAAACAAGTGTGGCCTTTGTAGTTAGATGAGAGAGAAATTAATACATATACCCTCATGATAGCATTTTTTATTTTTCTCCAGGGCTCTGAAATGTCAGATGTGGCTAGCAGGGAACTTCATACCCAGGCTCAAGAGCGGCTGGGGCGCTACTTCTTAGGAAGGGCTCTAGAAGAGCGAGCCCAGCAGCGAAGGGAGGCTTTGCAAGCTCAGATCAGCACCAACATTGAGCAGCTGATGAGTAAGTGCTGAATTCTATGTCTGCTTTCTATAGTGAACAAATTCTATAGGACATATCAGATCAAAAATCATAGAGAAAGACCATTTACCAATTACCTATCTAGTCCAGCCACCTATGTCCAAGAATGATTTTACTTAGAACATTACCTTCAGGAAGGAAGATGCCACACTCTTAATCCCTCTCAATTCCCTGTCACTTGTCATTTAAACATATCACAGTTCTTTCTGCCTTAGAGATACTGATGCCTATAGACTTCCTAAGGCTTTTTCTCTTTATATATAGCCTTTCTGTTATTTCCAAGTAGTGAATAATGTTAATAATAACCTCATCTTAAATTTATTAGCACTTTATGGCTTTCAAGCCATATTTACATGCATCTTCTCAATTGATCATCATGGCAACCCTGTTGGAGTCGACAGCACAAATGAGCTATGTGGAGAGTGATCCAATTCATGAACTACAATGTTTCAGCCCGACGCTAGGGACCTTGCTTTTAGTATGTGTGGTGGAAAGGTCCATTGTCTACTGCTTAATGTCTCTTGCTTATTGTTGTGATATATTGGGATTGAGGTTTTCATGGATCTTTTCCCAACAAGATAGATTGTGTTTTCCTTTTTAGTAGTTTCTATAATCAAAACAAATAAGCTTTTTAAAAAATTTACACAATTCTATAATCCTTTTTAGTAGGGCCTAGGACTCAGGGGTGGGGAACCTACGGCCCCAAGGCCACATGTGGCTGCCTAGGTACTTGGGTGCAGCCTTTTGACTGAGTCCAAGTTTTACAGAACAAATCCTTTTATTAAGGGGATTTGTTCTGTGAAGTTTGATTTCAGTCAAAGGGCCATACTTGAGTTCCTAGAAGGCTACATGTGGCCTCGAGGCTGCAGGTTCCCACCCCTGGCCTAGGTCATTCAAGTAGACAATTCTTTTCAAAATGACAGCATGAAACCGTAATATATATCTCTTCCAAACAAGCAGATATCACCCATAGGTGAGAGTGGTGGTCACTTGGTACATTGTTGTAGCCTGCGTAGAATTCAACCATTGTTCTCCCAAGTTCTTAGTTGATGGGAACAGGATTCTTGGAGTCTTATAGATTTGGAGCAGAAAGGGATGTTAGAATCCATATAGTCCATCTATCCCTTACTCCCAACCCCTCATTTTGAAGATAAGGAAATTGAGATTTGGGAAGTGGGATAAGTGACTTGCCCCCAGGGTCAAACACACAGAAAGAGTCTAAGGTAGGATTTGAACCTGGGTCCTCTTGATTTCAATTTCATTATACCTCTCTTCTTTTATTACAGGTGCACCACATCTGAGGGAGATTACAGGACAGGAGCCTGAACTCTTCATAAGCAGGTCTCGGCCTGTGGCCACCAGAGCCAAGCAAGCCCACCTTGCTACACTAATAGAGGGACAAGCACCTTGGTGGAAGAAACTTGGGAATGAGGTTGCGGATGAAGAAGTTACCCCAAAAGAAGCTCTAAATATAGATTTGGGAACCTTATTTATTGGTGGAAGCAAATCTCCTTAGGAACTGAGCCTGGGCACCAGTCTTAGAGGTGTCACATTATAAGGATAGTATTCTACCTAGAGCTATCTATCAGTCTTTACTATTGGATATGCCAAGAGATTTGGGTAATCCATGGGTTTACTGTCTCAGTGATCTTGCTTCCCTGCTCCCCCTCAAATAAGGCTCGGTCTGTATTTTAGGAGACAGTTAATTTCTACCTCAAGACTCCTTTCTCTTCTCCCTTTTCATTTCATTTCTCCATCATGAATACCAAGATGACTTGGAACTTTTGCTGTGGAATTAAACACAGATTGATGCTATATGTGCAGGGCAGGGCAATGGTTTTTTTTTTTTTTAAGATTTTACTTTTTTAGTAAATGTTCTGAAAGATTTGACAGATCAGTCATTTTTCAGTTCTTTTATTTGGAATTCCTAGTTTTTCATTAAAGATAGACATTTAGGAAACAAAATAGTTTTGTACATTTTTGTAGAATAGCCACACATTTTTACATGTTTCATTTTCTTCAAATGATGGCTTTTTTATACTTAACAGAGTTCAGGACACATAGTAGATTCTCATACTAGGCTTTTGATTGATGATATAGCTAGTACAATAGGCAATTATTTTCTCAACCACACCCACAGTCTATATATGTATTTGAAAACCTGCACAGGGAGACAGTTTGCACTTCTCTCAGTCTATAAAAGGACTTGAGTTCTTCTTGGCTTTCAGAGATGTCTATGCATGTGCTTGTGCGTGTGTTGAAACCACTTTAAACACTTTTTTAAAAATCCTTTTAAGTTTTGGTGACATCATTTATTAGATATATGAGCAAAACACCTTTTTTTTTTTTAAAACCTGTGAGTTTTAGAACTCATGTTCTATGGGGCAGCTAGGTGGCGCAATGGATAGAGTATGGGCCTGAAGTCAGGAGAACCTGAGTTCAAATCCAGCCTCAGACCATCACTTGACACTTAATAGCTGTGTGACCCTGGGCAAGTCACTTAACCCCAGTTGCCTAAAAACTTAAAAAAAAAAGAAATCATGTTCCTACAGTTTAAACATGTTTACTACTAGGTATTGCATTTTTTTGGAAACTAGAATTTATTCTAATAGAGTGAATTGAGAATGAGATAAATTATTTTTTCAAAGAAAATAAACTTTTAAAGATATGTAAATTACATAATTACTTCCTAAGTGATACCACAATAGAAATATCATTTAGAGCAGTGGTGTCAAACTCAAATAGAAACATATCCTTGCAAGTCACACATTGACTTTAAAATTGAGTAAACATTATGTTGCACTAAATTTTTATTTATTTATTTTGTTAAACACTTTCCAATTATATTTTAATCTGATTCAGGCTAGACTTGGGAGTTTTACATGCAAAGCAGCCTGCTGGCCATGAGTTTGATATCTCTGATATAGAGTAGTTATTCATTTAAATATCTACTCTCTGCTAAAAGGTCTGAGATACAAAGATAAATAAGACATGATTCCTGCCCTCAAAAAACTTAAAACCAAATAAAATATTTCAAACAAATGTCAGGTCTGTACTCTAATTGGGAGCGTTTAGTTTTTCTAACTATTTTACCTAAAATTCAAACTGCTTCCCTTCATCAAAAGTCTTTTAAGGGGAGTAGCTAGGTGGTGCAGTGAATAGAGTGCTGGCCTTGGAGTGAGAAAGACCTGAGTTCAAATGCAGCCTCAGACACTTAACACTTTGTGACCCTGGGCAAATCAGTTAACCCCAATTGCTTCACCAAAAAAAGCACCAAAAAAGTCTTTTAAGAACATGTATTTTGTCAGGAAGGACTGGCCTTTCTGTGCCTCATATCATCACAGGTTATGTTAGAACTAAGTAAAGAATGAGTTTTTACTAAGAATGGTTAAGTACACTTGTAGCTGTGATAGAAAGAAGCCTTGGAATCCAGGTAAAGCATCCTATAGACTTTTAATGCCAGCTTATCTAAAAGTCTTGGAGAGTAGTTTTAGGATTCTGACTCCCAAAATTGAGGGTGAGTTAAAAGGTGTTTGATTATTGAAAGAAGGTTAAATTAATCATACATAACAGATAAGGATCAATAAGAAAGATTCTGAATTGTATCCTGGAATTTGTTTTCTTAAGGATTTTTTCACCCTTTAATGTTTGTGTTCAGCTATTTTAATAAAGAATTTTATTTTTTATAATAAAAACATAATTGGGTGACCATTCCAAACTAATAGGAAGCTTGACTGTCTTGACCATCATGCCATAACCAAGACACCACTCCTCACCTTGAGACAGAGAATTTTAGTCAAAATAACTAAAAGGAAATAATTATCTCTTGGTGCTGAGCTTCTAAATGTAAATATTAACATGACAATAATCTAATAGTTTATGTTCCTCTTACCTGAAAAGTTCACATTCAGGTGTAACTAGAAACTTTGTATACATCAAACCTGGCCATGTCCTTCACAGAATTTGCCAGACTGAAATAGGGTTATCACAAAACTGAGATTAAGTGTCCCCAAAGATGAGAGATGGCAGAAAGCAAGATGTATAAGAAAGAGCAAGTACTCATGAGGAGGTGGTAGAAGCATCAGACAGAATTATACTGTAGTGCTTATTGCATACAGCTGCATATTTCTTTACATTCCCTCATTCCCATAGCCACATTTTTTGTTACAGTAACTTTTCTCAGGTAGAGACAAATAGCCAAATCAGATAATTAGAATGAAAGGAATCTCAGATATATTTCATGTGCTAACATTAATTGTTGTTGAGAACATTCCTTGTACTTCCAAGGATATTAATTCTGTATGTTTTTGCTCAGTCTCTCTTTATGAAACCTAATTCCTTGCTCCTTGTGATTGTGCTGTCCATTGGTTTTACTGAACTGCTTTTGTGGTTTTTGTTGTTGTTATAACTGGATACAGGGTACAGGTATAATAATAACGTGAAGGACTGTCTGGAAGAAGGGAAGCAAAAGATAATCATGTTAAAAGAACACAATCTCTAAACATTAAATCTTGAGGACAATGCTTGGAGACAACTTAAAGATCCTAGATCTTCCAGAACACAAGTCAAAAAATTGGAGCTCCACAATGCAAGAAATAATACAAAAAAATTGCCCAGAAGTTCTGAATAAGTACCTACCAAAGGAGTCCATAGATCACCTCCTGAAGGGGGGGGGGAACCCATAGTGCAAACTCCCAACACGCATAGTAATTAGATTTAACAATTCCAATGACAACAAAATTTTCAAGTGACTGGAGACATTCAAATATAAAGGAAAAAAAATTTGTATAACACAAGACTATTATGCACCCACCAGATACCACAGAAGAGGAATGGAATAATATATTCCAAAAAGCAAAAGAACTCAAGATGCAACCCAAAGGGACGTACTTTGCAAAGCTGAACCTAATCAATGAAAAATGATTGAGTTCGATGAATGAGAGGCATTTGTAATATATCTACAAAAAATGAGATATTCTATTTTCAAACACCCCAGACAACAGAAACACAAGAAAATAAACACAGCTACTAAGGAAAGCATAAGTAAAAACAAAATATGCCATCTTTAGAGACTATTAAAAAATGAGAGAGATATATATGGGGTTAAAAAACAAAGTAGGCAGGGAGGGTGGGTGAGGGGGGAAGGGAGGCTGCTTTCCACCTGCCAGAGACACTGCAAGTACTGGGAGTGGTGATGGCAACCTTCACAAAAGACCTAGGCTTGCCTCTGGGGGGGCAGAGTAGGGACAGGAGAGCAACCTGTACCCAGATCTTGCACCAGAACCCAAAGCCATGTACTTAAAATCCCACCTGAAGGAAAGAGCCAGCTGTGTGAGGATCCTCTTGGAAGGCTGCCCAGGAAATCATGGTGACAGGGAGCTGGCCTAGACTTAGAATGCCAAAGGCAGGGCACACCCAGTCTTCCTCATTGTGCCACTGGGAAACCTCTGCTTCGGCCTAGGCCATCCCCACCCCCTCCTCAAAGGTCCTACTTGGGACCCATCCCCCTGCACATGGAAACCTACATCCTGTTCTTCTGGGACCTACCCAGGCCTGGGGAAGTCTCCTGACTTAGAGAAGTGGCAGAGCCTGGCAAAGAGCTGAACAAGGGTACCCAGGACCTGGCTCCTAGCCCAGTCAGGCAGCCCAATTCCAAAGGGGCCCAAGTCCAAGGCAATGCCCTCTTAAGTCCTTGCCCACAAGGGCTTACACAGTCAAGGACTCCCCGAAAACATTCTGTTTCTGCATATGTTGGGCAAGAGGGTTCAAGTTGGGGGGTGTGACAATTCAGTTCAATTCAACATACATTTATTGAGTGCCTCCTGTATGTGTGACCCTGGTCTTGGCACTAAGGAGACAAATATAAAAAAGGAAACCCTCAAGGAGCTTACAACCTAAAAAGCAAGCACAGTACCTGTTAAACATTTTTAAAATAAATTTTATAGTTAAAAAAACAAAAGTAATAACTGAAGGGTGATTGAAATATTTCTAAAAATACAAAGTCATATAAAGATAACAGTAAAACTTAAATAGAAGTTATGGTAGAAAAATTTAAAACACTGTGGACTTAATCTCCCTCCCCCACCTCACCCCTCTCACCTCTCAAGTGAATAAATGTGTTTTGATTTCTGGTTTTGCGTGGGCGTTGGGCGGGTACTAAACTGCAAGAATGGGAGGGTTAATAAAAGAGGGGAGGAGAGTTAGAAGATAGAGACGAATGAGTGACTTACTCCTAACCAAGTAAACAAAAAGGGGAAAATAAGGGTTACAAGAAAATGGGTGAAGTGACAAAGGGAAGGATTGAAATGAGGAAGGAAAGAGGAAATCTTGATTCAACGGTGAGAGCTGTCTTTCTGAAGGAAGACATATTCTGTATTAGGACAAGGGAACTTTACAATGGGACTAATCTGTAGGAATTTGGTGCTCAAAGAAATCACTGAACTATTTCTGGAAAAGCATTGTACCTTCCATGGGCAGCATCCTATCTATCTCACGTTAAAGGAACCAGCATCCAGAAAGGTGAGGGTGTGTACCCAGAAAAGAAATTTCATGGCAAATGGGGAACTAGAGAAGGATGGTGTCCTTTACTAATAAGAAAGTTGGGAATTGGTTTGGAAATCAATACCTAAACTTATTAGCTGTGTGAGCTTCGGCAAGTCACTTAACCCTTGTTGGCCTCAGTTACTTCATCTGTAAGATGTGGATAATAGCATCCACTTCCCAGGGTTGTGAGGATCAAATAAGGTAATAATTTTTAAATGCTTAGCATAGTACCTGGTACAAAGCAGGTGCTATGTAAGTGTTGGCTATTATTATTATTATTATTATTATTATCATCATTACCCTTCAAGTTTGTTTTTATGGCACCAAACGGCAAGAGTGGGAGGGGGACATTGCCCTTAATGAACATGTTCACCTGTATATTTCATAGGATTTTCAAACTCAACATTTGTCCAAAACAAAACTTATCTTTCTTCCTAAACTCTCCCCTTTTTTTTATAAAAATAACTCCCATTTTTTTAAAATAACTCCCGTATTTCTGTCATTTCTGTACCACCATCCTTTCAGTTACCCAGGTTCATGAATTCTGTCATCTTCATCACTTTCATATCCAACCAACTGCCAAGTTTTGTCTGTTTTATCTCCACATCTCTTTTCTGTCCCCTTCCTTCTATCCTTAAGGCTGGCTGCCCTAATTCATCATTTCTCACCTGGGTTATAATATCCTCCTAATTGGCCTCCCCTCACCCAGCCTCTTCCCTCTCCAATCTAAGCTCCACACAGCTGCTAAATTGATTTCCCTAATGCATAGATCTAACGATGTCACCCTCAAGAAACTTCAGGGGGCTCCAACTCCCCATAAGATAAAATACAAAACCCTGTTTGGCGTTTAAAGCCCTCTACAGTCTGGTTCCAATCTATTTGTTCAGACTAATTTCCCCCTTTGTGTACTCTACACCTGCCAAACAGGCATACTTGCTGCTTCTCATTCATGACATTCCATCTCCTGCCATCCCTCATGCCTGGAATGCTCTTTTTCCTCACTCCTGTCTCTAGGAATTTACTAGTGCCAATCAGCTCAAGGCCTAGCTCCTGGGGTCCTTCACAAAGCGTTTTGTGATTTCCCCAGTTCTTAGGCTATTAGTGCTCTCCCTCCCCTAAAATTCCCTCGTGTTCCATTCCATGCATTTTGGACTTCTTTGTGTACACATTGTTCCTCTTCCTTCCCTCTCCTTGCCCCAGTAGCATATAAACTCCTTACGAGCATGGATTATTTTATTTTTGTCTTCATATTCCCACTGCCTGGCACAATGTCTGGTACATAAGTGCTTAATAAATGCTTGCTGAATTCAATTGAATTGAAAACAATTCAATCCATAATTACAAACCAAGTCTACAGTAGAGTCATTCACAGAACCAGCCCCTTCCTGAGAATACACAAATGTGTGGATGTAGTACTGTGGAAAAAAGAAGGGAAGATGGAATTCTACGGAGTATGTTGAGAATTATGGCGATAGGAGATGGTAGGAGAGGAGTGAGGTATCAAAATGGGTACCTGTTTCCTTTTTTAATTCTCTATCCTCTCTGTACTTCACGTCTCTATCATTCTCTGCGCTTCATTCCTCTCATATCAATTTCGCACCATATCTCATCATAACCTTGTGTACCCTCTTAACAATCCATTATTCTCTTTCCTTTCTTCTGTATTTTCAAATAAAAGACCAGTTAGGACTTAATAAGGGAAAAAATGTGGTCACTTTTTCAGAGAGGTCACATATAGAGACATTTGCATTATTCAGTCTTTTCAAGGTATCTGCATATCTATCTTATTTTAGCACAAAACATCTCTGTGGAGTGGATAGGGCAAGGGTCATGGTATCACAGATTAATAGTTGGGAGGGACCTTAGAGATTATCTGATCAAACATTCCTTTTTTTACATTTGAGAAAACTGAGTCCCAGAGAGGAGGAAATGGCTTGCTCAATCTCACAAAGCTAGTAGATGATTAATTCTGAAAACTCAGGCATGAGGAGGTTTAGACTTTCTACAGAGGCTCTGGTGGAGTAATATTAAAAGAAAGTTCCCTGAAGTCCAGGCCTAGACTCACAAGATCTCACATTCTCTAGAACTACACCCAAGTTTCAACGCTGCATCTACTGGCTCCAATCCCTTTCTTTCCCATCCCTATTCACCATGTCTTTTCTTACCAACTCCCTCCTACAATTAGCCTCCTCCCTCTCCCTCTCGTCTCTAGGGACACTCCTTTCCCTGAGCACCCCATTCCCAGATGGACCCCCTTCGTTGACTTCGTGGTTCAGCACCTTGCCAACCTATCAACAAGTCCCCAAGTTCTTTTAGCAGCCATCCTCCTCCCCACACGTCCCCTTCCTTTCCTAAGTTTCCATGGTGATGGGAAAACCAAGGGTTGCTTCGATGTCCGGGAAGGAGAAGGAAAGGAACTTGCTATTGTCTGTTACAAGCCGAGCAAACCTCCGTACAAAGACACAAACGAAGAGAAGCAAACACACGCAGTGACAGAAGGCGAAAGAACTAGCAGAAACAGGTAAAGAGAGAACAGGAACAGAATGAGGTGGTTTGTGTAAGTATGGGATGATAGTAAGGAAGCCTGAACGGAGTGGGGCGAGAATGGGGGTGCATATTATTTTCTACCTCTTGCTTTTTTTGTCTCTGTTGCTGTAGGACCTGATGGCATGAAACGTAGGATAAGACTTAATTTCCACAGAAGAATCAAGGTACGGACTACATCCCATCCCTAGCCTTCCGCTTCCAAAGAGGGCATTCCCTCCACCCCATCCCTGTAGTTACCATGTTACCAACACCTTCTCCCGCCTTTCTCTCCCCCTCCCTCCCTTCTTCCCTCCCCTCTCTCTACACTCCTAAGAACTGAGGGTGAACAATGGGCCATTCCCCTTGCCTCCTCTCCCCTCTCTGTTAGGTACTCAAGCCTACTTGGTAGAGACTCAGGATGGGAAATTGAGCTGGCATCTCTTGTATTCTTTTCGTTTGGGGGCTGTGAATGGGGGTTGCTGATAATAAACAAAAGCACCAATCCCTGAAGTGGGGCTGGGGGCTTTGGAGCTTGGAACAGAGTAAGACAGCCCAGAAGACAGATGAGGTGGACCTCAGGAGCTGAGAAAGTGAATGTGGTTCACGCTGCATGGGAAAATGGCAAAAAGCAATGGAAAATAAGCAGAAATCGCCCCTCTCTGTTTTTAACTATCCCTTCTTGTTTCTGCATTTCTTCATTTCTAGGAAGGTGAGGGGTCTCACTTAAAGGAGTGGAGGTGATTCTCCATGACTTAAGGCACGGTTTTTTTTTAACCTTTTTTTATATCATGGCCCCTTGGCAGTCTGGCAAAGTCTATGGACTCCTCAGAATAATATTTTTAAATGCATAAAATAAAATATATAGGATTACAAAGAAAATCAGTTATATTGCAGTAGTTGTCAAAAAAAATTTTTTTTTAAGTTCACAGACCTTAAGTTAAGAATTCCTGCCTTGGGAGGTATGAACCAGCTCCTGTGTGAGCTAGTAGGACAGAGCCTTCCTTCCTAAACTGAAAGACAAAGACCTAGGTAATCTCTGCCACCTCTATCCCTAGGGTCCCTTTGTTGTGCAGTGGATTGAAACTCAGGCATGATGGGATAAGGGAGATCCCTAAAGAACCAAGGAAAAGTAGCACTGAGAGGCTACAGTTGCTATTTCTTTTTTGCCATACTGTGAACCAATAGGTGGTGGCTGAGGGGAGGTCTTTGGCAATGTTGTCTTAGTTCTTAAATTCTCCTTTTTACCAGGGGCAGATATGGAGAAAAGCATAGAAAGAGTTTGCCAATGGTTAGTGCTTGTGTGTTTGACAGAGGCAGGGAGGAGGCCGGCCCGATTTAATAATAAGGATCCCTCTTGTTTGTCTAGCCCTTGTCAGTTTTCACTACTTACACATTCATCACTTCATCCCACCTTTGCAACAGTCCTGTAAGGTAAACAGGGCAGGTAATATTATATTCATAATACAGATAAGGAGACTAAAACTCAGAGGGGTATTTCAGGGATTAAGATCTGTTTGTCTTGCAACTGATAAAGGGCAAAGGACATCTTTTTCAAAAATTTGCCTGTGCACACAATATGTCTAACTATTTCACTTTGGGGAATGATTGGTCTTGACACATGAACAACAAAAAAAGACTTTTGAGATCTATTAGGTCACTAATTGAATAAGTAATATAATGATGTTATTTTCCAAAATGAAGAGGCTACTGGAGCATATTACAGGAATATGACATACCAAAGCTAAGAAGCAGTCTTTCCTCTATACTCAGCATGTTAGAATCTATTTAAAATATGGTGCACAGTTTTATTAGTAATTTTAAAGGGCATATGGAAAAACTGGAGAGGATCCAGAGAGCAGGAAATTAGAAATGATGAAGACATTGACAAACAAATCATGTCATATGAAAAAAGGTTCAAGGAACTGAAATTATTCAGCCTGAACAAAAGAAAGGGAACTTAGTAAGGAAATAAGTGAGGGAATTACCAAGTGGTATGGGGTAGTTAGGTGGCCAAGTGGATAAAGTGCTGGGCCTGGAGTCAAATTCAAATCTGACCTCAGACACTTTGTAGCTGTGTGACCCTGGGCAAGTCACTTAACCCTGTTTGCCTCAGTTTCCTCATCTATCAAATGAGCTGGAGAAGGAAATGGCAAACCACTCCAGTATCTTTGCCAAGAAACCCCAAATGGGGTCAGGAAGAGTTGGGTAGGATTGAAATGACTGAACAACAACAATTTGGTAAATTGGTAAGGGGAGAATCTGTTGTCAAGTATAATATCTGAAGAATTATCATAAAGAGGACACTGATCAGTTAGTTGTTCTTTCCAAACCAGAAGAATGGCAGCATTTTTCCTTGAACTTCTGGTCTTCTGATTCCAAATCTTTTCTTGTTCCATCACACCACACTACACTGCCTTAAATTAGATATGAGAATTTCCCTAACTCTAAGAATGAATCAATACTGCAAGATGCTACCTGGAGCATTCCTGTGATTCCTGTCCTCTAAAAATAGGATAGGCAGCTATCTCTTTTGGATAGTTTAAACAGTCCCCTGTTTGTAGGCAGGGACCTAGGCTAGGAGTTCTTATGAAGTACAGTTCATCTCAATAATTCTTAGTCTCCATCACCAGCTGTGTGGCCTTGAATGTAATTTAAAGTGCATTATAATGAAGAGTGTCTTGGGTGATATTTATGTTTGTGGAGAAAAAAAAATAGCTAGCAAGGCATATCTCTCTGTAGATTATTCTTCATTATTTTTATATGTTCTACACAGACCTGAGCCATATTAAGTTAATAAATTGTAAATGTATTTACTAATAGGCAAATAAATACTTTAAAGGGTTTAGTCAAAATAGGAATTCTATATAAATGTACAGTAATATGTTTTGACGTCTCTGCTAACACTGCGAATACTCCTTGTCAATTTAGCAGGACCTATTCAACCAAATGTTAGTTTCTAGGTTGATTTTCTGAGGCCTTCAGGACCCTAAACCTTGCTTGAGGCTGTTTGGGCAGTAGCATCTGATAATAGTGTTTGACTTTAGTTCTAAAAGGGTGCTTATCATAATATCATTAAATTATCTTCCTATATTCTGAAATGCTTAGCAGTCCAGCTCACTTCAGTGTTTTGTTTACAATCTTTTTCTCCACCCCAAACATTACTGATGAACATTCAAACATTTCAGCCTCCCAGTTCATCAGCCTCTTTAGCCTCCATTACTGATAATTCCACACTACCATAGCCACCTTTAGGGCTGTCATACCTTATATTTCATTATCATTTAAAATGTACCACTCCTATGATCTTGAACAGTAAAATTTCATTCTCTCATCATAATCTTCTCTCCTTCTGTCTCTCCCTCTGCCTGACTCCTCTGAATTCTGTTGTCCTGCTTTCAGTTCTTCATCCATAATCCGTCCCGCAGTCTGTCTGCTCCTTCCAGTTTTTCCAGTCTATCACCTCGGCTCTGGCCTCCCTTTTCTCCCTTCACAATCTTAACAATCCGTCTATGTACTGTTCTCCACCCTTGAATCTCTTTTCCCCTTGTACTTCCCCTATTTATGTGCTGCCAGTCCTCAGCCGTGGATTACCTTCTCTCTCTGCCTTCTCCACTGGAGTGGACAAAGTGCTAAAGGAAACCACATGACAATTCCAAATGGGTCTACTATGTTTACATTATCTAGTCTCAACTGAGCCATCATTGAGGGCAAGCACTTCACAAATATTATTTCATTTAATCCTCACAAGAACCCTGGGAGATAGGTGCTGTTATTATCTCCATTTTTAATAGTTGGGAAAACTGAGACAGACAAGAATTAAGTGACTTGCCCAGGGTCACACAGCTTGAATCTGAGAGCAAATTTGAATTTAGGATTACTGACTCCAGGTCCAGTTCTCTATCCATTGTGTTACCTAGATACCTCTGTTTTTTGTTTTGTTTTGTTGGTTGGGCAATGGGGTTAAGTGACTTGCCCAGGGTCACACAGCTGGTAAGTGTCAAAGGCTGGATTTGAACCCAGGTCTTCCTGACTCCAGAGCCGGTGCTCTATCCACTGCATTACCTAGCTACCTAGATGCCTCTGATATGACCATGTTACTTCCCTACTCAAAAACCTGCTTGTTGCCCTTAGGATAAAATACAAATTTCTCAGCTTGGCATTTTACAGCATGCCACAGATTCCAGTTTTACCTTTTTTATTTATTGTTATTTGTTTGTTGTTTTTTTATTTACTATTATTCTTATTTATTGTTATTTCTTCTTAGAACCTGGGCCTGGAATCAGTCTGAATTCAAATCCACTCTCAGACCCTTACTATCTGTGTGCCCCTGGGCAAGTCTCTTAACCTCTGTCTGCCTCAGTTTCCTTCTCTGTAAAATGGAGCTAATGATGGCACCTACCTATCAGGATCATTGTGAAGACAAAATGAAAGAATGTTTCATGAAGCTTTTACAAATGCTAGTTGTTATTATTATTATTATTTACTCTATGCTCTAGCCAAACTGCACTGCTAGCTATTCCCTCTATTTAACATAGTATCTCCTTCTTCTGTGAATTCACATAAGCACATGTTTGGAATATTGACCTTTCTCACCTCCACTTCTTAGAATCTCCATTTTTCTTCCTCGAGGTTCAGGCTCCACTTCCTCCATGAAAGGCTTCTCTGATTCCTAGTTGTCAGTCTTCTCTCCCTTCTCAAATTACCTTCTATTTAATTACGTGTGTAGATTTTGCATCTCCTGTTAGACTATTAGCTCCCTGAAGGCAAGCAGCTGTTCTTGTTCTTATACCCCTGGGCCTTGCACTATGCTTTGCAAATAGTAGATAGTAAAAATGTTGTATTCATTTGAATTGGACAAGGCAGAATCCTGTTCCTACCCCAAAAAACACATGTAGAAAAACTGCTTTGCTAAGTACACACTCATAATACCCTGCCGCTTCTTGTGCCACCTCCTGTTTGGCTGGAATACACAGTAGAAGGAAGGAAGTAATGCTGAGTAAGGCTAGAAATGGGAGTTATGGTTGGGCCAAGATGATTGCATAGAGTAGTGTTCACTAACACCAGGAGCACCTGCCAAGGGTGGTGATTCCATGACAGACCTATGGCCAAATGCATCTTCCTCATTTGTAAAATGAGAGGACTCGACGAGATGAACCGTAGATTCCTTTCATTCGACATGACTTTATCTTGCTGTGGAGCTTTATCACACTGTAGGCCCTAAAGAAGGGGAAGCTCATTTGTTCACTGAACCTGTATGCCTCTGATGACGACTCCATCAGTGTATTGGGAATAGGAGTGGGGGAAATGTGATACACTGAAGCCCTGGCTTTCCCTTATGTCTGAAATGCATTCCTTCACTGCTCACCTTGACCTCTTATAGAATCCCTGACTTCCTTCAAAAATCAACTCAAATGCCACCTTCTGCCAGAAGCTTTTCTTGGTGGCTCCAGAAACTACGGACTCCACACCTTGTATCTACTCATTATATGTATTGTGCACAGCTGTTGTCATCTCCATTAGAAGGTAAGCTTCTTGAGGGCAAAGCTGTTTTCACTTTTTTGGAAGGCATTCCTAATGATTGGCACAAGTTCCTGGCACCTGTTAAGTGTATAATAAATATTTGTTATGGAGAAGTTTGGCAGCTATGTGGATGCAGTGGGTAGATTGGTGGCACAGTGGATAGAATGTCTGGCCTGGAGTCAGGAAGACTCATCTTTCTGAGTTCAAAGTTTGCCTCAGACACTAGCTGCATGATCCTGGGCAAATCACTTAACCCTATTTGTCCCAACTTCCTCATCTGTCAAATGAACTGAAGAAGGAAATGGCAAATCACTTTAGTATCTTTGCCAAGAAAACCCCAAATGAGATCACAAAGAGTCATACACAACTGAAAAAATGACTGAACAATAGTTAGAAATTTTTCCCTTTGTTGTTCAGTCGTTTCAGTTGTATCTAACTCTTCATGAACCCAATTTTGGGGTATAACCATATACTAACTCAATGGGCTGCCCCTTGAACTCCATGTTGTTACCTGGGCAATATATGCTCTTCATCCATTTTGTTTTTTCAGTATGGATGGCTAGGCTAATTACTTTTCAATGACTAGAGATTTCATGAGAGAGGCTTTGTAGTCTATGACAGAGAGAGAGAGGGTGCCTAATTAATGATAAGGAGCCTTTCTTTCACTGGAGACAACATGATATTCACTACTATTGATTAGTATGGATCCAGGTTCAAATCCTAGCACTGCCATTTATCAGCTGGATAGAGTTCTGGGCCTAGAGTCAGGAAGACTGACTTCAAATCCAGCCTCAGACGCTTTGTAGCTATGTGAGTCTGGTAAATCACTTAACCTCTGTTAGCCTCAGTTTTCTTAGTTATAGAATTAGGACAATAACACAACCTATCTTGCAGGGTTATTGTGAGTTAAAGCTCTTGTAGAGTACTTGGCACATAGTAGGAACATATAAAAATGCTTCCCCTAGGTCATCTTAATGCAGGCCACAGTTTCCTCATCAATAAAAGGACTAGATGACCTCTAAGATTCCTTTTAGGGCTAGATTTTTGATCCAAAGATCCTTCTACTGTCATAAAGCAAAAGCCCTTAATTCTTTCTGACCTTGCCAGTATGTTTAATGGGTTTATGTCTATATAACCAACTATCATTCCATTGGAAGGAGTTGTGCCCCTTTTGTCTGATACATATGAGTCCGTGTCTGGCTTCTTCCCATACTCTAGTTACCCAGCAGTCTTTGTCACTAACATATGCCTTCAGTCTTCCAACTCTATTATTCCTAGTATCCACTCTTTTCGCCAGGTAAATTGCTTTCCCTTCAACTTTCTTTTCAACTCTCATTCCAATTCAGCTCAGTGCCACCTTCCACACCTGCTCTTCTTTCTCTCAGACAGACCCTCCCAAATAAATTATAGGTTCTGCTGTAAAGTCTACTACGGTACAACCCCCATTGTCCTGTGGGCAAACTACACTAAAAATCTTCTCCCTCCCTCCACCTTCTCTGGAAAGAACACTGGAATTGGAGTGAGAAGATTCCACTTTAAGAGTGTCTGGTACTCAGGGTTGTCCCTTTAATGACATAATGGATCAAAGTTAAAGCATAATTATAGTAAAGGCCATTCCAAATAGGATAGCTAGGAAGTGACTGGTAGAAGAATCAGAGGAAAAAGAGGATGATTTGATGAAGGTGCTATGGGGTAGACCATACATATATTTTCTTTTTCTTTTTTCTTTTATTGGCTAGGCAATGGGGTTAAGTGACTTGCCCAGGGTCACACAGCTAATAAATGTCAAGTGTTTGGTCTGAGGCCGAATTTGAACTCAGGTCCTCCTGACTCCAAGTCTGGTGCTATATCCACTGCGCCACCTAGCTGCCCCCATACATATGTTTTCAAATAGACCAATCTTTTAAAGGAGGCGGCACATGTTTCATTGTCTTAATGACTTATAAGAAAGAAGGAAGAACAATATCTGTAGAGAGAAGTCTCTAAGGCAACTGAAGCTGGACACCTGTGCTTCCCAGTTGCTTTATCTTAGGTATCTTGTTACTGTATCAACAGAGATAGCATATAAATAATGTACTCAGAGCCAGTTCCCTCATTAACATGAATAAGCCTTCATTTTCTTGAGTCAGTCAGTTTCATTAACACACACACACACACACACACACACATACATACATACATACATACATACATAAGGGGACTGGCGAGACCAGTTGTGTAGATTCCTCTGCAGTGCACAGAAAAGAGGCAAGGATATCATAAAAACTGGGGCTGAATAGAATTTGGTAAGCTGCAATGGTGTGGATGTTGACTACCAAGGGACACTTAATGCTTTGATATTTCTTAGCTGAGAATAAGTTATAAATACCCTATAGAAAGAATGAGTGCATTCTTTTTCTTTTACCTCAGGGGCTACTATGGCTGCAAACCCTTACATACTAATAATCCCAAAGAGAGTTTCCCAGTGAATATAGTCCACTGCCCAATTCCTGGCATATCCCTTTGGAAAGGGACTCACTCACTTGGGAATAGGAGTAAAGGAACTATTGAGATGATAAGCAGGCATGATATTCCATAACCTCCCATAGATGTGAGAGAAAACTTGATGGACAACTTGATATAGTGGGTCTTGGACCAAGTAGGAGGAGGCATACAGCATAAAGTTGGGGAAGGTCATCCAGGACAGTATGGCATATTGGAAAAGAACACTGGATTTGGAGTCAGAGGACCTGGGTTTGAATCCTATCTCTACTACTTGTTCCCAGTGTGATTTGGGGTAACTGAGGGTCTCAGTTTCCTCATCCATAAAAATTAGGTTGGATGACCTATGAGGTCCCTTCCAGCTCTAATATGTGATATTTTCCTAAAGTATTTGGTCTCACTATGAGTATTGATCAAGTATAGGGACAGTAGCTTTGTTTTTCACATTAGCAGTGGCAGCCTTCTTGGTCTTAGTGACAATGATCAGCAACTGACTTTGCTAGCAGCATGTGAAGGAATGCCTGTGTTGGCATGTTAATGACCTTATTTCACCCATGTAGGAGATGGCAATTGGATTTTCAGTGTCAGTGATATTGTAAAAAAGGGTGATATAGTAGAAGGAGGAGTCAAGAGAGACCTGGGTTTTAGTGTGTCATGACAATCTGTCATGGGAACTGGTGACCAGGGGTATTGTCCCAACACCAACAACAGAGGACTGAGATTTGAAGATCTTCCTTTCTGTGAGTATAGAGGGAAAGAAGGATTTTTCAATGACTGACATGAAGTGTGTGATATTTGTCTTTCTGCCATGGCCACTGTTGCCTGAGCTGGAAGTACAAGTTGACCTGCATCTTAGAGAAAAAGGTGAAGGAGCAGCTGGAATAGCAGTCTGCTTTACAGGTCATCAACAAGAATGAAGTGGAGCATGATGGACAGAATTATAGACTCTCAGAGTCTGAAAGGCTGTCAGAAGCCACCTAAAACAAACAATACGGAAATAAGAATGATCTTTACAACATCCTCAATGGAAGGTTATCTGACTTTTCCTAGAAGATCTCTGGCAAAGGGGAACCTTCTGACTCCTGTGGCAGCATTCAAGTGAAGATCAACTGAAGAAAAATCAGAAGCCATGTTGTCCTTGGTGTGTAACACAGACCACCTGGAAAAAGGGAGGAAATAAATCACAAACTTGGTGCAATGGGGTGCAATGGCCTTATGCAGTATAGGATGTGTGTGTATCTTCAATTATTTGGACTTCTTCCAGAGATCTCTTCCTGCCTAAAGCAGATACTCTCAATCCACTTGCAATAATCACAACATTCTCCCTAAAGATATCTATCAAAACTTCTTTCTCAAAAGTTATCACTGATCTCAAGAGCTTAATAAGTTATAAGATCATAGACCTGAAGCAGGAGTGATTCTTAGAGGTCATCAGCTATAACTCCCTCATTTTACAGATGAGGAAATTGAGGTACAGGAAGGCTAAATAACTGGCCCAGGGTCAAGTATCTATTAAGTATCTGAGGTAGGATTTAAACTCAGGTCTTCCTAACTCCCAAATTCAGTGACCTCTCCATGGTGTCATGCTGCTTTATAAAACACTATATGGCTTCATGATCCAAATCCAATGGCCTTTATTTAGTCCTCATCCTCCTTGACTTTTGGGGGTAGTTTTTGACATTATTGATCACCCCCTTCTTATATATATTCTTGGTGTCCTTTATACTGATTGTTTCCTGGTTTGGTGAAGTAGAAAATGTATTGGACATGATGTCAGAAGGACTGGGCTTCAATTCTACCTCAGATACTTAACCTAGCGAGGTGACCTCGGGAAAACCATTTAGACACTCACTCTCAGTGGCCTTATCTACAAAATGGGGATAATAATACTTGTACTATCTACTTCCCGGGACTATTGTGAGGAAAGCACTTTGCTTACCTTAAATGCTATGTGAAAGTTGAATTAAAATGAAGAGCAGAACATTGAATAAGTTCTTGACTTACCTTAATAATATTATCCTCCGGGAGGCAGAGGAAGTGACAAGGGGTGCTGCTATTCTGAAGTCATTTGGGTCAACAAAGAAGTATTTGCTGAAGTAGGAATGGCTACCTTGAGAAAAACTAACCACTCTATCTATATATCTATATCATATATGTGCATATGATATAGAACAAGAGAAAATCTGGGTATAGTGTGACATGCACAAAAGATTTTGGTAGAACATATTTCAAAGGGCACTGAAAAAGGATACAAAGTGTGAGCCATAGTGAGTGGGTTTTTTTAAAAAATATTATAGAGAAGTTCAGAAGGACTTGATATGGGTACATGTTCCTATTTTCAAAAATGGAAGTCAGTAGAGTCTGCAAACAATAAACCAGAGAGTTTGATTTGTATTCCTGTAAAAATTCTTGAACACCTTAAAGAGATGGTCAGTCAACATCTAGAAAAACAAATGGGGGCAGCTAGGTGGTTCAGTGGATAGAGCACCAGCCCTGGAGTCAGGAGGACCTGAGTTCAAATCTGGCTTCAGACACGTAACACTTACTCTCTGTGTGACTCTGGGTAGGTCACTTAACCCAAATTGCCTCACCAAAAAAACCCCCAAAAACCAAAAAAAAAAAACCAAACCAAACCAAAACAAACTAAAAACCAAACAAACAAAAACAAATGGTGACCATAAAGAGTCAGCAGGATATCATTAAGAATAGGACATGCCAGACTAAACTCATATCCTTCTTTGACAAGGTAATGATATTTGTTGAGTAAAGAATGTTATATAGTTTACATAGATTTCAGCAAAGCATTTAGCAAAGTCCCCATGCTATTTTTGTGTCCAACTAGAGAGATATTGGCTGGAGGATAGTGCACTTAAGTGCATTTGGAATAGAATGCTATGACCAGAACCAAGGACTAGACACTCACAAGTCATTGTTGAGATCAATATGAAGAAAAGTCTTTATTGTAGTTTCCCAGAGATCTGTGTTCTTCAAAACTGTTTTCAGTGATTTGCATGGAGATATAGATGACATGCTTGTCAAATTTTTGGATGATGCAAAGTAGAATATAGCTGACACTCTGGAAGACAGAATTCACAGGATCAGTTCCTGAATTACTCAGGATCCATAACTTAAGGTGATATTTCACAGGGAGTCAGGACAATCTAAGTTCCAGTCTGGCCTCAACTATTTATTAGCTATGTGATCCTGAGCAAGTCATTTAACTTTTGTCTACCTCAGTTTCCTCATCTGTAAAATGGGGATAAAAATAGCACCTACCTCCTTAGGTTGTGAGGATAAAACGAGATGATAGTAGTAAAGTGCTGAGCATAGTGCCTGGACCATAGTAGGCACTTTAGCAATGTTGGCTATTATTGATCACACCTTCCTTCTGGATTCTTTGTCCTCTCTTGGATTCTGGGTCAGTCCTTTTTTTTGGTTTTTCTTCTTCCTGTCTGACTATTTCTTCTCAGTCTCTCTTTTTAATTATTTTTTAATTTTTATTAATTTATTTTGATTTATCAACAATCACTTCCATAAGGTTTTGAGTTTTAAATTTTTCTCCCCTTTCCTCTCCACCTCCCTCTCTAAGATGGCATGCAATCTGATATAGGCTATACATATACATTCCTATTAAACATATTTTCACATTAGTCATGTTGTAAGGAAGAATTAGAACCAATAGGAGGAACCACAAGAAAGAGGAAACAAAACAAAACAGAAGAAAAAAAGAAAAGCAAATAGTATGCTTGGATCTGCATTCAAACTCCATAGTTCTTTCTCTGGATGTGGATAGCATTTTCCATCATGAGATTTTTGAAGATATCTTAGATCCTTCCATTGCTGAGAAGAGCTGTCTATCAAAGTTAGTCATTGCACAATGTGACTGTTGCTGTGTACAATATTCTCCTGTTTCTGCTCACTTCACTCAGCATCAGACCATACAAGTCTTTCCAGGTTTTTCTGAAGTCTGCTCATCATTTCTTCTAGCACAGTAGTTTAGTCTCTTTTAAAAGTTCATCATTTACCTCTCACCTTAAGTGTGTCTATCATGGTTCTGCCTTGGGCTTTCTTCTTTTCTTTTTATATATCCTCTCAATGATCTCATCATCTCTCATGGGTTTAATTTTCATCTTTATACAAATGATTCTCAGATTTATAAATCTAGCACTAGTCTCTCTTTTGTATCACCAACTGCCTATTAGTTATCTCCAAATGGGTTTCAGAGAGGCATCTTGAACTCAACACATCTAAAACAGAACTCACCATCTTTCACTCCAAACCCACCCCTCTTCCTTTGGCTTTTTTTAAAGTAATTTAAAAAAAAAACTATATTATTTATTTATTTTTAGCATTATTTTCTTTTTAAATTTTGAGTTCTACATTCTCTTCCTCCCTCCCACCTCTCCCCTAGCCACTATGAAGGCAAGCAAAATGATACCAATTAGACATGTGAAACCATGCAAAACATATTTTCATAATAGCAGTATTGCAAAAAAGGAAAAAGAAAAAAGAAAGAAAATTATACTTCAATTTGCACTTGATATACTTCAATATACTTGATATACTTCAATTCTCTTTCTGGAGGTGGATAGCAGTTTTTTTTTCCTTGAGTTTTTTGGAATTGTCTTGGATCTTTGCACTGATCAGAGTAGCCCAGTCTTTCACAGTTGATCATCACTGCAACATTGCTGTTACTGCAATGATCTCTTAGTTTTTCTCACTTCACTTTGCATCAGTTCATATAGTTCTTGCTATGTTTTTTTTTTCTGAAACCACCCCATCATCATTTCTTATAGGACAAATGCACTCCATCACAATCATATGCTACAATTTGTTCAGCCATTCTCCAATTGATAAGCATCCCCTCAATTTCCAATTATTTGCCACCACAAAAAGAGCTGTTACAAATATTTTTTGTACATATGGATCCTTTTACTTTTTTTTTGATCTCTTTGGAGTGCAGACCTAGTAGTGGTATTGCAGTGTCAAAGGATATGCATAGTTTATAGCCCTTTGAGCATAGTTCCAAATTGTTCTCCAGACTGGTGGGACCAGTTCATAAATCCACTAACAGTTTATTAGTATACATATTCTCCCTTACAACTTCAAACATCTGTCACTTCTTTATTTATTTATTTTTATTTTTTGTTATAGTTTTTTAAATTAATATATTAATTTATTTTTAGTTTTCAACATTTACTTCCACAAGATCTTGAGTTCCAAATTTTCACCCCATCTCGCCCCTCCCCCCACCCCAAGATGGCATGCATTCTGAATACCCCTTCCCCTGGTCTGCCTTCCCTTCTATCTCTCCCCCCCTTCTCTTATTCCCTTCCCTTTCAATTTTCCTGTAGGGCAGGATGGATGTCTGTACCCCATTTCCTGTATTTCTTATTTCCCAGTTGCATGTGAAAACATTTTTTTTAAACATGTGTTTTTAAAACTTTGGGTTCCAAATTTTTTCCCTTCCTCCCTCCCCACCCACCCTCACTGAAAAGGCAAGCAACTCAATATAGGTTATACATACGCAGTTATGCAAAACACTTCCATAGTAGACATGCTGTGAAAAACTAACTCTGTTTCCCTTAATCCTGTCTTGCCCCCCCATTTATTCTATTCTTTCTTTTGACCCTGTCCCTCCTCAGAAGTATTTGCTTCTGATTACCCCTTTCCCAATCTGCCCTCCTCTCTATCATCCCCCTACTCTCTTGTCCCCTTCCCCCCCATTTTCCTGTAGGGTAAGACAGATTTCCATACCTAATTGAGTGTGTATATTATTCTCTTCTTAAGTCAAATCCTATGAGAATAAGATTCACTCATTCCCTCTCACCTTCCCCTGTTTCCCCTCCACTGTAAGAGCCTTTTCTTTTCTGTTTTTTTGTGAGATAATTTACCCCATTCTACCTCTCCCTTTCTCCTTCTCCTAGTATAATCCTCTGTCACCCCTTAATTTTATTCTCCAGATATGACCCCTTCATCTTCAACTCACCCTGTGCCCTCTATCTATCTATCTATCTATCTATCTATCTATCTATCTATCTATCTATCTATCTATATACATACATATAATTTTTTCCCTCCAACTACCCTAATACTGACAAAGGTCTCATGAATTACAAAATCATCTTTCCATGCAGGAATGTAAACAGTTCAACCTTAATAAGTTTCTTATGATTTCTCTTTCCTGTTTACCTCTTCATGTTCCATTTGAGTCTTGTATTTGAAACTCAAATTTTCTATTCAGCTTTGGTCTTTTCATCAAGAATGCTTCAAAGTCCTCTATTTCACTGAATGACCATTTTTTCCACTGAAGAATTATACTCAGTTTTGCTGGGTAGGGGATTCTTGGTTGTAATCCTATCTTCTTTGCCCTCCGGAATATTATATTCCATGCCCTGTGGTCCCTTAATGTAGAAGCAGCTAAATCTTGTGTTATCCTGATTGTGTTTCCGCAATACTTGAATTGTTTCTTTCTGGCTGCTTGTAATATTTTCTCCTTGACCTGGGAACTCTGGAATTTGGCTACAATATTCCTAGGAGTTTTCCTTTGGGGATCTCTTTCAGGAGGAGATTGGTGGATTCTTTCAATTTCTATTTTGCCCTCTGGTTCTAAAATATCAGGGCAGTTTTCCTTGATAATTTCTTGAAAGATGATGTCTAGGCTCTTTTTTTGATCATGGCTTTCAGATAGTCCAATAATTTTTAAATTCTCTCTCCTGTATCTATTTTCCAGGTCAGTTGTTTTTCCAATGAGATATTTCACATTGTTTTCTAATTTTTCATTCTTTTGGATTTGTTTTGCAGTGTCTTGATTTCTCATTAAGTCACTAGCTTCCAATTGCTCTATTCTAATTTTTAAGGAAGTATTTTCTTCAGTAAGCTTTTGGACTTCCTTTTCCATTTGGACAATTCTGCTTTTTAGGGCATTCATCTCCTCATTGACTTTTTGGACCTCTTTTGCCATTTGGGTTAGGCTATTTTTTAAGGTGTTATTTTCTTCAGTATTTTTTTGGGTCTCCTTTAGCAAGCTGTTGACTTGTTTTTCATGATTTTCTTGCATTACTCTCATTTCTCTTCCCAGTTTTTCCTCTACTTCTCTTACTTCCTTCTCAAAATCCCTTTTGAGCTCTTCCAAGGCCTGGGACTGATTCATATTTTTCTTGGAGGCTTTGGATGTAAGAGCTTTGACTTTGTTGTCTTCTTCTGGTTGGATGTTTTGATTTTCTTTGTCACCAAAGTAAGGTAATATAGTCTGACTCTTTTTGTGCTGCTTACTGATGATCCTGGCCAATTACTTGAGTTTTAAACTCTCTGTTAAGGTAAGAGTCTGCTTCCAATGTGAAGAATGTACTGTCCCAAGCTTCGGGGTTTGTACAGCTGTTTTCAGAGACACTTCTAGGGACCTGAAAATTTTCAGTTCTTCCAAGGTGGTTTGATAAAGGGCGAGGTGTTTCCTCTCCACTGCCACAACAAGCTCCACCATGCCAGCACTCCTTCTCAGCCCAGGACCACCCCTCAGAACTGTGACCCAGATCCAAGCACGGGCAAAGCAGGAGATTCCTACCTCAGCACTGGCAAAGAGATCCCTGCAATCCCTCTCTTATCAGCCACTCAATTCCCCCTCAGTCTGTGGGCTCAGGAGGCAACTGTGGCCCTGGGGTCGTGCTTGGGACTTGCGGCTGAGACCTAGCTTCTCTCTTACCGCAGAAACAGACTTTTCTCACTGACTTGCTAAGTTGTCTTTGGTGTTTGTGGGTTGAGAGGTCTGGAAACCACCACAGCTGCCCATGATTCAGTCCTCTGAGGCCTGCTCCAGGTTCGCTGTGGCCTGCGGGCACATGCCAAACTGCGCTCCTCTCCCTACCTTGCGTGATATACCTTTCTGATCAACCATCCAGGCTGCCTTGGGCTGGAAATTTGTTTCACTCTGTCTTTTTGTGGGTTCTGCTGCTTTAGAATTTGTTTAGAGTCATTTTTAATAAGTATTTGGAGGGGTCTGGGGGAGAGCTCAAGACAGTCACTGCTTTCACTCTGCCATCTTGGCTCTGCCTATCTGTCACTTCTGATGTGAAGTGGTGCCTCAGAGTTGTTTTAATTTGCATTTCTCTAATCAATAGTGATTTTTAGCATTTTTTCGTATGATTCCAGATAGCTTTGATTTCTTCTTCTGAAAACTGCCTGTTAATATCCTTTGACCATTTATCAACTGGGGAATGGCTCTATTTTTAATTAATTTGACTCAGTTCCCCATATAGTTGAGAAATGAGACCTTTATCTGAGATACTTGCTCTAAAATTTTTTATTTTCTTTCATTATCTATGACATCTTTTAGCAAAATATAGTCTCCCTGATTATCTCTTGTAATTACATGGTTTTACTTTTGCTCTCTGTGAGATCATGATTGCTACCCCTGCCTTTTTTATTTCCACTGAAGCATAATAGATTCTGTTCTGACCATTTATTTTAATTCTCTGTGTGTCTTTCTCTTTCAAGTGTGTCTCTTGTCTCTTCTAATCTATTCTGCTATTCACTTCTATTTTATGGGTGAGTTCATCCCATTCCCATTCACTCATGATTACTAACTGTGAATTTCCCTCCTTCTACTTTCTCCATTTTCTCTTTCTCTTTCTCTTTTTATCCTGCCCCTCCTCAAAAATCTGTTTTGCTTCTGACCACCATCTCTTATTTCAAGCATTGCCCACCATCTCCCCATTTTTCCCTCTACTACAGGAAATCTCTTCCTTGTGTACCTCTTTTATGAGGAAATTTTCCCCATTCTACCTCGCCCTTCCCCCA
>NW_020954737.1:1707667-1722933 GCF_900497805.2 Vombatus ursinus
CTCTTGTGTTCCGAGCCCTGAGAACTGTAACTCTGTAGTCCCCTGCAGAAGTGACCCTCCAGATACCATCTGTTGCAGCCCAATTCCCAGATCCATGTTGCAGAAAGACTCCAACAAAGAAAAGGATCAGACAAAAGAAGACGAAGCAGGCATCCTAGACCTTCCATGTGTAGTCCAGCACAGTTCACGATGGTCCATCGTGATGGACCATCATCCTGCTGTCCCACCTTGCTGCTTGAAGCTACTGACCTGTCTTGCTATGGCAACAAACTGCAAAAGATGAAGGATGGGATGACTGACCCAGCCCTGGGCCTGATTAAGAAAAGGTATAGAATTGGTATGAGCTGACAAAGGCAAATGCTAAGGGAAAAATACTCAGGTAAATAGTTTCTTACTTTCTCATTTCCAGAGGCCCAATTCGTTATAAAGTTAATCTGGGAATTATGGGGACACTCCCAGGCAGGATGGAGACAAGAATGCTACCTGCAACCACTGTTCTAAAGTAGACTTGAGCTCCCCAGGATGATCAAGGGTCTCAGGGACCTTTTGATTAGAGAATAATAATAATAAATAATAATAATAATAACTAAACTTTATATTGCACTTTGAGGTTTACAAAGCATTTTATATATATTTACATATATGTACATATAAACTCATTTGATTGTCACACCAACCCTTTAGGTAATTATTATCTCTATTTTAGAGATGAAAGACTAAGCCTTGAGAGAAGTTAAGTGACTTGTCCTGGGTCACACATCTACTGAATATCTGAGGCAGGATTAGAACTCAGGTCTTCCTGACTTCAGGGCCAACACTCTATCCACTATGCCAAGCTGCCTCCTAGGATGACCTAGCTCCTAGTCAAACCCCCTAAGACCACTTCATACTGAATCCACAGTCTTAAAGCTGAGTCCAAATGATGACAGCCTTTTATGCAGGAGTAAGTTAGTCAATTTGCTAGAGGAGAAGGTGGCTTTAATATGCAAGTGGGAGAGAAGGAAGGGTAGAACCTTTCACTTCTATGCTTTTGCATGCTATTTCTCTCATCTAAAATGTCATTCCCTTCCTTTCTGCCAATCCATTTTTCTTCCTTCTTTAAAAACTTAGATGCTTGAAGCATTTACTGATTTAATGTCACATTTCCTATGAACTCTCTTCTGCTTCAGTGTTTATATAAACTCTACACTATTTTATCGACATCTGTATGTTGCTTTGTACTTTTCTATTTCTATTCTATTTCATGTACATAAATAGTGGTAAGTTCATTTACGGCAACCACCAAGTGTTTTATTCTCTTTATATCTTCCACAATGCCTAGCTCAGCGTTCACTACATAGGGGGACACTCAGCAAAGGTTGACTGACTTACTTATCTCCTCCAACTTACGACTAAGAATTTGTAGAGCTAATGGTAACATTGCTTCTGTAGCTGTGGCCCCAGTGTTGCTGTCAAGTCTCCATCACGGTCATGGGCCTCTCAGGATGTTGATTGTGCTTTTCTGGACAATATCAACCCTTCCCTGGAGGTTCCCATAGTAACACAGATGTGTTGGAAGGAGCTGAAGGACAAGACTGCAAAGGACACTCAACTGGGTGGAAGGGTAAGCCCAGAACATAGTGAGTAGTGAACACAGCATTTCAAAGTTGGAAGGAACCTGAAAGGTCATCTGGTCCAACCTGTACCTTCTGAGAAATTCCCTCTATAACATCCATGAAAAGTGGTCACCCAGCTTTAGTTTTCAGACATCTAGTGAGGGAGATCCTGCTGCCTCCCGAGTCAATCAGTCTCACTTTGAAATAGCTGTAACTGTTAGGAAGTTATGACTTTTGTCAAGCTGAAATTTATTTCTCTCTGACTTCCACCTATTGTTTCTAGTTATGTTCTCTGAGGTCAAACTGAATAAGTCTAAGTCCTTTTCCATATGACAGCTTACAATATCATAGGAAAGAGCTCTGTATATTGTTGAAAGTGGCAGGACAGCCATTATATTCTCTGATCTGGAGGTGAGGTGCAAAATGGGGATTTGGAGAGTTTGAGCTAGGCCTGGGAAGAAGTCATAGGGTACATCTGCGAAGAGGCCCCTGGTCAAGTCTGAAAGTTTAAAATGGTCTAGAGCAGTATTTGATGATAGCCTATGGACCCCTTCCAAAATAACTTTTTTTTTTTTCCTGAGGGCAATTGGGGTTAAGTGACTTGCCCAGAGTCACACAGCTAGTGAGTGTTATGTATCTGAGGCCAGATATGAACTCAGGTCCTCCTGACTCCAGGGCCAGTGCTCTATTAGAACAACATTTTTAAATGCATAAAATATATGAGATTACAAAGGAAATCAATCATATAAAATCCAATTATCAAAATATCTTTTAAAAACATGTTTGCAAATCCTAGGTTAGAAACTCCTGTTCTACAGAGAAGTTGTAGGTTAAAATTGACATCTGGAGAAAAGTCTTAAGAGTTCAGGTCACCTCTGACAATAATTCCAGGCTATTTTCCTACTGTTCAGCCCCTGAACAGGGGCTGTCCTTCATTTTGGCAATTTGGGCTTGTCCCAGCTTAAAAAGGAAACTTGTTTCTGACCAGGATGAGCAGAATTAGCATGTCATTGCTGTAGCAGTGAATTATATGGCCCTAAAAGCAAGTCCAGAATGATTCAACCAGCCATGGTAATGAATTTCTAACTGCAGAGGATAACAAATTAAAATAAGGATGACCTTGGGGGTTACAGAGGTGACACAAAGGGGAATAGGGAAAGATTACAGTGAGTGTGGGGCTAATGTCAGTGACTCACTCAGGATCCTCTCATTTTTATCTAGCCCCACTCTGTTCTCACCTGATCTGTTCCCCAGAACACCTTGCTCTAGGCTAGGTCATAATCAGTAGTTTCTTTCCCTGGCTGTGGATATTATTTACCTCATTTCTCCCCTTAGTCCTTATCCTCTCTATCACTTGGGTCCTTCTTTGCTTTGATCTTTCTGAAACTCGTCCCCAAAGTGTTCCAGTTGTCGCTACTGTAACTCTGCCTTCCATTCCTTCCCTCCCATCCCCCCCCCACTGCACTCCCTCTCTTGACCCCATTCCTGACTGACTGCTGTGCCATGTATCTTACAGACCTTGAATCCTGACTGTCATTGCTCCAGTTTGAACAATCCCCTGGAGAGCTCCAGGTCCCCCCAGGAGTGCCAACCTCAGCCTCATTTTAGTGGCTTAATACCAAAGACAACCAACTGGAAAAAGCAACTGGAGTTGAGGACTGTTGCTACCATTCACCAGCACACACACAGATGCCAGACCAAGCAAAACCCTGGTACTTAGTCTCTCCCAATAATTATCTTCTCCTATTCCAAGTCCTGGAAGACTGATAAGTGACCATCACTAGCCCATCCTACTGCCTCCTATCCACGTACTTCTAGTGTCAGAGTCTACAACATGAGCCAGGGAAGGAGGAATGGTTATCCTGATTGGTCAGGTTCATCCACTTTGCTGGGTGGATATGCCCCACAGCCTCAGGATAATCAAGGAGCATGTTGTGAAGCCCTTTTTTACCATTAGCTTCACAGATGGATAACAACAGAGGGAGCTACTAGTCTCTGTTAATATAACTGCAAAGATCCCCCCAGCTGAAGACTTCCTCCCTCTCCCTCCCTCCCTCCCTCTCTCTCTCTGTCTCTCTCTTTCTCTCCTGACCTTTGAGTAAGGGCAACAGATGCTCCGCATCAAGAATGACATTTCTGGTCATAGTCAGTCTCTCCCAAGAAACGTCCTTCACCAACATATTTTGTTCCTCGCCTCGTCACCACTCCCTTTGTATCTTTCACATTCTTCTCATTCCTCTCCTGGGAAGTGCCCTAGTTATAGCCTCCCCTTGTCCCTGTAACAAGTAGGCAGCACATAAATAGCTATGACACTCAAAGCATGGATACTTTTCCTCCCAGGAGAGTGTCTTTTGCCTCAAAATTCTACAAATTCTACACTCCTACACTTCCACTTTCTAAAGAAATTTCTCAGCTGGTCCTATCCAGCTTGAATGGCCCAGGGCTTTTGAAAAAATTGCACATCTTTTGGCAAAATCCACATTTCTTAGATTGTATTCCCTTCTCTCAATTCTATTCTCCATCATGATGGTGGACATCTCCTGGTCCTCTGCCCCTTCAACTGTGGATGTGTAGAATCACAAGGGTCACTCTGGGATTTGCATTGATTTTGCAGTGAAAGGGAAAAGTGTCCCTTGAAATTTCAACAACTAATAGTGCAAAAGAGATAAAAATATTAGCTTTTTTTCTCCTCAAATCTGGAAACAGTTGCTAACTTCTGGGCATAGTTAAGCAGAGAAATAATCTTACTTTGGCTTACTGCTGTTGAAAAGTTCATTTGATCATTCACCTATCTCAAGACTAAATATTTCCTCCAAACTAAACATTTTCCTCCTCTAGTTGTTTTCAAAATGTTGTGGTGTGGCAAAACAAGTTTATGAGGAAGCTAACTATTAATGGTCCAACTTTTTGTCTTTATTTCAGGTATATTTTCATACCAGTGAAACTACATAAAACTGTAGGAAACTTCATAAATGTGGACCCAACTAATTCAGAATTTCTGATCTGGACAAAAATTCAGCTTTGTCATGCATGAAAAATATAGACTATACTGCAAAGATATATTTAAAGTACTAAAGAGAATAAAATGGCTTCAATCACATTAGAAGCAATTGTTTATATATTAATAGCTGAGGTACTAATTTAGAAATAGTACTGTTACTATACTATAGATATTGAAAAGTAATAAAATTTTAGAATAATATGCTCTAATTCTGACTTTCTATTAATTAGTCCAGCATTTGTTCTAATTAATACAAATTAGCAAAGTTTTGCTGTATTTTTAATTGCTAAATTAATATCAACTCCTCTAAACCTATCCCACATCATCATACTCCCTACAGTTGTGCCCCTTAACTTGAAATTTTAAGCCTGGGGAAATTATGAAGGAAGGAAGGTTTTTTTTACTGAATTCTTTTTAAAAAATTTTTTAAAAAATCTATTTATCTATTTTAGTTTTCAACATTTGCTTTTATAAGATTATGAGTCTAAATTTTCTCCCTTCTCTCCTCTCCCCCCTCCCCAAGGCTATACATGTATGATCATATTAAACATATTTCTACATTAGTCATGTTGTGAAAGAAGAAAAAGGGAAAAAAACATTAGAAAGAAAAAACAAAAAAACAACAAAAGAGAAAATGCTATGCTCCGATCTGCATTCAGACTCCACAGTTCTTTCTCTGGATGTGAACAGCATAGAAAGGAAGTTTTGAGGGTGAAAAGATGAGTTTGGTTTTAGATTTAAGATGTTGGTAAGATAAGGGGGGGAACCCAGGGGTGGACTGTGTGATATAATGGTAAGAACATTCTGTTCTAGTCCATGATTTACCATTAACTAGTTATGACCTTGGATAAACCTTTTAACTTCTGGGCCTCAATTTCCTTGGCTGTAAAATAAGAGAGTTGATTTAGATAATTACTGAGTTCCATTTTGCTCATGAAATTTAGATTCGGTGAATTCCTAGACCTTATGCTATTGCAGCTTAGACCAATACAATGCTTTACTTCCCTCCAGCCTAAATTTTTCCCTCCCTGTTTTGCAAAGAAATTGGGTTTAATGTGTATTTGTATTTGGATGGGGTGGAGAGAGAGGTGTTCTTGGATTCTTTTTTCTCATATGGATCTTCTTCTCTTCAGCCTTTCCTGGAACAGAACTTCCAGCTGTCCCTCATGGCTGGAACTTGGATGAAAACAATTCTTCTTCATCTGCCAAACAGCTTTGGGATAACATGGGCTGCCTTAGCATGGACAATGGGGTGACAGGTTTGAGTGAGGAGCAGGATGAGAATGAACCTAGTGGAGACCAGGAGCCAGGGCAAGACCTGAGGGCTAGGACAGCTGAGGTAGAGTATGTGGACACTGGCCTTGAGCCAGCCCTGCCTAGAAATTGGCATAGCCAGGGATCTACAATGTCAAATTCCCTAGAGGTACATTGCACAGACTGTAGGGAGAAGAAAGAAGCCTTAAGCCTAGGGCACAGGAGCCTTTGTGGACAGTGTACCAAGCTACGCTGGGAACAAAAACAGGCAGTGCTGGAATTCATTCATACAGAGGCCAGCTATGGGGAGGACCTGCGCACTATCAAGGAACAGTTTCAGTTGCCTATGCAGTCTGCTAGACTGCTGAACCCTGGACAGCTGCTGGTTGTGTTCAGCAACATCCAGGAGCTCATGGAGCTCATTGATCTCAATGAGAGATTTCTGGAGAGCCTGCAGCAAGAGATTGCCCAAGCACTGTCACAGGTATGGGGTATCAGAGGGGCTGCCCTTTTCTCCCAGCATCCATGTTACTCTAATCAGATTTAATGTTTTCAAGGGCTTTAGGTATCAGGTGCCATCAACACCTAGTGGAAGAATTATTGTACTGAGGACTAGCTCCAATTCCTCAGTTTCTTCCCAGTTTCTTCTTCTTCAGCACATTCCACTACCAGGACTCTTAGTTCTCTTTCTTTTATTGTGTACTTGTAACCACATACATTTGGACTAAGCTTGCCCGTGTTTAGAAGGAACCAATATTAAAAATGATAAAAGATATATTGTGATTCAACATTTATATCCAAACTAGGTTTTTTCTAATTATGAGTTGCAGAAAGACATGAAGAACTTGGAAAGAATTCAGAAGGGAGCATACAGGAATAATGAAAGGGTTAGGAAGTTTGATGATCATGGAAGGGGATTATTTATTTAACTTGGAAAAGAAAAGTCTAGGAGAAGTGGTCTCCAAAAATCATTTCAGATTATGATAGAGAAGAGTAATAAGCTACTTTCCATCTCTAGTAGGGAAGGTACAAACAGAACAGACTTAACATGAAATAGTAGACAGGGCACTGAACATGAAGCTGAGAAGACTGGGGTTCATATCTTGTCTTATCAATTTATTAGCTGTGTGACTCATGGCAAGTCATTGACCTTTTCAAGGACTCAGTTTCCTCATCTATAAAATTAGGAAGTTAGAATCAAATGACCTGTAAGGTCCCTTCCAGCTCTAAATTTGTGATTCTATCATGAAATCTTGATAGGTTGATATACTGTCTATGCTTGTATCATTTTTACCTTGGAAACACATTTTTAAAGTTAGAAATGGCCCTGGGACCCTTTCCTAGGGAAGGAAGAATTGGGCAGCTACACTGTTTCCTTCTCCTTCCCTGATAAAACCTTGGTCGGTGAGTGGTTGGGGTCTCTGCCTCATGTTTACAGGGTGATGACGACCTGATGACTGTGTGCATTGGTGAGATCTTCCTGGAGTATGTCAACATGTTGCCTGCTTTCCGGACTTACTGTCTTCAACAGGCATCCTCCATAAGCACTCTTAGCACCCTGGAGAAGGAAAAGGAGCTACTTCGGTATGGAATGGAGTAGAATATTGGGTGGTGGGGGTGGAGATCATATGGATGAGGTATGTAGGCACAGGGACTATGCAGGCACTTTCATTGCCTCCTGAGGCATCAGTCCATTCCCCTTTTTACAGCTCTAATAGTTAGGATTTCCCTTCAAATCTGCTACTCAATAAAATCTCTGAGACCAAATAGAGCAAGTGAACAAGTGTAGTTTTTTCTCTCCCTCCCCCCACAACCTCACTGCTTATGGAAAGAGATGAGCAATAATAGTTGGTAAATAGGAATCAAAGGGTTAAAAATCGATGCTAACAATCAAACACTACTCACCAATGACTCACAAAAAAGTCAGTGTCTCCAGTTGCATTTTAAAAATCTTTTAGATAATTTAAAATGTTATTTACTGAATTACATTCACATTGTTTTTCTTGTTCTGGTACCAAACTTTGCAGTTAGGGCTTTTCTTTTCTCTTTAAAGGTTACCTGAGTGCTTATTGTCAAATTAACACATTATAAAAATTTCCCTTATGGTTATGTTTTTTCTTTTTATTAAAAATTAAATTATGATTATGAAAAAACCTGAATTTCAGACCTACATATGAATACACAACCAGGCACATGGACAATCACATACCATATTACTATCTCCCAAGATAAAGCCAACTCAATATTAAGTAAACAAAACCAATTTCAGATGCTGCTACTCTAGTTTGAAAATTAGGCTGAACTTTTGGGTAAACCTCCTAATACCCATAGTCTCTTATCAGAGCCGTTTATCATTATGGATTATTTCTATTGCTCTATCAGTAGGGATGCTTTCAAAGTGGGTTAGGCAGGATCACTTCCATGTTGTGAATGACATTAGGTGCCGACTACTGCTAAGGCCAGGAAACCAAGTGTAGTTTGCCAGGCAAGCAAAGTGGGAGAGTAATGGGGGATGTGTCAGGAAAAGATATAGGAGGAAAGTTGGATGTGATTGATGTATTATTCTTTACTGAGTGCTCCTTTTGGATCCAACTCCACTTGGCATTGTGAAGAATATAGAGGGAGGGAGAAACAAGATTCCTTGTCCTTGGGGTCTGTCATATTGTCCCAAGTGTTTACCTTACAGAAGTACTTCTTCTTGGGGTATCTGTGACTTTGATGCTAGGGTTTCATGAGTATAGGTTCCAGCCTGGAATTTTTGGTCAATCAATGTGAGTGATGTGGAATATAAGCCATACTGTATCACAATTATTCTACTGGTGATGCTTCTGGCCACAAATCATTGAAAATTCAATTTCTGAGGAATCCAAATTGTAGGTATGTCAACAATAGAGAGAAACCTGATGTGTATAAATGGAATATTATTAATAGTAACTTACATATGAGAAGTCATGTAAAAGATATCAAGACAATGTTATAACTAGAAAAGTCATGTATTGATCATGAAGTCTAAGTGACTGAGTGCAATATCAGTATAGGGTAAAGAGTGCTGTTTGAAGACTGAGGGTCTGGGTTCAAACTCCACCTCTGCTATTTACTACTTGTGTGACCTAGTTTCCTTATCTATAAAATTAGGTCAGATGGTCTCTGGGGTCCCTTTCAGTTCTACATCTAGGATTCTATGGTGATTGAAAATCTCTTTTTTTAGGTTATATGTTGGTGCATTGGTAAGAAAGAATAACCTTATCCTCATTTTCTCTTTTAATTCCCTAATCCCCAGCATTTTCCTCCATGCTTCTCAAACTGACAACACGGCACTGAGACGGATGAACCTGCGCTCATTCCTGATGGCACCATTGCAGCGAATCACCAAATATCCACTTCTGTTGAGCCGAATCACACAGGCCACGGCTACCTTCCACCCTGACTACAGCTGCCTATGTGAGGCCACAAGCCACCTAGCCTCTTACCTGGAGCATATCAATAGAAAGGCAAGACAGGATGGTAGCTTGCCCTGGGCTCTGGGCCCCTTCCGCCAGAATGTCTGGCATCTTCACGAGCCAGCTGCTGCCATTGATCGACGGGAGCTGGCAATGAAGACCCTAGGCTGGCCTTGGGAGGAGACTTGTTTTGTTATGGAGGGAGGACTGCAGCTGGCTCAGCCCCCTGATGGCCCCTGGACTAGAAAGGGCAGTCGAACCCTGAAGTTCCAGACTTTGCAGGTGATACTAATGGCTAGGCTACAGAGACCTGCTGAAAGTGGTGCAAGACATGGGGTCCCAGGTCAGGGGCCAGTGGGAGATGCTGCATTAGTGCTAATTCGTGACAAGAATCATGGTAAACTGAGCTTGTTGAGGAGCCCAATTAGGTTGCGCCACTGTGTGGTATCAGCTGACACTATTTGCAAGACCTTTGAGTTACTGGAGATACAACAGGGTGCCTTTATCCTACATGATGATGACTATGCCCATACTCAGCTTTGGCTACATCACATCCGTGGTTATGCCCGCCAGCTAGGCTCCTGGAAAAGGCGTCGCAATGCACTACCCAACATCATGATCAGTATTCCCAGCCATACTTGATCCTAGGGATGTCCCTAATTAGGGGTAAAAGGGATTGAAAAAATGGTCTCAATTCCATTAAATCCCTAAAATGTATCTCTCTAGGAAGGATCTAGGTATGTGTTAGGGACCCTATGCCCCTTTCTGAGCTAGGGAGCCTAGATCCTTCAGTTGGAGTGTACCATTTTCCCTACTGAGGCTAGAGAAAGGGGATTCATTACTTTTAGTCAGACTTAGTTTCTCTCTTCTATTAGTCTTGGTGGCCAATCTATACCCCTTACCAAGTTCTTAAGAACTGAAATAAAGCTCTATTCAGCCCAGGGACCATGCAGTTGTCATTGCAGATGATCAGGAAGCAGATTCTATGTCTTTCTCTAAATCCTTAGAATCAGAGCTTGAAAGTGAAGGTGGTACAAAACACAGTCCTCTTTTTACTAGATCAGACTATTTTAGAACCATGTTTATACATTTTTCCTCTCACCCAACCCCCAAACAAATACAGAGGTACTTCTACTTTGTCTGGTGCCTTTAATCCAGGGGTATTTCTGGGTTATGGCTGCAGTGAGGAGCTGGCCATTTGGGCATGATTAACAGAGAAGGAGGAAAGGTAAAGTAGCTGGAAAAGGAAAATTCAGGAGTGATATGGCTGGGGCAGGGGGAGTAGGGGGAGGAAGGCACTGGGTGTGAGGGTGGGTATTGCCTGCTTTCTAGTGTTTCCTAAGGTTGGCTCTGAATTGGAGGGCGGAGGGTCACCAATCATTGTAACAGATCATTTTTCATAAATAACTACCCTATTTATTCATTTATTTATCCAAAAAAGTACATATTGGATGTGCACTTTCTGCAAGGCACTGTAGTCAGAGCCCTGAAGCAGAAACTAAGATGAATGGTCTCTGCCCCCAAGGGGCTAACAATATAATTAATTCCTTTCTGCGTGTTAAGGTTCTTAATTTTGCCATTCCTCCTGATTCCTTTAGTCCACTTTTAGATTCATTCATAGATTGAGTCATTCAACAAATAACATATAAGGTACCTTGGGAGATGCAATGATGAATAAGATACTGTGTTTGTTTGCCGTCATAGAGTTTATAGTCTAATAAGAGGGTTGTTATAGGCATATAAATAACTGTAATATATAAAGTCTTCCATTACTTCAGAGGAGGGATAGATTTCTTCTGACTGAAGGTAACAAGGGTGGCTTTTTGGAGAAGATGGTACTTGAGCTGGGCCTTGAAGAATGGGTAGATATTGGTTAGGCAGAGCAGAAGGGTAAGGGATTTCAGCCAAAAGGGACAATGCTATGGAGTTGTGGAACCAAAAAGTATGTTTGGGAAACACATAGTCCAGGCTGGCTAAGGCATGGGGTTTGTGGAAGGAAAAAGTAGGAGATAAACCTAGGAAGATTAGATTGAGACAAAATTGGGGAGGGCCTTACTTGTCAGATGGAATTTGGAGTTTACTTAGTAGGTAATGGGTAGCCATTGAAGGTTTTTGAACAGGGAAACAACATGAGAAAATTATACTTTAGTAAGATTAATATGGCAGCAGTGTGTTGAATGGATTAGAGGGGGAAGTTGAGGAAAGGCAGAGATTAGTTTATTTTAAGAAAAAGCTTCCAAACAATTTGAAGCTGTCCCAAAGTAGAATATGCCTCCTCATTGGAGGTCTTCAAGCAAAGGCAAGATGATCTCTTGTCAGGGATGCTGTAGAGGGGATTTTGATTCAGGTACAGGTTGGATTAGATGGCCTCGGAGGTCCCTTCTAAGTGTGAGGTTCTTTGCTTCTGGGGCAAGCCTGGAGATCAGGATGACCAATTACAAGGCTATCGCAACTCCTCTAATTCAGCTCCCAAGAGTTCCTTGTACTTTCTAAAAGTCTCCCAGGTAGGAAGAGTACATACAAGTCCCCCAAAGACTTGAAACAATTAATGACGAGAAACCAGCCTTCTAGATTCCAGTTCTGCACTTTGATATGTTTGCATTTCTAGCTGCTGGCCTGAGTTTCTTGCTACTATTAGGTTACTGGACTAGGGCTATTAGGTTAGGGAGAACAGAAGGGAATCCATTCTCCCAGAGAAGTCATTGTGAATGGTATAACTAGAAATGTGAGACTCCAAATTAAAAAACAATTCAGAATTTTTTTTCTCTTCCTGAATTTCTTCCCTCTCTCTTCCTGATTCTCTTTTTCGCCTTGTTCTACCCTCCTTCTCTAGCTTCTTTGTCCAGGGCAGCAGATTTAGGCCGTAGACAAAAAGCAGAGGCCTCCGCAGCAGGAGAAACAGGGTCAAACAAAGAAATTGATGGACAGCATATGAAATAATTGTTGTGGTTGTTGTTGTTTTTGGCAAGGCAACTGGGGTTAAGTGACTTGCCCAGGATCACACAGCTAGTGAGTATCATGTATCTGAGGCCACATTTGAACTCAGGTCCTCCTGACTCCAGGGCTAGTGTTCTATCCACTGGGCCACCTAGCTGCCCTAGCATATGAAACAGTTGAAGGGGAGAGAAGAATGGAGGAGAAAGGAAGAGAAGAAGCCAGAATGGGAGTGACAGAAAAGATGAAGAAGAGGGAAAAAAAGAATAAGGGAGAAAAGGGATGAAAAGAAACCACTGTATATCTGTTTTAAAACTATTCTATTATTTTCTGTTCATGTTTTAACATTTTTTAGGGGAAAAAAATCAAGGGCAGTTTGTGTATAATTGTATTTGATTTACTATAAAGTAATGTTTATACTAAACCAGCTTCAAAGGTTAATAGGGTGGAGGGAGTTAGCTGAAATGACATACAAGCTAGCTTCCAGAGAGTCCTGATTGGAAAAAGGCGATCACGAGGTTTTGTATAAAGACCCAGGGAAGATGAAGTCTCCTGCTTATGAATTTGTGAAAACAGGGGCACAAAATCTTGCTTCTGCAGATGGAAACGGAGCTTTTTGTAGAGTAAATTTCAAGGAGCAGAAAACAAATTACTCTTATGGGGACACTCTATTGAGCTCACTGAAAAGTGTTTAAGAAGTCAGATTTTTACCTTCTTTCTCAAGAGCCAGAGTTTAGTAAGCTTACAAAACCTGTTAAAAATATGAAGAAGTTTTAAGGGTTTTTGCTAGTCAAAGCTTTATGAGTAAGAGAAAACAAAGATTCTTCTTAACATAAAATAAAGAAAACCAAAAATTACCAAGCAATGATTTTAAAAGTTGAACTTTAGAGTGAAAAGGGTACAGTATGGTACAAGGTATATCTTTTTAAATGATGCTCTGCATTTTATTTGAAAAGGCACACACATGCTAGCAACTAATTATTTATGCTGGTAATTTTAATAAAGAGTTATGTTTTTATAAAATAAATATAACTGACCTTATCATTTGTTAATCCATGCTTTCTAGGTTATCCACACCTGGGGAAAGTTTGGCTTTGTGGTCTACTAATCCAGCAGGTGACATGCCCCAACAACAGACTGGAACCAGATTAAAATGTAATTGGGACATATTTAACAAAACAAAAAATACAACAAAACATAAAATATTGCATTTAAAACTAAGTCATTATGCAGCCTTTAGGGATCCTTAGGTTTGCATTAATGGCCCTGTTTCTATTTAAGTTTGACACCACTGGATTAAACTATAACCAAGGCACCATCTGATATAGACCCAGTGTCCAGTAAGACAGAGTCAGTTTTTCATGAGGCATGCTGCCTTAAGGGCATAGATTTTGAGCTGAATGAAACCTTAAGAGCCATCTAATCCAACCCTTTCATTTTATAGGTGAGGATACTGAGGCCCAGAGGTGTTAAATGACTTGCCTAAGGTCATACAGGTAGTGTCAGAATCAGGATTTGAACCTGGATCCTCTGACTTCACATTTGGTGTTCTTTCTACTGTACCACTACATCACATACAAATGTAAAAAAGAACCTCAAAAAGGAAAAAAAATAGTCAAGTGAAGGAAATTATAACCCAGTTATTATCCATAGCTTGTTCCCATTATAATTACTATGAAAAGAACATAGAAAAAAAATGAGGAATGCTCAAGTGTTCACAGGTGATCAGGAGAAGACCCTGCTAAGGTCTCTTTCCTCCAACTCTGTAGCCCACAGCCATGGTACATCCTGTGAGTAACATGTTTTCAGTTTCAAGGTCATCAAAACATCTCTAAGTTATTTTCTTTTGCAAAAATGAGGGAAATAACAAGTCCTGAGGTTGGTAGTCCAAGTAAGGGAAGGATTGGGGGAAGGTACCTATTCCACCAAAATCAATGGTTAAATCACCAGATAATTTAATAGAAAACTTCAGAAAATTCTGTGCTCTTAAATAGGATGAATGGTTAAGTGCTACACATAAAAGTCAAATGAACAATTAGATAAATTGCATTTTTTCCTTATTCCTATGTAGAAAAAATCCAAATCTTCGATACCTCTGAGTTTTTTTTTTAGATGAATGCTATGTTTTATCTTATTAGGGTTTTTGTAAGCTTTAAAAATGAATGTTTTTTTACTTGTGTCTTTTCCAGTGCTAAATTTCTTGCCCCAGAAGATCACTGTGTACATGAATGTATGTTTTCCCTCTATTGCCACAACATTCTTACCCTCCTTATACCTTTCCACACCCATTTTGTTTTCCACCTTTACTCCAATTTCCCCTGCCTTCTTGGTTATATAAGACTCCCTACCCAGGTACCTATTTGGTTCCTACCCTTGGCAGTACTCATTAACTTCTGAATTTTCTGCTTTGCCCACTGTTAAATTACCCAGATGTTCTCACCCTGTGTAGTTCTGTACCGGCCGCACCGACCTTATGCCGGCTGCGCCGAACACTCCTCCTATAAGGAGCAGGCTGCCAGAGTCATACTCACTCACCAGTCTTCGGTCCTCAACCGGATAAACACACACAGAGACGGACTCATCGGGAGGCTGCCAACACCAGAGCTTTATTCAGAGGCCGTCACAGCAAGCCATCACAGCAAGGCCAAACAGGAAGGCAGGAGCCAAGAGAGCGCCCATGATCTGACCACGCTTGTCCTTAAGTACCTACTTAGCCCCTCCTCCCCAGCCCGCTTACTAGCCAATGATTGTAGGGTCAGATACCGGAAGGGGCTGTCTGAGTTTAGCACACCAAGGAAGAGGGAGTGACGCAGGAGGCTAGGACCGGATACAGGAAGGAGGCATCTGGGATTAGTGCATAGACAGAGTACGTGACCTAGGAAGTCAGGAAGGACACACAAAGGGACCCAGGAAGTCAGGAAGGTCACAGGAAGGAGGCGTCTGGGGTTGACGTTGCATATAGGGAGGGGACTAAGCAAAGGGAACTCAGTCCTCTGCCGTCCCACTCCCACGTGGCACCGCCCCTTGCCTCAGGAGCACAAG
>NW_020954737.1:1722943-1742212 GCF_900497805.2 Vombatus ursinus
TGCCACAGCGCCCACCTGGTAGTTGCCAACATAGACAGTCCCTCACATAGTTCCCATCCTGTGTAATTTTCTTGCTCAAGTCAATCAATCAACAATTATTTATTAAGCACCTCTAGGAATTTCCTAAGAGAATAAGTTGCTGAGAAGATGCCAACCTGCTTTGGTTTTCTCATCTGGGCATTCCCTATAAAGTCACAAGTTTCATCCCACTACTATGCTAAGTGCTGGGAATACAAAGACAAAAAGAAAAAAAAAACAGTTCTTGCCCTCAAGACCCTTGGGGATGGAGGATACAGCACATACAGAGTTAAGTACAGTAGATAGATAGAAGATATATATAAAATGACATCAGTGCTGGTTTGTAAGATGGGACTAACAATACGGGAAATTAGGAGAGACCCCATTCAGGAGCTGGCAGCTGAGCAAGTCATGAAAGGAGTTACGGATTTCAAGAGGTAAAGGTGAGGAAAGATACAATTCTAGGCATGGGAAACAGCTTGTGAAAAAGTAGGAGATGAAAAAAGATAGGAGATGAAATGTCATATGGAACATCAAAGAGTCCAATTAAGTTGGGTTACAAAATGTGTGAACACTCATTTATAATCAATCATCCTGGAAAAAAAGAGTCTGTAGTCAGATAGTGAATGGCTATAAGTGCCAAGCAGAGGAATTTGTATTTTGTCCTAGTGGCAGTAAGGAATAAGATGGTCAGGCATATCTGTTCGGCAGTTTTGTGAACAATGGATGGAGAGGAGAGGGGCTATGAGAAACAGTGAGGGTCTTAACTAAGGTGTTGGCTATGTAAGTGAAGGGAAGGGGATGGATGTGAAAGTTGTTGGGGAGGTAGAATCAACAGAATTAGGCAACTAATTGGATATGGGAAGGTGGAGTGACAGTGAAGACTCAATGATGACTCCTAGGGTGCAAACCCAGGTGACTTGGAAGGATAGCAGTGCCCTTTACAGAAATAGGAGGAGTGGTGTGGTTACGAGAAAAAAATGATTTTGTTTTGGGCTTGTTGAATTTGAAATTCCCACAAGACATCTAGGAAGAAATGTCTAATAGACAGTTGATGAGATGGGACTGAAGCTCAGGAAAGAAGTGAAAGATATGTGGAGTTGGGAATCACTGGCATAGTAGTGATAATAGAGTCCATTGGAGGGAATAAGACCATTAATAGAGGGCTCAATATAGATCCTTGAGGTACACCTACACAGAGTTGGGGTTCAGGTTGCAAAGGAGACTGAAAAGGATCCAGCAAAAGTTTCCTTGTTCTTTCCCAAAGAATATCAGTCATTACTAAAACAAAACCTGTGAACCTCAGTTTTTCTATTTCACAGGACCATGATTTAACAACTTAGGGATCATCCTCCACTCCTCATTCTCACACCCCACATCCAATCAATTGCCAAGTCCTGTTAATTCTACCTTCACAACACCTCTCCTATGCAACCCTTTCCCCTCCTCTATGACCTTGGGGAGGCCCTGATCATCTCATGACCCAGAGAGATAGCCCGCTGGTTGGTGTCTTCGTCTTAATGTCTTAATCTCTTCTTACTTCTCCACTCAGCTAACACAGGGATTTTCCTAATGTGGCAGTCTGTCCTCACTTCCCTCAATAAACAAACTGCAGTAGCTCCCTATTAACTCCAGATACAAAAGCTTCTGTTTGGCTTTTAAAGCCTTCCATAATCTGGCCCTTTCCCGCTTTGACAGTTTTCTTACACTTTGCTCCTCTCTGTGTGCTCTATGATCCAGTGACACTGGCTTTCCTTTTTGTTCCTCCCACAAGAAGCTCCATCTTTAGATTTTCCTGCATTTTCCACAGCCTATCCCCCATGACTGGAATGCTTTCTCCCTGATCTCCACCCACTGGCTTCTGCAAGAAGTCCTACCTCTCTCCCTTAATGCTTAGTGCCTTTGCTGTGAAATTACTTTCAATTTATCCTGTACAGATTTTGCTTATACATAGTTGTTTGCATGTCATCTCTGCCGTCAGACTCCAGACTATTTTTCTAGTATGACTGATTATATATTGCCCCTCACACATTTTGTATTTTAACTTAACCTCCAGAGGGTGGGGACCCTTTCTGCCTTCCTTTGTATCTCCAGAGCTTAGCAGAGTCTGGCACATAGTAAGAGCTTGAAAAATGCTCGTTGATTCATTGTTGTGAGAATCAAGTGAGATAATATATGTAAAGGCTTTGCAAACTTTAGAGCCTTATGTATTATATAAGCCTACCCTCTCATTCTATGGATGAAAATGCTAGGTGGGGTGTGTGTGTGTGTAGGTGGGGTGTGTGTGTATGTATCAGCAGAGTCAAACACTATTGGATTTAGCAGTAGAGAGATAAATTGGCGACCTTGGTGAGCAGTTTCATTTAAGTGGTGGGATAGAAACCAGACTACCAAAGGGGAAAGAGCACTGGTCTGAACTGCAGCGCAGTCTCTGGACTTGGTTCTACGACTTTGGGCAAGTCACCACTCTGGGCCACTTTCCTCATTTTCAAAAAGTGAGAAGATCAACTTAGACGGTGATATTTGCATAAGACTTTAAAGTTTGCAAAGCGCTTTTATTTCATTTGACCTTCACAATAATACTGTGTAGTTAACTAAAGATCGGAAAACTTTCAGCTCGGAGATGCAGTGATTTGTCTTACGGATCGTGGGCAAGAACAGGAAATCCAAAGGCGCGTGCCTCAGGATCGGGTCGGTAATTCCTGGTGTCAACCCCATCTAAAAGTCAAGCACATCCAGTTTTCTCAATGAAGCCAGTTCCAGCAATGGCCTTGCTCTGCAGGACAGACGAGAGTTCATCTCCTTGGAAACCAAACATTAGTCGAAACCGGAAGTTCCAACTCTGACAATTCCCCCACAAATCACAGGGCTGAGACGCTTTAAGAAGCCGTCGGGGAGCCTATGGGTGTAAACTTGACGAGCTCGGCCAAGCCACCCAAAACACCTCCCACTCCACCTTCTTTTCGATCTCTTTTCGTCCTTCACATCCGCTTCCGGGTCTTTCTTCACCGGGACACCCCGGGACACTACCTCCGGGCACCCTCCCCTTCGCCTCCGCCCTCCCCCGCCTCCACCAGACCCCACCCTATTTCCATGCCGCAAGATTTATTGGCTGTTCTTTTGAGGAAGCCGAGTTACCCGTCGTTGATTGGTTCGAATCTTTGTTGTTGGGCGTTACACAATTAAAGAAAGGGGAGGATGGGGGTGTGTCGGGTCTCCTTGGTAACGCCCAAGGACCGGTTGTTCTGATTGGCCCACTGCCCCTCCGTCTCTTTGTCTCCATTCCAATTGGCGAATATTTTCTCAGGAAAAGGAGGAAGACGGTGCCTCTGGCCGGGTTCCGGGACTGACGTGGCTAGTTGCGGGAGTCAGGGGTAGCGGGGCCGGAGGCTTCATCTGCAGCCTTTTCCAGGTGAGTAAGGCGGGCTTTCCCGGCGCGAGCGGCCTTTAACGGTTGCCCCCGCGTTCTCCCTCCCCTCCCCCCTCCCTTGGAGCCGCGGTCGCGGGGGGAAGGGAGGGGTGAGAGCGATTCCGCCACCCGCCCCCGGCTCCGGGCGCACGACTGAGTCCGGGTGGTGCGTGGGACCCCGCCCCCTCCGGCTCCCGCTTCCCTTCCCTCGAGGCTGCTCGGCTGCATCCCCGCCCCCGCGCTGGCACTTGTTCGCCTCAGGCCCCCGCCTGGGGTGGGGGGCGGGTAGGACGCGGCTCCCCTCCCCCGTTGCCCCGTCCCCGCAGGTCTGGCCCAGAGCTCCCGCCACCACCTCCCATTTCGGTGTCTGTCTTCCTGGACTTCGGGACGTTTGGCCCCGCGCTGGGAAAGGGATAGGCCTCGTCTTCCTCCCCCCACAACCCATCGGGGGTGTCAGAATAAAAACTGGAAAATAGGACGAATGGCCCGGCCGTATAATAGGACACCCTAGTCGGGGCGGCCTGGACTTCAGTGATAGGAAGGATGGCCAACCCACTCAGACCCATCTCAAGGTCTTGGCGGGTGGCCAGACAGTGGACAGCGATGAGCGACCTCCAGGACTGTCAGAGCTGGCAGGAAACCGGAATATTTCCCCCCCCCCACTTTTACCGAGAAAGAGAGCTAAAAGTGATTTTGGTTCCTAGGTAATGCCGGCATAAACGGGCAGAGTAAGAATAAATCTTTTTGCTCGGACATTTGCATTCTGATAAATTTATGAATTAACTGGAAGAAAAACCTGAGAGACAATTTATTTTTGTCCTTTCCCCATCCCCCCCAAAAAGGGGGGAAAAAAGCTTGCTCTGTTTGCCAGCAACTGTGAGGATTACGTCAGCCTTCATTATGGCGTTGGATCTCTTAAGTCAGGGAGACTAGCAAAACAAATGCGAAGGCAGAGTGTAAAGCACAGTGGCAAATACAAATCGGTTATTGCTTTCTTATTAGCCCTTTAATAAAGGGTTATTAATAATAATAAGCCGTTATTAACCTTTCTTGATTCCAGTGCTTTCCCTTATAATCATTTCCCATTTATCCTATGTTTGGCTTGCTTTGTATGTATTTGTTTGCATGTTGACTTCTTTAGTAGATTGTAAGTTTCTTGAGGGCAGAGACAACCTTTTGCCTCTTTTTGTATCTCCAGCACTTAGCACAGTACCTGGCACATAGTAGGCACTTAATAAATGTTTATCTGATGAATGGATGAATGAGTAAATTATGGCGCTGGCTGTCTAAGTTAAGGTGACTAGCAAAACAAATGCAAAGGCAGAGGAGTGGAAAGGACAGAAGCAAATCTGTTGCTGTCTTCCCTAACTCCTCTTAATGCCAGTGCTTTCACTCAATCATTTCCTGTTTGTCCAGTATATGACTTACTTTGTACATATTTGTTTGCATGTTGTCTTTGCCTTTAGATTGTACCTTTCTTGAGGGTAGGGACTGTCTTATGCCTCTTGTTTGTATCCTCAGTGCTTAGCACATAGGTGATATTTAATAAATGTTTATTGAATGAATGAGTCTGTTATTGTCGAACACTTATTCCAGTGTTAATGGATAGCTTAAGGGTGTAGGGAGTGTCTTAGCCTGCGCAGGCAAGACCTTGCAGGCTTTTTAATGTATCACCTTTGGATGGAGTTTATTTTTTCATGTACTTTGTTCCATTTAACCTCATAACAACCTGTGAGATAGGCAGATCAAACGTCCACTTTATAGATGAGGAAATTGAAATCCGGAGAGATTGTGTGACTTGCTCAAGATGCTGCAAGTGTGGATGCTGGGGCTAGATTCTAGATGTGATTTCTGAGTCCATTGCTTGAGGCCTCTAACAGGAAAGGAGGCTTGAGCAGAGTTTAGAAGGAGGGAAATAACATGGTTGATGGTTGGAAAGGGGGTATAATATTTTGAAGATGGAGTTACCAAACCAGTAGGGGAATGAAAAATGGGGAGTTCGACTTCCTTGTTAATATTTGTTTTCCATCTTGTCTTTGTATTCCCCAGCACCTAGAGCGATGCTTTGTTTGTAGTGGACATTTAATAAATGCTTGTTGAATTGGTTGGGGTGGAGTATATGATAAAGTAGATGATGAAGGAAAGCAGATGTGATGAAAAGGAAGTTGACAATTGGTCAACAAAGCTTTAAAAATCAATTTTTTTTAAAAAAGTGCTTATTATAAGCTTTAAAAATGTCAATAAGGAGAAATAGTTCAATAAATTTAAAAACATGAAGTAAAATTTTAAACCAAATCCCTAGCCCTTTAACAGGGAGGGACCAAACCAATTAACAGATAGCAAGTACATAAAATGCTTTTGTTCTCTTTTTCCTTCCAGGCCTGCATAAAGTCCAATGAAGCACTTTAATTTGGTTGTGAAAGTATTTGGCAGCCATTATAACTTTCTGAACAGGTGAGTGATATGACCGAAACAAGCTTATGGAAAATTACAGCTCTTTGTAATATGACTTGGACGGAGGGTATTAATTATAGTAAGGTATGAAGCAGATAGGCTGAGCCAAGTCACTCAATCTATCTGGGCCTCAGATTCCTAATCTGAAATGAGGGTATTATACTAGATGATGACTTCTAAGATCCCTTCCTATTCTAAATTCTGTGATTGTGATCTAGATCTAGAGAAGGCTGTTAGCTGTCAGGAGTAGGATAATCATTGTGATGGGGAAAAAATGCAAGAATTTTTACAAACATGGAGGAAACTTGCAGTATTTGGTGATGCCATATATATATGTATGAATGAAGCAAAGCTGGAAAGGTAATTCTTAGCTTTTACACCTGGAACTGGCAATAGAGCATACCTTGAGTCCAGACTTCCTTGTTAATGTTTTTACTTTTTAATGCTTTCCGTTGCCTAAAATTTTATCTCCTTTACTTTCTGCCAAGCTGGATATGTAATAGAAGTAGTAGTTTACATTACCTACATACATACATGTACACACATACGTACACACATCACTTCAAGGTTTGCAAAGGACTTTATAATATATGTTATATTATTTGATATAAGAATTCTGTGAGGTAAATACTATAGTATTCCCGTTTTATTGATGAGGAAACTGAAGAATGAAGAGTTGAAGTGATGGCCTAATATTACATGACTGATAAGTGACAGTACCAAACCTAGGTCTTCGGACCCCCAAGTCCATTACTCTTTTCACTATACCAAGCTGCTATAGATGTATAAATACAAATATATATATATATATAAAATATATTTGCATGTTTACTAGTCATATATATCTGTATATGTGTTTTCTCTCAACAAGATTTTAAGCAATTTATGCACAGGGCCAGTCTCTTATGCTTTTTGTACACTCTTAATGGGCACTAAAAGTTTCATTGATAATAGTGGGGAATGTGGGAACGGGTGATGAGGGAGAAAACTCTGAGAGTCCAGCAAACTGACTCTCTTCCGTACTGAGAGGCTACTTCTTTTGTGGAAGATTTCTCATATTGATCTGAGAAGGGCCTCCTGCTCCGACCTGTTTAGCATAGAGCTTAAATATTTGTGATCTTAGCTCTCCATTCTAGGTATGTAGTTACTTTTGCTTTCCTCTTGTAAAGCGTACCTATTCTTGACCTTGACAGTTCATCAAATCTATAATTTTAACATTATGGATATTCCCTTCCCCAGTGCAGATTAGAAGCCATCCGTTCATCTTTATGTAGTTCTCACTGATATTTTATCCTACGTGGAGTTTCTGTGCAATGCACTGGCTGCCTTCCTCTGGTTCCTTTCCTATTTCATGGATACCAGTACAACTCTCAGGTTATCTCTAGGCTTACTACTCTCACCATGATTGGACCAACTCCTTTTCTTGTTACCATGTCTTAGAAATACCTTTGGTGAGATTATATCTCCTTGCTTTATGATCAGTCGGTGTTGATATTCAGCAGATCATTGGCCAAAGTTATCTTTATGGTTGCATCTATTAAGGAATCCTATCACCTAAACATATGCATGAGAAATATCTCTTGTTGGAGCAGAGTCATTATAGTTGTTTTTGTTTTAGGGAACTAATTGCTTTTTTGGTGATCCAGAAATAATAAAAAAACACTTGGATGTTATCTTTTCCATCGCTTTAAATTAAAAGCCTGTTTTCTTCTCATTTTCATGTAGGATATTTTTATATATGCAGAGACCATTTTGATAAAGATTTTATAGAAATAATTAGAAAGCACATTGGTCCCCTCCAGAAGATATTGGGGGAAGTTTTGAAATCTTTATAATTGCTTTTTTTCTTTTTTCTTGCAATAATGCCGTGGATGATCATTTTCATTCTTTTGGAATCTTCTCCGCTTTAAGAGATCTTGAAAATCAATCCTGGAATGCTTTTAGAATTTTGTCACCTTCCATACAGATTTCTTCAATATATATTGGTCAGGTTCATCAGTTCTTCTTTATTTCATTTTAAAGGCTATTTCTACTTAATCACATAACAATGGGATTGTTGAAGTAAATAGTCCAAATGTGGTTCTGCTTTCATAAATAATGAGAATAAATTTCTATAGAAATGTTGGTCTCTTCCATTTTATTTCTATTTATTTTTCTTCTTCTAGTTTCATCTCTTAAGTTCTTAGGATGATTTGGTAGCAAGTCCCTTTGTCATTCCTGCTTTATGCTATGTTATGAGGGGAGTGTACAAATAATCTTAAATCATTCTTTAAATATGAGCTTGTGCTCTAAACTTGTGTTGATGCCACTGCTTAGCAGGAGGTCAAATGTTTTCTGGCTGAGGCGGTTTCTGGTTCTGGCTTCCCTGTTGTGGTATTTTTTAAAAAATCATTTAAACTTATTTAAGAAAGAATGATTATCAGACCCAATATCTACTTTTATCACCTCCCCTAGATTATTGTAATAGCCTCCTAACTGGTCTGTCAGCTTGTAATCTCTCCCTTCTCCTGTTTACGTTCCACATAGCTGTCAAATTATCTTCCTAAGGCACAGGTTTGACCATGTAGCTTCTCTGCTTCAGTACTGTTGGTGATTCCTTGTTGCCTTTAGGATGAAAGATGTAAATGCCTCAGTTTGTCATTTAAGATCTTCTATAATCTGGCCATCTTTCTCCTCTTGAGGAACTCTATATTCTAGCCAAACTAGATCTCTAAGTGTTCTCTAAACTCAGCAGTTTTATCACCACCTTCACGCATCAACACAAGCTTGGAATACGTTCTTTTCTCACCTCTGGCTTTTGGAATCCTTCATTCAAGGCCTCTTTTAGGAAATAAGTTTCTCTATGAAGCCTTCTCTCATTCCCCTAGTAGTTAGTGCTGTCTTCCTCCTCAAATTATCTTGTATTTATTTTTCTTTGTACATATTTAAAAGGCAAGATGTTGTAGTGGAAAGAATACAAGACTTGAGTCGGCAGAGATTTAGTTTGAATCCTGCCTCTGACATTTGCCAGTCATGTGACCATAGACAAATCACTTAATCTGTTTCAGTTTTTCCATCTGTAAAATGGGAATAACAAAAACTATAGTACTTTATACATGGGGCTATTATGAAGCATAAACAAGATAATATATGGAAAACACTTGGAAATTACCATAAGAATGTAATGATGATGATGTTTTAACCTCTCTATAAAATGTTAGCTCCTTGAAGAAAGGAGCTGTTACTTTTTTTCTTTTTATTCTGAATTTAAGAAATCAAACAAGCATTTCCATAACAAAGTAGAATAGAAAAAAAGAGAATTACATATGAAACTTTTCCTTTTCCTTTTATATATGTAATAAAGTTATCATGTAACTTTTTTTTTCTTCTTACCCCCCTTCCTCCTCCATGGCTACCATTAATTAGACACAAATATGTGTGTATGTAAATCCATACTATACATTACTTCTATTTATCAGTTCTTTCTCTGGATGCAGATAGCATCTTCTTTCATAGGTCCTTTGTAGTTAATTTGGGTATTTATCATAGTCAACATGACTTGGTTGCTCAAAGTTGTTCTTAAAACAGTATTACTGTTACTGTATACAACATTCTCTTGGTTCTGCTTATTTCGCTCTTTATTATTTCATGCAAGTCTTTCCATATTTTTCTAAAATCATGAAGCTCATCATTTCTTATAGCACAGTAGTATTCCATCACAACCATATACCACAACTTGTTAGTCATTCATCACTTAATGGGCTTACAGGAACTGATAATTTTCATCTTTGTACCACTAGTTTGTTAAAGTAGGTGCACAAAATAGATGCTTAATAAAAGTGTTTGTTGAATTCAACTGCATTTCCTTTTTTCAGATTCAGCAACTTCTTTAAATGTTTAAATATGTTGCCTTGGAGCTGTTATAAGTTTTTTATTCTCATAATTTTGTGTTTATTTTGTTGTTGGCTATAACCAGTTGATCTGATTGCATGTACTACAGCTGATTCTGAAATGATTCCTACATCCATAACCATTTGTTTCTTGTCTGTTATGATATGGTCAAATTTTTTTTTTTGTTAAATACTTGCCATCCAGTGCCTTTCACTTGATTTCTTGAAAAAAAGTATTCATATTATACAGGTTTGAGATTTCTGAGGCCTTTGGCCTCTTTTATTTCTTCATCTTAACTTTACTTCCCAACACATTTTTTTGCTGTACTTCTCTATGGCTAACTTTGTATTGTAGTACCTAAGATCAAGTTCAAGAGGGAAGATTCTAAACTCTAGTCTCTAGACAAGAGGGAGAGACAACCTTGGAGTCAGGAGTGCCTAGGTTCAAGTTCTGTCTCTGACACATACTGACAGTGACTTGGGGAGAGTCTCTTAGCCTCTCAGTGCCTTAGGCAGATTTCTATAGGTTACAAAGCTGGTGTTCATCAACATTAGTAGAAGGGAGTTTTCTCACTGGGAGTTGCTTATTCCAATGAAATCACAGATCCAATAAAAAAAAAAAAATTAGAGTACATAATGACCTGGTTTGGAGCGTTGTGTCCTAAGCAAACATACTTTTATTTATAGACATTTCAAGTGTCCATGTTGGTGAATGGATGTTTTGTATTCTCTTTGAATCTAAGATGAAAAAAACTTTGTCAGGTCCTTTTTATACTTCTCTGTTGCTGGGGCTGTACCCAAAGTATTTCTGACTTAGAAGACCCTGTCAAAGCTTGTGCTTTCATGGCATAGTCTCAGAGAGCCAAGGGTCACCAGCATGCCACATGGTTGTATCAGAATCTTTTTTAGTAAAAAGTATAAAATATTATTCCCTTCTGGCCATTTCAGGTATAAGTAGTTGATCTGGTTGAGAGATTTGATGAGAAAAGTTTGTGTTTAGTAAGGTTGCAAAGAAATAGGTACTGAACTTGGCATTTGACTGTATTTGGAGTTGAAATAATAGTTAACATTTGTATAAACTTTTCTAAGGTTCACAAAGCACTTCATGTACAGTATCTCATTTGATATTCCGAACAACCATATGAAATAGATACAGGTGATGTTATTACCATTTTACAGATGATGAAATTGAGCCTGAGAAAGGTTAATATGTGATTTAACCTTGATTGCAGGGGCTAGTCAGTGTCAGTCAGTATTTGAGCCCTGGTCTCTACTAACACCAAGTCCAGGGCACTTACTATTATACTACCCTGCCTCTCACAGCATGCTACATTAATGCTTACCCTTATCTTTAAAACATGTATGATAGTACTTGCACTATCTCCTTTATAAGGTGATTGAGAAATAAATTAGATGATGTGTGCAAAAGTTTTTTGTAACTGTAAATCATTTGTAACTGTATCAAATCATTATAACTGTAAATCAAGCTGTTATTATATAGGGTATGCCAGAAGTGTTTGTGCAATTTTAAGTTAACAAAACTTAAGACTCTACTAAGACTTTTGGGACACCCTATAATAAATTCTTGACCAGTATTATTATCTTTAAAATGAGATTCCCCCCCATCTCTTTCTAAATTACCTGGAAAATTTTGAGATTTAGTAGGTGTGACATAGATAGGGAAGATTCTATTATCATTTGCTTTGGATGGTGGTATATAAAATTAGGTACATAATAAAAAGGTTTTTGATTATCATAATTTTAATTTTTATTCTAGACTTTTATAACTGAAGAGAGCACATCAGAAATTGGAAGGGCAGCTTGGTACTTACCTATGTGTTAATTATGAGAAAAATTGTGGTTCTATATTGACCATAGTCTAGTTGTACAGTTTGAATCATCAGATAAGGATATTGTCTACCGCTGTCCTCACTAGTGATGGCTTCTTTTTCTTTTTTTTTTTTAAATTAATTAATTAATTTTTAGTTTACAACATTCACTTCCATAAGATTTTGAGTTCCAGATTTTCTCCCCATCACTCCACTCCCCCCACCCCAAGATGGTGTGCATTCTGAATACCCCTTCCCCTAATCTGCCCTCCCTTCTATCACCCCTACTTCTCTTATCCCCTTCCCCTTCTATTTTCCTGTAGGGCAGGATAGATTTTTGTATCCCATTGCCTGTATATCTTATTTCTCAGTTGTATGTAAAAACAAATTTTAACATTTGTTTTTAAAACTTTGGGTTCCAAATTCTCTCCTCCTTCCCTCCCCACCCACCCTTGTTGAGAAGGCAAACAACTCAATACGCGTTATACATTTGCAGTCATACAAAACACTTCCATAATAGTCATTATTAAAACTATATTTCCCTTCATCCTATCCCACTCCCCCATTTATTCTGTTCTGTCCTTTGACCCTGTCCCTCCTCAAAAGTGTTTGCTTCTGATTACCCCCTCCCCCAGTCTGCCCTCCCCTCTATCATATCCTCCCTTCTTATCCCCTTCCCCCCTATTTTCCTGTACGGCAAGATAGCTTTCCATGCCCAATTGAGTATGTCTGTTATTCCCTCCTTAAGCCAAATCCAGTGAAAGTAAGATTCACTCATTCCCTCGCACCTTCCCCTGCTTCCCCTCCACTGTAAAAGCTTTTTCTTGTCTGTTTTATGTGAGATAATTTACCCCATTCTACCTCTCCCTTTATCCTTCTCCCAATATAATCCTCTTTCACTTCTCAATTTTATTTTTTAGATATCATCCCTTCATCTTCAACTCACCCTGTGCCCTCTGTCTGTATGTATGGAGGGAGGTATGTGTGTGTGTGTGTGTGTGTGTGTGTGTATATATATAAAATATATATTTTTTTTTTCCCTTCCAACTACCCTAATACTGACAAAGGTCTCATGAGTTGCAAATATCTTTCCATGTAGGAATGTAAACAGTTCAACTCTAATAAGTCCCTTATGATTTCTTTTTCCTGTTTACCTTTTCATGCTTCTCTTGAGTCTTGTATTTGAAAATCAGTTTTTCTCTTCAGTTCTGGTCTTTTCATCAAGAATGCTTGAAAGTCCTCTATTTCACTGAATGTCTGTTTTTTCCCCTGAAGGATTATACTCAGTTTTGCTGGGTAGGTGATTCTTGGTTGTAATCCTATCTCCTTTGCCCTCTGGAATATTATATTCCATGCCCTCCAGTCCCTTAACATGGAAGCTGCCAAATCTTGTGTTATCCTGATTGTGTTTCCGTAATACTTGAATTGTTTCTTTCTGGCTGCTTGTAATATTTTCTCCTTGACCTGGGAACTCTGGAATTTGGCTACAATATTCCTAGGAGTTTTCCTTTGGGGATCTCTTTCAGGAGGAGCTTGGTGGATTCTTTTAATTTCTATTTTGCCGTCTGGTTCTAATATATCAGGGCAGTTTTCCTTGATAATTTCTTCAAAGATGATGCCTAGGCTCTTTTTTTGATCATGGCTTTCAGATAGTCCAGTAATTTTTAAATTATCTCTTCTGGATCTATTTTCCAGGTCAGTAATTTTTCCAATGAGATATTTCACATTGTCTTCTATTTTTTCATCTTTTGGTTTTGTTTTATAATGTCTTGATTTCTCATAAAGTCATTAGCTTCGTATTTTTCTTGGAGGCTTTGGATGTAGGAGCTTTGACTTTGTTGTCTTCTTCTGGTTGTATGTTTTGATATTCTTTGTCACCAAAGTACAATTCTGTGGTCTGACTTTTTTTGCGTTGTTTGCTTATGTTCCCAGCCAATTACTTAATTTTTAAACTCTTTGTTAAGGTAGGGATATGCATCCACTGTAAAGGATGTACTGTCCCAAGCTTCAGGGGTTTTGTGTAGTTGTTTTCAGAGATACTTCTAGGGACCTGTAAATTTTCAGTTCTTCCAAGGTGATATGATCAAAAGTGAGGTGTTTACTCCTTTTCTGGCCTGTGCTCTGGTCAATGAGTGACCACAAGCTCTCTTTTCTGTCTTGGAACTGTGAGGAGGATTCCCTCTCCACCACTGCCACAAGCTACACAACACCAACACTCCTCCTCGCCCCAGGAACACTACGCAGATCCAAGCAGGGGCAAAGCAAGAGAATCCTGCCTCTACACCAGCAAAGAGATCCCTGTAATCCCCTTCTGATCAGCTGCTTGATTCCCCCTCTGTCTGTGGGTCAGGAGCTCTGGAAGCAGCTGCTGCCCTGGGGCTGCACCAGGACTAGGCAGGACTGAGGTCCTCTCTCACCAAGGTCCCACAGACCTTTCCTACTGACCTTCTCAGTGGTCTTTGACGTTTGTGGGTTGAGAAGTCTGGAAACCACCACAGCTCCCCTTGATTCAGTTCTCTGATGCCTGATCTGGGTTTGCTGAGGCCTGGTCTTGCTTGCATGGCCCACGCTGAACTGTGCTCCTCTCTCAGCCTGGCGCAACAGACACCCATCTTTCCCATCAACCATCCAGGTTGTTTGGACTGGAAATTTGTTTCACCCTGTATTTTTGTGGGTTCTGCTGCTCTAAAATTTGTTTAGAGCCATTTTTTTTTACAGGTATTTGGAGGGGTTGGGGGGCGAGCTCAAGCAAGTCACTACTTTTACTCTGCCATTTTGGCTCCTCCACCTAGTGATGGCTTCTTCTGCTAGTTCTCTCCAATATGTGTGTCTAATGTGGCCTAGATTAGAAAGAAAAAGGTGAAGGATTCCAAGTATTATATATAAAAGTTTAGGATTCTTCAGAAATTTAACTTATTTTCTCCATTTTAGAAACAAAGATCACAAAATCAGAGCAGTGTGTTTGAAGATTTTCATGGCAGTATTATAATAATTTTTTAAAATGGCAAGTAGCCTAAAACACCTAATAATGATTAAATTGTGTTATATTAATATAATGAAATATTTTAATACAATTAAGAACATAAAGCATAAAGAATATAAAGAAGTCTAGAATGACCTTTATGAAATGATGCAAAGTGAAAAAAAGTAGAACCATTAGTGGTGCTGATGTTTAATGTTTATAAGAAATCATTTAAATTTTTTTTTTAAATCATAAGATTAAAGTTAAAAGTGACCTTAGAGATCATGGACGTAGTTCTTGAGGAGATCTCAGAGGTCATCTAGTCCAGTCCCCTAATTTTACAGATGAGTCAAGTGACTTGCCCAAAGTCTTACAAATAGTAAGAATCAAAGGTGGGCTTTGAATCCAGTTCCTTTAACTCCACAGCCATGGTCCACTGTCTTCACTGTCCAGAGAAATACAGTGATTTCTCTAAGTAAAAGAGGATCCAAGATAATTGGTTTAGCGCTGGAAGGGACCTTAGAGGTCATTGCGTCTAACCCCTTCCCCATCCCCTCCTTTTTATACATGAAGAAATTGAACTACAGAAAGGTTAAGTGACCTGTCTAGGGTTCCAATAGATAAGGAACAGTTGACATTATAGCAGTGAGATTCAGTGTAGTAGCTATGAATGTTTTCTGATCCAAAGAAAGTATTTCTTAAGATCTAGTTAGCAAAATGCATAAAACTTGGGTATAAGCCCTTACACAAATTTGGCTTGTACATAGTCTATTCTGATAATGAATAGTGAATGCATTTTTGCTATGAAAAAGTTTATATGTTAAAAACTTAAGAAGAGGCTAACATACAGTTAATATAACTGTGAAGGATCAGAACCATCATTTTAAAAGTAAATTGAGGGGGCAGCTAGGTGGCACAGAGATAAAGTACTGGCCCTGGAGTCAGGAGGAACTGAGTTCAAATCTGGCCTCAGACACATAACACTTACTAGCCGTGTGACCCTGGGCAAGTCACTTAACCCCATTCCTAGCCCCCCCCAAAAAAAGTATTAAAAGTAAAGGAGAGAAATGGGATCAGAAATCGTGCTGGAAGGTTAGAGAGTTGACGAAATTATTATAGAAAAACTTTTTGAAAGATTTACATTTTAAAGGAAAAGATAGTAGTCTGTTGGAATAGTATTTTGTATTGTATTTTGTAAGGGTTATGTAACTTTATTTAAGCAAGCAACGTCTAACCCTCCAAGAAACCTATCTTGTAAACACAGGGACACATGTTATACTCTCTCTGACTCTTCCAGATATGAGTAGGCCATAGCTCAGTTAAAATTAACAGCACGAAAAGAAAGCAGCTAGATTTGGCAACTGACCACAAATGAGGGTCGTTTGTATTTAAGGGCATATTAAAATAAAGAGGCATTAAACCTCACTCTTTGAGTATATTATTTCCCACATAATTAGGAGAAATTTTGAAGAGGATTTTACTTATAGTAACTCAAATCTTTGTGTTGGTGTTGTTAGGAATATCAATATGAGACCAATCCCTATGTGCTTATGAATTTCTTTGTAGCAGCTCTTTGAAGACATAATTGATAAAGAAAGAAAGAAAAAACCTCCTTAATACTAGCACTGATTCCATATGATGAATACCAGCTTGGTATTTTTATTATGCCCTCTGTGTATGATGTAAGCTGTATCAGTAAAAAGAAGCCCATCTCCTTTTGAAGGTGCCTTAGTTTTGACATTGCTCTTTTGTTGCAGAAATGCTGAGCCGTCTGTCAGGAATAGCGAATACTGTTCTGCAGGAGTTATCAGGGGATGGCACTGATGGTGATATAGTGGGACTTCCAAAACCAGTAAGTAATTTTTCTTACTGTGAGTTAATAAGAGTCATTCTCATTGCTTTTTTGGGGAAAAAGAATGTAATAGATAAGGGGGATTTCTTACCTTTAGTTTAAGAACTTCTTGCCCTAGATTAATACTTTAATGAATTACCTAGATTAGTGGCAGATGAATTTAAAAAAAAAATAATTCTTCTCCCTGTCAATGCTTCTACAGGACAGGATAGGATTTGTACATGTGTGGTTAAAGAATATGATAAAGGCACCACTGGACAAAAACTAAATTCTGGATACAGATTAGGAAATCATTCTAGCTATGTGGGCCCCCTCTGGTTTTTTAAAAGCAGCACTAATATAATTTCCCTTATAACTTTCACTGTACTTCAAAGGAAAGATTTGGAATGATAAGTTGAGAAATCAGATTGCTATGTTCCTAATACCCTTTCGCATTTACTGTTACATTTATTGTTTATTCTGTTATTTCTACTGGCTGATATAGAAGGGATCTTTTTAGGTTAATGTAATCTGAGAAAAAATGTATTGAGATGGGAAGAAGATAAGGGTATGGGAGTTCATCTTTTTTTTTTAAATAAAAAAGAAACTAAGCAGAGCAAAAAAAAGATAGGAATGAAGAAAATTATTCTGGAATATGTTGAATATATTGGAGTATGTTGTGTCATTATTTTTGATGGATTTTTTTTTTTTGGTCCCAATTCTAGGAACTAACACAGGAGCCTGACATGGCGTTTAACAATGGAACGAATGAGGATATTCTGGAGCGATTGGCCCACACAGAGCAACTGGTGATACAGCTGAAGGATGTTATTCGAGAGAAAGATACTCAGTTACAGCAGAAGGATATTATTTTAGAGGTACTATTTCTTTTTCTTTCAAAGTATTTTATAAAAGATCAATAATTCATTTTAGCTCTTCTCTGTGCTCATTAATGACAAATACTATATTACACTCCTACAGGAGTAGGGAACCTGTGGCCTTGAGGTCACCTGTGGTCTTCTAAGTCCTTGGGCGCAGCCTTTTGACTGAGTCCAAGTTTTGCAGAACGAATCCTTTTATTAAGGAGATTTGTTCTGTGAAGTTTAGATTCAGTCAAAGGGCCATACTTGAGGACGTAGATGACATGTGACCTTGAGGCTGCAAGTTCCCCACCCCTGCTATAGCATATAGATGGTGCCTACTAAAATTCACTGTGATTATGTATAAGTTAACTGGTGGGTAAATAAATGTCTTTTCATTTAGCATCATTATTCTCTGGTAGGAAGAAAGAAAAGCTGCAGACATGAAAATGACAAAATTGAAACTTCACGCGAAGGCCCGATTAGCCTCCCTGAATAAACGTATGGAAGAAATGAAAGCACAAGGAGGGATGGGGACATCTCAAGAACCCCAGTCAGAGAAACAGCAGCTCCTTAACAAGGTATGGGTGAATTGAGTATAATAAATATTTACAATGCAGTCGTCTTCTGTGGTATCAAAACATAAATCATACGCTCCAGATGGTACATTGTCAGGAAGGAAAGCTTATAATTTCAGACAAGATATCAAAATGCAAGAAGAGTAGAGTTCCCATAGAAAACAGGGACATGAAATACCTACTAAATTGATCATCAGTTTCAGATAATAGTCAGACAAGTCTTACCTAGCACAAGCAAGAGGGAAGAAGAAGGATGTGAAGGCAGGAGAGGGACATTGTATGATTGTTGATGGGAAAAAAAAAAAAAAACAAGCCCTGCTATGACCTGGTCATGTTTTGATAGATTTATCTTTAGGGTCCTTGTTCTGAGTTTTTTGTGCTGACCTTTTAGACTTTGACTAACGGTAGAGTTGCTTCAAACAGGAGAATTCTGTTTGCCATTGAACTTGCCCACTTATACCACCCAGGGTTTAAAAGAAAAGCTAGGAGGGAAGAGAGTGTCACCCTTTGTGACCATTTTTGGAGACCGAGGTGTCTACCGCTCTGTTAGAGAGATTCATCCAAAAAACTAATATTGCCTTGGTCTACGTTAAGAGTTTAGAATTTCCAGTACTAAGGAAGTAATAGTTCCTCTGTACTCTTTCCTCTTCATAGTTCATCCAGAGTATTGTGTTCAGTTCTGGATACCACAGACATTGATAAACTGGAGAGTATCCAGAGAAGGGCAGTTAGAATGGTGGGCCTTGAGTTCATGTTATAGGAGGACCAGTTGAAGGACCTAGAGATGTTTAACATAGTGAAATGAATACTCAGTGGGTGCATGATAACAGGTTCAGATACTTGATGGGCTCTCATTTGGAAGAAGGATTGGGTGGAAGTTGCAAAGAGGAAAGTTTAGGTTTGATGTCAAGAAAAATTTCCTAACAGTTTAAACTGGCCAAAATTGGAAGGGACGTCCTCAGGAGAAGGTGAGTTACTCTTTTTTTGTAGATCTTTAAGCAGACTGGAGTACCATTTGTTAGATATGTTAATGGTGGAAATTCCTTTTATGTAAGGGTTTTATTCTAGATGACTGCTGAAGGCCCTTTCCATTCTCAATTCTGCAATTATAGATGTCATTTAGGAAGTCACTCAGGGGTGTTTCAGATCTTGATACAGTGAGCACAATGTAATCTGCAAATAGGAGCATCTGGAGGACCTCATCTATAGGGAATCCCTCTTTAACTCTGTGCTAGGCCTCCTCCATTATTGTGACAAATTCATTTGGGAAACATACATCTCCCTGTTTTATTATTTGCTTTGTATTAATAATCAGAGGGCGGTTGAACAAAGTTATCCCTGGTCTAGTTCAGCTGATTTTCCTGTCTTGTCTTTTCTTTCTTTCTTTCTTTCTTTCTTTCTTTCTTTCTTTCTTTCTTTCTTTCTTTCTTTCTTTCTTTCTTTCTTTCTTTCTTTCTTT